>NC_035107.1:115137326-115737326 GCF_002204515.2 Aedes aegypti | reverse complement strand
ATCTGAAGGACACATGAGCCAAAGTTATAACTGATTGAACGATTTCCTTGGTTTTCCCATAATAATTCCCATACAAACTTTGAACGGCCTGTGCAATCTCATTCAAATGATCCAAAATTTTGGAAGGATACTCAGA
Organism: Aedes aegypti; assembly: GCF_002204515.2. Taxonomy (NCBI): domain Eukaryota; kingdom Metazoa; phylum Arthropoda; class Insecta; order Diptera; family Culicidae; genus Aedes; species Aedes aegypti. The sequence continues at coordinate 115,737,190 of NC_035107.1, read as the reverse complement.
ATCTGAACTACAATCGAATGGGAAAGCATGGGAAACACTCACTCAGTTTTTGCGTTTTCCTCACTCGCTTCCTAGCACAATCGGGAGCGAGAAAGCCGTTTCTTTAACCAAGCCGAACGTTTTACTTTCCAGTGCCCATTCTGCTTCTTCGGCGAGCACTAAGCGAAACAAAAAACGGTAACTGATTGAGTCGCTACCGATTCTGAAAGCCGAAAGCAGTCGAATACAATACCATTGTTTACATTCTGATCCCGTTCGAGTGGCATTCGGGTTTGAGTGCTGATGAGCGTTCACTGACTGGCAATCCACACCACCGAATGATTCAGTGAGTGAGAATCCGCTAAGTCAGTTCAATGCATTCGGCGAATGGATGATAAATGCGTTCACTCGTGCCTCGCTGATATAAGTGTATTGGTATTCACTTCTCTTCGTGTTCCTTCCGATTCTCACTTTTACACAATCGATTTGGACGCTTTCATGCTACACTCCACCCAGTACGGTTCAGCTATCACTGAATGTTCGGTAGCAGCAGATTTTTTGCTATTTTTTATCGGTGGCGTTCAGGTGAGTGAGTGAATTTTCCCATGCTTATAAATAGGTCGATGGGCCGTTTGCCATTTGGCCGAATTATGAACAATTGTAAGTTCACTTGACAACAATGCTAAGGTGCAAGGTTCAGAGGTGCCACTAATATTGTAATTTTAATTAACAACGCAGCGGCATGGGCCAATTGTGGATGAAAATCGTCCGAACGGTTGGTTTGACGAGGAGTGTCAGACGGTTTTGGACGAGAAGAAATCAGCGCGGGCGATTATGTTGCAGCAAGGCAACCTTAAAAACGTGGAACGGTATACACAGAAGCGAAGACAGCAAACCCATCTGTTCCGGGATAAAAAGCGTCGCCTGGAAGGGTTGGAGTGCGAAGAAATGGAGCAGCTGTATCGTTCTCAAGAAACGCGTAAAATCTGCAAGAAACTCAATGCATTCCGCAAAGGATATGTGCTGCGAGCCGGAATGTGTCGGGTTAAGGATGGAGGTATCTTGACGGACGAACGTGAGGTGATTGAAAAGTGGAAGCAACATTACGATGAACACCTAAATGGCGCAGAGGAGGAATACCAAGGCAGCAGGACAAATGGCTTCATCAGAACGGCGGATGTCTCTCTTGCCAACTCCCACAATAGGTGAAGTTAAGGATGCTATCAAACTGCTCAAGAACAACAAAGCAGCTGGAATGTATGGTATTGGAGCGAAACTTATTAAAATGGGCCTGGATAGATTGGCTATTTGTCTGCACCGATTGATAGCCAGGATCCGAGATGCAGAACAGCTACTGGAGGAGTGGAAGAAGGGAGTAATATACCCAACACACAAAAAGGGTGACAAGTTAGAATGTGAGAACTATCGAGCGATCACCATTCTTAACGCAGCCTGTAAAGTGGTTTCCCAGATCATCTTTCGCTGTCTCTCGCCGCTAGCAAGCAGATTTGTGGGAAGTTATCAAGCTGGTTTTGTGGACGAGCGATCGACAACAGACCGAATGTTATGTTGCGGTGGATCCTCCAAAAGTGTCGCGAATGTCAAGTCTCTACGCACCACCTTTTCATCGATATCAAAGCGACCTATGATACCATCTATGGAGCTATGGAAAATTATGGACGTCAAATCATCAGTCAAATCTGTATAATATGTTACTGAAATTTCTACAAGGAACTTAAATATGTATCACTCGTTTAGGTTTGTACACAAATTTCTGCATTACAACCATTTTTTTTTTGTAATAATAGCCTTTTTATTCGATTGGATGAAAAAAAAAAACATGGACAAATTTCACAAGAAAATCGAACTTTCAATTTAACAGTTATTTCTAACTGGATGATATCAGGTATCCAAGATAGTTGATAGATTACTATTATCAAGCGATTTGGGACATATTTGAGGTTTTGTCCGACCTTTGTCTGAAGGCCCGCCACTGTGCGACGTGTGCTTAGGACGATCTTCGGCGGAGTATGTGAGAACGACGTTCGGAAGAAAAGAATGAACCGCGAGCTTGCGCAACTCTACGGTGAATCGAGTATCCCGAAAGTCGCCAAAGCTGGAAGGGTACGATGGGCGGCGTACGTTGTGAGAATGCCGAACAGCAATCCCGAAAAAATGGTGTTCGCCTCGAATCCTGCCGGTACAAGACGAAGAGGAGCGTGACGAGCTAGGTGGTTTGGGCGATCGAGAAACTGGAAGCTAGCTGCCATGGACCGAGTTAATTGGCGTAACATTGTGCCGCAGGTTATGTCTTGAAGAATGTAGCGCCATCAAAAGTAAGGGAGTTTAATTATTGCCATTGCTCTTGCTGATACACAATAATGTATTTTTCATTCTTTTGATCATATCAGCTGTTCGTATGAGTAAAACTTATTATCACAGTTGACAATATTAATTCTATTTTTTCTCAAGAGATTTAATCTTCCTTGAAAAAAAGGCTATTCTGTCAATTGATAATGTTAGAGCAATCATAGGCACTATACACTTCTCTGCGTGAAGTGGCCGATAGAGATGTTGAAAAAATCATACTGGGAACATTTGCTGACGAACCATAAGATGTAGAAATTGTGGGGTTGTTTGGTAAAGATACATTAATTTTATTATTCTAAAAGAACATAATATTCCACAGGTTTAAATGCATAAGCAAAAATTTTATAATCTGATCTTTTATACAATAAGTATCACCTTTATGAAAAAACAGCATATTTATTCACCTTTATGATCAAATTTCTCTTGCTAAATCTCCGGTCTTCATGTCTTCATGAGGTGTTAATGTAATTAATTGGATATTTGAAGACGAAAAGAAGGTTAATATGAATCTGACCGTTTCAGGAAATTGTAGCAAGCACAGTTGTGCTGCTTTGTACTGAAATAATTATCTGAAATTGATGGTTTGGACGACTAGGTATGGCTTTGGAACAAGTGTGCATTGATACTTTGAAATCAAGCTATAGGGCATTTCTCTCAATATCGTATACTGCGAAAAGCATCTTCGTTTTCGAAGACAGGTAAGTGGAAGGAGATTTATGACAGCTAGTTCAACGAGCACTAATGAGCTTAATTGGTTCGTCTTTGTTTATGAGTTGGCCAGCATCCGTCGAAGCTCCTTTCGGATCCAATTTCATCCATATTATCGCCGTTGATTGAATGGATTGTTTCTGTCGCAGAAAAATACACAGTTTCCAAACTGTCATTCTAATTTGACATAAAACTAAGAACCGCTTGAGTCGCCTCGGGGGCTGGATAATTAATCGTATGATTTATTCTCCACAAAGCGAGTACCTTCACCCGAAGAGATTTTGCAGGGGGAAACAGATAACAACGGCAGCTACGAAACTTTATTTATCACCGAGTTTGGGTCTTGCCCGGAGGCACTGACTGACGGTAGAAAGAGATAATGTTAATCACAGAACAACAGTTTGATCGTCTTGGAGTAGTAACCCGAGCAGAAGAAAATAACTACTGAATACCAAATTGAGGTATTCCATACCAGATAATTTCCAATACTTACAACCTGAATGAGGTATGAATGAGCCCTGCATAAGAGGTAAAATACCTCAAATAATACCTCAAGCATATTCTACGAACACCAAACTGATAACTTGATCAGGTATTGCAATACCTCAATAATACTTGATGGATTTTCGTATGAAAATGAATTTTTTTAATTGTAGTTCAATACCTCCAGCAGATCTCAATAGCTTTTTAATACCTCAATGAAGTATTTTTAATTGTTTTAAAGATTTTTTTCAATACCATTATAATACCAAATTGAGGTATTGACAACTGAACAATACCTAATTTTGGTATGATACCAAAAAATGGTATGCATAAGTTATTGGGGAGTTATTTGTTCCTCCTTGGGAACGGAATCATAATATGTATGAATGAAAATCATGTTAGCTGTGTCTGTATTAAAGTGTTTCTTCACGGAAATTTTTACGCACTATTTTTGTACTTCTCTAATGGAAGGATTTTATGTAAACATTTTCTCTAGTTACCTCTGAAATTATTAAAAAAATGAATTTTGTTACTACTTATTTTTGAAACATCCGCTAAACAAAAGTTCAATGCAAAATCTCGAATTTCTTTGAATAATCATAGTGCAAGAGCTACTGAACAACTTTGCCGAAGATGTCATCTTTCTAAATGGTCAGGCTTCTGAGATATTTGCAAAACGAAAGTTTCATGCACACTACCGCAGTCTGGTTGCGGGATTCCATATCTGAATGAGCACCGTCTGTCAGCCCTTGGTATCCGAACAACTCTGTTGAAGATGGCTTTTCTATGCACAATCTAGATCACGAGGCATTTCATCTTGATCATATTACAGAAATTCGCGCGACAGCCGAATAGTTAATTAGAGAACTCAATATTATCTGCTTATCATAAAATCATTAAAGTAAAGTAATAGCTTTGCACTTACCAGATCGGCAATGTTCGCCACCTGGATGGCGTCGTGCACTACCTCGGCCCGGGTGCTCCCGTTGCGCTTCTGGAACATCGACCGGTCGATGACGAGCGCCGTCTCGATGTACTTGGTCGTCTCGCTGACGTCCCTCCGGTAGCGCCCGGCGCCGTTCGCGTCCTGCTGATCGGCCACCAGACCCGAATGGTGGTTCTGCCGCTGGTTTCGCTGGTGCCTCGCCCAGTTCTCCATGTTGCCGGAATTAGCACAGCCCTTGTTTGATTTTGTACGTGCCTCGAAAATAACATGTGGATGTTTCTGCTGGAACGAGCCGGGTAGGGGAGCGTGGGGATTTGCGATGCGTTGGGATTAGGATTAGGATTAGGAGAGGAAGTGGTTGAATGGTTAAGGGAGGAAAAAAGACACGAGAAAGAAACAAACACGGGTCGGGGTAAGTGAAATGAACTTGGTAATAGAATTCTGTATATATTTTTTTTAATGTGATTACCATTACAATCTAATGGATGATACGCCTTCGGATGAAATGATTGGTCAATTCGGAAATGTATTCACATAGTCAGGATCTAAACACTTGTTAACCCATTAATGTCCAAGGTATTCTACAATTTAACACAAGTCCCTAAATTGTTGTAAATAGTTATCTTCTCAGTAGAGTTTTCAAATTTCCCGGGATTTGATTTCCCGGGAAACGGGAAATAAATTTGCCATTTCCCGGGAAATCCCGGGATCCCGGGAAATTTGCAAAAACGTGAAAATGAAGCAAATTTGATGATTTTTTTTAATTATATTATTTTATTATATTATTTTATTTTATACCAGTAAACTTGTATGGTACCTACATTCTCTTTTTTGTAAGTAATATTTTTATGTTTCTCAAAAAATCCATTGATTTCGTTGTGTACGCTAGGCTTCAGAACAACACAAATTACGATATTGAGTCCATGTGAAGATTATTCTTGGCAAATCGTATGAAGTTCAACTAATATGTACAGGACGGACTCGATTATCCGGGATTCGATTATCATGAGTCTGTTCTTTGATATTCTTGGTTTTGAGATTTTATGCATACATTTGAGATAACTTGGTACCGTCAAGCTACCATTCACCGTGCATTTAAGAAAAAAATAAACTTCAAAAAATTACATAACTTTTCCAAATAATTTTAAGCGTACTAGAATACCACTACGTAGCGTGCAATTATATAATAGTTCAGGGAAAAATCTAAAACTAATGATAGATAACAAAAAAATACTCAAAAATTATGTTTGACAATGGCATGTTAAGGTCGCTTCGTACCGTTCTATGTCACCATTTACCGTGCACACTAGTGCACCATTCACCGTGCGTATAGTTTTCGCCATGATTTAATTTTGTATCGTGAAGAAACGTTGTGGATGGAGCAACTATGTTGCTAGTAGAGTCCGCACTTATTTTTAAGAGTATTTAAATCTTCATTTACGATGAAAACCATAAAAAGTATAAAAATAGCTAAAAAATATTTTTTCATCAAAATCGTTATAGAAGGTTTGACTGTATTGTCCAAACCATTCCACATTCACTCAAAAACTAAATATGAAGTAGTTTAATGACGACATAACAATAAATCTAATATTAGCGAATAATTTCATGCCTTTTACAGTAATGCACGGTAATAGGAACCATATATATATTGAAAAGGAACCATTCACCGTGCATTTGTGTTTTGACTGAAACACAATAAAAAATTCTAATTTGCATGAAATCTCATTGCTCATACGATAAAATACATCTAACTAGAAGTATCCACAGTGAAAACTTGTTGAAATTTTGAAAAATTCCATGCTCTATCGTTAAAATGAAAAATGTGTATTTATCAAATAGAATTCACATGATTTTGACTACATAAACTAGGGTTTTCAAAATGCTTTGTGACTATAACTACTTCATTTCATCAGTTTATCTTATTTTGCTGACAAAAGAATAATTTAAGAAAATTATATGAATATTCTGTAGGAATTTGTATATGTGCACGGTGAATGGAGGCCGCACGGTGACTGGTGACTCAACGGTATTGCGATATACAATATGAATGGTTTTGCAGCTTTGGGTGTAAGTTAAAAAGGGGGTTTGAAAAATAGGTTTTTTGTATGCCGGTCAAAATAATTTCTTCCCACAGTGTTGTGAAAAACTCAATTTCTCATAACTCACGCTTGAGATTTTTCATGCGTGAGTTGTCAATCACCATCTCGTATTTCCACAGTTTACTCACACACGGCAATAATTTCTTGTTAGTCTGGTAAAATTATAGCAATCCTTTCTAACGTAAACAACAACATTCGAGTTTCACGAGTTTTTGATGGGTTTTAATCATTTTTTTACGGTTTGGGTTGATTGAGTGATTTTGCATCTAAATCTCAAGCGTGACATTTGCGAAGCAGATCTCTAATGAGTTTGCTCTCACGGGAGAGCGTATTGATTGAGATTTGAGTGTGAGTTTAATAACACTGCTTCCCAAGACCCCTAATGTTCCTAGAAATAATTTCTGGCTACGCCACTGCATTATATAAATAAAACAAAGATAAAAGAATAATATTTAAGTTCTTTTAATGCAGATTTTAATTTTCTTCCAGTGATTCGTTTTTTAGGAAGATTTCATTATCCGGAGTGATAAAAAACGATACAACGGATAATCGAGTCCGACCTGCACCAACATTAAATCAAACCTTTCAAGCACTAGAATAAAAACCAACTAGAGGCTAACGATGGAAAATGTGATGGTTAAATCCATGAAAACTTTATGAGCGTACTCAATTCATGGATGATCCCTCGAAAAATCCTGTATATTGTATAGCATATAATCTATTTTAGAAAAAAAAAAAACAAATCGTCAAAGAGCTATCCATTTCATCAACAACTATTTGATTACAAAAAAAAAACAACAAATCAATATCGAAGTATAACTACCCGAGCAAAGTTCAACATCAAAAAGAATGCAAGTTGAAAACATATTCTGTTATCAGCATCAAGTTGATATCATAAATTGATATCAATTTGTCACTGAAATATTCGATATCATACTTTGTTTTTGTTCTGCTCTCATTTTAAATTTTTGGTAATGTTTTCATTTTATCTAATTATAAATTTATCCGTGCTACATGTATAGATACTGTGAGAATATAATAATCAAGCATTTATTTTGTCGTTTCAATATCAATCGAAAATATGTACATCTCAACGAGTTTTCAATTTACCCTCCATGATAGCAGAAACAGTTTTCAATTTGCTGTAACTGATAGCAAAAATAGTTTTCTATTTGATTTCATGGGAACATTTTTCTGCTCTCAGTTTTGATATTTTAACCGTTAAAACGACCAAAATGACAGCAAACTGAGTTATTAAAATTCGCGACATCACAACAACAAAATTAGTTTTCAATATGATCTCAAGCTTTACTCGGGTAGTGATCTAGTAAGGTCATTGGTTAGAATGATATGAAAAGTAAATTATACGATAGTTTTGGATTGAAAATGGATGGTCAATCCTTTTTTAATAGAAATACCCAGGAATCACAGAAATCCCGGGAAATAGGGGAATCCCGGGAAACAGGAAATAATTTCCCGGGAAACGGGAATCCCGGGAAATCTCATTTCCCGGGAAATGTTCCCGGGATTGAAAACTCTACTTCTCAGGAAATAAAAAAAATCAATATATTGTTATAGTAGGGGAAGCTGGTCCATTTCGGACCCTGTTCTAATTCGGACCATCAAGCATTTCTCAATACTTGCGCTACTGTAAAGATCGTGTGTACCGTTTTTCTACCCACCTTCTGGCCAGTATCTAACACAATACATTTGATGCCTTTCAGTTAATTCGTTTGATTTTTATATTAGTTTGTTGTTTTGAAGTGCTCTAATGTGCTATGGGTTAGCATTATTTCCAAGCTTCTGTATTTGACAATAATTCTCCAATTTTTCTTTGTTATTTTTTAATCGAATCCCCCAAGCTTAAGCTTTCATCTGACCATATGGTTTCGATATGTCTATACAATGTATGTGCTAAAATAATTTGAACAAATGTGTGTTGGTCCAATCCGGACCTTTTGATATGGTGCAATACGGACCTCTTGATTTTCAACGAGCAGTCAGTCTATTTCATAAGCTCCACACCGTGAAAGTCTACTCGGCTTGCTAGAAAATCACAGAAGTTGTAATATTGATGGATGGAGCCTTTGTTTATGTTTCGGCCAAGAACAAGTCTTCGAAAAAATCTAAGGAATACGGTAGATTACCAAAAAAAGGTATCAAAAAATCAGCTACTTAAAAAGCATCTCCATTAATACCACAGCCTATTTTGGATACAGCATTCCATTTTTTCGACAATACGATACATAAAACCGTTTACGAGTGCTGAGAACAATTTAATCAACTTTTCCTTACCCGATATAATGCCCTTTGAACTTGAAAGTTTGAAGTTTGGCTTCATTTTATAATCACTTCAATATAGCGTACTTTGACCCTGAAACGTATGTCAATACTTCTCCAACTTGATGTGCCGAGACTCGATTCTATCTCTTTCAGTTTACCGAACAAGTTCACCTTTTTAACCCGATATTTTCATGTCTTGATTCAATATGTTTAAATTTTACTGTATTTTGAGCAAAAATGGTGTTTTCCTTTTTTTTTTGTCAAATTAACAAAAAGCTCCAAAATTTTTTAAAAAATGTGTTCCTTATCTCGGTATCTTCCTATGTACGATGGTCAGTTTAAAATAAACTTTCATCCATGTTTTTTAATGAAATTCACAATTTACTTGAGCTAGTTCTGACTCGAACTTAATTGGAATTTTTCACGCATTGAGTTAATTTTTTTATACTTACGCTTACAGAAGAAGTTCAGCGAGCTTTGATACCAAACAAATCGGAGTTATATTTTATAACTACCATAGCAAAAAACGATAAAATCCGGTCCGGGGGTCCGAATTGGAACATGGTTGGTCCAAACCGGACCTTTTGGAGAATTTTGTTCTAATATGTCTAGTCATGTCCTAGTACGAGATACCACAAAACTCTCTGAGAGAAAAGTGCGCGCGCTAAATCAGGCTTTTAAGACAACATAAAACATTTCATGTCGTCCATCGTGCTGAAAAGATATGGCCAAAAAACTGTTACAAGGTCCGAATTGGACCATGTTCCCCTAAAGATATAGCAAAACTTATTTATTAGAATTTTGGCAACACAGACAATAACTGAAAGCTCAACTTTTCCGAAGAAAGTGTTCACCAATGGTTCGTACTTGATTTTCTTCTAACAAATATAGAAGTTGGGTCAATATGATCCATCCGTCCTGGATGGGTTCAACCTCAGCACCAGTTGTTAACCCATAACCGCTCTGATAAGCAGCGGTCATTTGACCCTCGAAATTATAATACTTTTTGTGTTACAACAATTTATACAACAAGAGCAACCCCCATAATGACTTCGCATTCCCTGGTGTAAATTATTCGCACAGATATGCCACAATGCAAACACAGAAATCACATCACGAAAGGAAATAGTAATCTTCTGCTTCATCAACTCCAGTTACCAAGTGGCAAACCGCTTTGCGTCTTGAGAAGATTTCCTATCCAGCAGCAGCCATTGAACCAAAACTCAAACAAAACCCGCTTGAAAACCACAAATTAATAGCATCATAAATCGTAGCACCTCGTCCCCGGAGCGGAGTCGATTCCGAGGCGGCAACTAGCGGCACCTCGGGCAATCGTCTCCCAGGAGCAAGCAATCCAGAGGACCGCAAAGCGTGTTGGGAGCTGAGATTCCACTTTTCTTACGAAACCACCCCATTTCCCGTCACGAGATCACCGTCCGAGAGGACCACGAATAATGACACAGTGGGCAAAATAGACCAAAACCGCAGCTTTAAGACACCGTTAGTTTCAGCTATTTCCAAGTTTAAAAAGCCGAAGGAATCGATTGGTGAAACTCTGGTCTTGAGCGGTGATCGGGAATTGCTCAATCTAATTTTTCAAACACAGTTAGTTTAATAGAGCTTATTTGACTATTTACGCTTGTCTCCAGTCAAAGTCAATATATATATTTTTTAAATTAATACTGAACAGCTTTTAAAGATTGCATTTTGTCTGTGTATAATTCCCCATTTTACCCCCAAAATGTCCAAAAAAATGCATAAAAAAACATGGTAATACATAGTAGGCTTGTCAAGTTTGATAATTGCGACGAGTGCAGTAAAAATCGAGTTCCAATATTTTTTGAAATTTGTTAGAAACCCACTTGAGGGTATCAGAAATCATATCGGCATTCACCTTTTTTGTTGTTGCAATTTCTGAAAATTGTTATGTAATGATTTATTATGCAACTCAAAATAGTTGCGTAATAATAACGTAACGTTGATCTAAGTATATATGAAAATACAACGAAATGGGGCAAAATCGGGTAGTTTTCAAGGTGTGCACAAGACGAGCCTATAATTAATAGATTCTTTGTGATTTTACATGAACATAAGCAATATAACATCGTTTTAATCTATCGGCCTCTAAAAGCTGCGCTTTTGGGTCCACTTTCACCAACTGTGATAATATGAAGCTTCCAGGTCCGGTGGTGGAAGGAAGTTAAGCCACTGGTCCGACCTATTATTACCCTATAAATTACAGCTTTCGGATGTGAAAATGGTTACTTAAATTGCTTCCCCCCTCCGGGCGAGGCATTCGCCGGAGCTTTCCAGTTCCCAAAAGTGTGTGCGGTCAGTTGGGCCCACAGCTGGCAGGACGACCGGTTTGATGATGATGTTGTGCGCCTGTTTTGGTCCGTCCATTCAGCTGGGCCGTGAAAAAGATGCATATCTATTCATCCATTTCGGGCTGGGCTGGGTACACAGTAGTAGTCAGTGGTGGTGGTAGTCGTAGATATTCCGGCGATTCTTTCGGGGTCTGGCGTTGTTTGCGTTAAATTATCGCATTAAATTTGAAAATTTTGCGAGATTTATTTTTATTGCCGGACAGCGAATGCCTCTTGCCGGAGCCGGTAAGATAAACAGCCATAAGATGACACAGAAGAGTGAGAGCTTGGACGGGAGAACCATATTGCCCGATCCATTTCTTCTCATTCAAACGAAGATGTGAATACAGTTTTGCATAATATCTCGCCGTTCACCGTGCTCTGGATTAGGTCACTGTGCACAGTGGTTCGATCTAGAACAAAGGTCAGCGAAAACCTCAAACTCTCATAAATGGTGGATATTGTTTAATTACTTATTTATTTATTTATTTATTATTGATACATTGACAAGCTTTGTAGCCCCAATGATGTTGTTAAGATTGAGGATAATAGTTTTGTAATAGTATTGTCTCAATACATATAATAATATATAAGCTAACAAACCCAATCGTGGTCATAGTCTTAAACATAGTCATAAATATAGTTGAGCCATTTAAAAAAAACGCTCCAACTAGCATATAATCGTTAGGGTTATCCGTCTCTACCAGAAAACCGTTGAAAATCTCTGACGAATCGATTTACGAGTGATGTGGAAGTCAAGTAGAAGAGAAATTTTCGCACTGGATATCGCAAATAACTTATTACTGCGATCAGCAAATATTTATCTTTTTATTGTGTAATTTATATGTTTTCTTCTTGGCATTACGTTCTCACTGCAACAGAGTCTGCTTCTCTGCTTAGTGTTCAATGAGCACTTCCACAGCGGTAAAAAGTCGTCGGAGGCCTGGCACTTGGCCGTCCAATGTCGAGTCGGAGTAGGCTGAGTCCACCGCCGGGGTCTAGCTGAGTAATTCGCGCCTGTGAACAGCACCGACAAATGGTCGTCGGGGCGGCCGTGAATCGGAAGTTTCCCTCCACCAGAATCGTAGGACTAACCTCGGCATCGGACCGGATAACATAGGTTCGGGAGATCTTCCGCCAAGGGTAAATCTTCGTCGGAGTGGGATAGATCCACCGCCGGGGACTACTCTGAGTAGTACGTAGCGTATCACATGCTTGATTCATCGGAGCGCCAGTGAAGCGGAAGCCATTCTCCAACCGGAATCGCTGGACCGACCTCAGCATCCAACTGGTCAACCAGGAGAGTTCGAACAGCAGCAGCGGAGAACGAGTCATTTACAGCAATAAATTAGCAAGCTGTTCAAACCCTCACATAAACGTTTCAGAAAAAAATATTGTGTTTTCATCACGCCGAAGCATAAATAGCCTTTTGGGTAAAAATTCATATCAGAAAACGTAGTAGTAATTAGAATTCATTAGTCTTGTGTTTAGATTTTTCAGCAATTTGGAAAAACTACTCTGTTATTTTCTTTTTTGTTATAACTCATTTCGAATACGATACTTTCCACTTTTTCATCCATAAAAACGACGGCGTTTCGTGACAGCAGGATATTGGCTGCATATGACGTTGATTTTTTTTTCCTTTTCGCAAGTCTCGTTTCAGGCCTCTGCAAACTTTGATTGTAAATCGCTGTTGTAAAACGTCATATAATGGACCTATGGACCAATGTACTAGTTCATTATTTGGCATTGGACAAAATAAAACAACAGTTTTAAATTTTGTCAAGACTGAATAGCCAATCCATCATCAACAATAAACTACAGTCGACCAACCACCGATATTTCTTTCACTACTGGACTGCGAAGTGCGGCTTCATAAGTGTGAAAATGCGAATAAAAGTGCGGGATTGCATCGAATCATGTTAGTATCTTCAGAACACTTATTCTTTAGACTGTGATGCATAACCCCGCTGAAGACACCGACTCGATTTGATGAAATCGCGCACTTTTCTTAGCGTTTCCGCACTTGTTAAAACTTCTGCGGTAGTCCAGTGGTAAAAAAATGCGTAATACTATCACCAACAACATTGATTGATTGACTGTTTTTTCAGCTGATTCCACAAGTTCTCAAAAAAATCTTTCATTTTTGGAATCAGTTTCGATCATGACTATTAGCACTTGATTTTGAGGTTTGTTTAATCAATTTAACGAAAAAATCAAATAAGGGCTATGTTATGAAAGCTAACATAGAGCTCCTCTGAAATAATCATACAAATCGGAGTTTTCTCCCAAGAAATCGCAAAATTACAAAATTATATTTTTCGAGAGATGAGAAAAAATCTGTAACTTCAGATATTGACTGTTAAAGAGTTTTTAGGAACTTGTGAAAAATGGTGCTAATACATATACCCAAAACATGAACTATATCGTGTTTCAAATAATGTATTGTTGTGAGAATTTTGCTGATAGTAGAGGGGCTAAGTTCCGGCATTTTTTTATTGACGTTTTCATATTAATGTATTAATGTACTTAATCTGTAGTTTAAAACTGAAGAATTCACTGTGATTCGCTGAAGGTTGGGTAAATCACTATCAAAATACAAATTTGTGCACTCCAAATTACCTGATCCAAGCCATATTTAGGCCTTTCTAAATCCAGGAAAGAATAACCGTGCCATATGAATTTTTGAACCAAGTAAATTCCTGTGCTTATCTTATCTTATATATTTATTTAATTAGCATTCAAAACATTCACATTTTGTTTGAAAATATTGCAGAAAAAGTTTGGGAAACATATTGTTAGTAAAGGCATATCAGCTCCAATATTCAATACAAAACACGACTAATGTTCAAGTACATTTTTTTCCTGATCAATCGGACCAGAATAAGTAGTCTGTGTGGTGATGCTGAATGAATATGACATACAGAAGTGCACTAAAAAATAATTAGATTTAAGCTAGGGAATAGAGTCTTCAAAGAGAGAATCTTTAAACTTCGAGCGACATTTTCTCAATGCCTGCTTTTTATAAAATTATAATGTTTTTAGGACCATGAAAATTTTAATATTTTTTTTCAGTTTTTGCTTTGAGATTTTGTTTAATTTTACCTTTTATCTAATCAGGTTCAATTTTTTGAAATTTTTTGGATCACCTCAACTATTTCAATTATTTTTGATATGGTTAAAAAAGATATTTGATGGTTTCTAGTCGATCGTTAAAGTTTGATTTAAATATTTTTACTCGTGATTTGTGGAGACCCCTAAAATGTTGGGGCCATGTCCCCCTCTATACTGCATACGTGTTTAGTTAGTGTCGCATGAACTTCTGTATAATCCAATATATTATTCCAATTTGTGGTTCCAAATACGAGCGGCCAGCTTTAGCCCCTACAATCCTTTCTACAGATGGCTGCACATCCGGGAGGTAGCCGCAAATATACCTCAATGATACTCAATCGCTTTCGTTGGCAGCATATTTTGGAGATAATTCATCGCGTTGGCAACATTGCTTCACCCCAGTAGCGGTTGGACATTTTCGCCTCCAGTAACTCGCACCTAGCCATCTCCACCAGCGAACGGTTCTTTCTCTCGGCGACCCCGGTTTGTTGCGACGAGTATGCTGCTGTGAATTGTTGGAAAGCAATCAAGTAGAGCCACGGTATCCCCCACCTAGATCGAACCTCAGCATTTTCAGCGGTTTGCCAAACTGTGTATTCATCTTCTGCACGTAGTCCTGGATGAATGCTGGAGAACAGTGAAGGCAGCCATCAACAATGCAGCTGACAGCAACATCGGGTACGTGGGACGGAGTCGACGAAACGATTGGTTCGACGAGGAATGTTACACAGCTAAAAAAATGTTGTAAATTTAAGTTTATTTTCATGCACATGTTTGGAGCATCAAAATAAACCTAAATTTCAACGACCAATCCATTATTTTTTCAATCGAATTCACTTTAAATTTACACGATCATGTAATATTCAACCATTTTTAGATGAAAATTGAATGTATATTGATTTAAGTTTACATGATGCTGTAATAACACACGAAATTCTATTTATTTTTACAGTAGACTTCAGTTTACATCACACTGAAAATTAAATATTTTTTTCTGTGTAGGCAGATTCTGGAGAAGAAGAACGCAGCGCGGGCGGTCATGCTGCAGCAAGGGACCCGGCAGAACGTGGCTTTATAGACAGAAATGGCAACAGCAGACCCGCCTCTTTCGGGAGAAAAAAACGCCGCCTGGAGGAGACGGAGTGCGAGGAGATGGAACAGCTGTGCCGGTCTCAAGAAACACGCAAGTTCTATCAGAAGCTCAACGCATCCCGCAACGGCTTCGTGCCGCGAGCCGAGATGTGCAGGGATAAGGATGGGAGCATTCTGACGGACGAGCGTGAGGTGATCGAAAGGTGGAAGCAGCACTTCGACGAGCACCTGAATGGCGCTGAAAGCACAGGCAATGAAGGTCGAGACAACGCAGAAAATGCCTTCGTCAGTACTACGGAGGATGGAAACCAACCAGCCCCCACTTTGAGGGAGGTTAAGGATGCCATTCGCCAGCTCAAGAACAACAAAGCTGCTGGTAAGATTGGTATCGGAGCTGAACTCATAAAGATGGGCCCGGAGAGGCTGGCCATTTGTCTGCACCGGCTGATAGGCACAATCTAGGAAACAGAACAGCTACCGGAGGAGGGGAAGGATGGGGTAATATGCCCCATCTACAAGAAAGGTGACAAGTTAGATTGTGAGACCTTTCGAGCGATCACCATTCTAAATGCGGCCTACAAAGTATTATCCCAGATCATCTTCCGTCGTCTGCCACCTGTGGTAAACGAGTTCGTTGGAAGTTATCAAGCCGGCTTCGTTGACGGCCGATCGACAACGGACCAGATCTTTACTGTACGGCAAATCCTCCAAAAATTGTCGTGAATACCAGGTCCCAACGCATCACCTTTTCATCGATTTCAAGGCGGCATACGATAGTATCGACCGCGTAAAGCTATCGAAAATCATGGACGAGAACAGCTTTCCCGGGAAGCTTACGAGACTGATAAGAGCGATGATCGAGGAAAACTACGTCAAGGTGATGGACTTTCGTGCCTGTTGTTTAATATTGCACTAGAAGGTGTTATGCGGAGAGCCGGGCTCAACAGCCGGGGTACGATTTTTACGAGATCCAGTCAATTAGTTTGCTCGCGGATGATATGGACATTGTCGGCCGAACATTTGAAAAGATGGCAGACCTGTACCCCCGCCTGAAACGCGAGGCAGCTAGCTGGTGGAGCCGAGCGTGACAGGACTCGCCTAGGTAGCAGTGTTACCATAGACGGGAAAAGTTCTAGGTGATCGACGAGTTCGTCTACCTTGGATCCTTGCTGACGGCTGACAATAACGTTAGCCGTGAGATACGGAGGCGCATCATCAGTGGAAGTCGGGCCTACTATGGCCTCTAGAAGAAGCTGCGGTCAAAAAAGATTCACGCCCGCACCAAATGTGCCATGTACAAAACGCTCATAAGGTCGGTAGTCCTCTATGGGCATGAAACGTGGACGATGCTCGAGGAGGACCTGCAAGCACTTGGAGTCTTCGAACGTCGGGTGCTTAGGACGATCTTTGGCAGTGTGCAGGAAAACGGTGTGTGGCGGCGAAGGATGAACCACGAGCTCGCCCAACTCTACGGCGAACCCAGTATCCATAAAGGTGGCCAAAGCTTGAAAGATACGATGGGCAGGGCATGTTGCAAGAATGCCGGACATCAACCCTGCAAGGTGGTGTTTGCTTCGGATCTGGTTGTACAAGAAGGCGTGCAGCGCAGCGAGCTAGGGTGGGCAGATCAAGTGCGTATCGATTTGGCGAGCGTGGGGCAGAACCGAGGATGGAGAGATGCGGCCACGAACCGAGTACTGTGGCGTGTTGATTCAGTGTTATCTGTTCAGATGTTAACTATATAAATAAATGAATGAACGCAGTCCTGGATTGCTTCAATGATTTGGATTTACTCTTCAACAGGTACAGATCACTGTGAACCAGATCCATCACAGCACTGCAGTGCTGATTTTCTTTTTCTGCCTTCTTCGGGAATGGTAGCCATGCCATCTTACCTTGTATACACGTCTCACATTGCAAAACCAATCCGCATTTCTTGATGATTATACCGGTGGCCGAGTCGGTTCTCCAGCTCCTGGATGGCCTTCACGTTCCGATGACCGAGTTCACGATGCCAATCATGCAAACAGCTTCTTGATTCACAACGCTCGTTCATAGCACCCACGCGCTTTGCAGATGGTAGAGACCGTTGTTTCGCCTTGCCACAGCAGCGATTCAATCAACACTGGCAATGGTCCATCCACTTTCGTTGAACTTCACGTCAGCACCTTTCTGGACAAGCTTTCCAACCGAAACAAGGTTCATGTCCAGGTCCGGGACGTACAGCACTCCGGTCAGCACAATCTGCTTTTCTTTTTGCTTTTCACCGGCTGGCCCATAATATTGAATTTGGGAGTTGCCACCACCTTTCACTGCTGCCTTCTTCCCCTCGGCTACAAGGTGTAACAAACTCGGTGTAACTTCACGATGGTTCTCAACGGAAACGAAAAACTCACGATGGCGCTTCATGTGCAAGCTGGCATCGGAATCCACTATCCACAATCATCACTGGTCCTTCTCGTGCGTTGAACACGAAATTTTTCTTCACTCGACGCAGCCTTCCTTGCTTTTGCATGTTGCCTAGCAACCTTCTTGGTGTCGATGGCGACCGCTTGTTGACTACGAGAATTTTCACCTTGATTCTGTTTCAGCCACAAAACACAATCTCGCTTCTTGTGGACAACCTCGGACAGTGGTGGTGCACGATCGATTAGCCTTTTCCGTCTACTTTCAGTACCGCCGAACATCTTCTCCTCGCTTTTGGAACTCGTTGATGATTTCATCCTTTACGAGCGCCAGCGTAAGCTCGTCATCCAACCGGTTCTCGAGAGTGGTGGTCAGCGCATCGAACGTATTAGGTAAACTGCGGAAAACTAAGATTACTTGTAGGTCGTCATCGAGCTTTGTACCAGCGTTGGCCAACTTCTCGAACAGAGTTTCGAATTCGGCCAGGTACTCCTCGATATCGTCACCTTCCTGGAACTTGAGATCGCAAAACCGCTTCAGGAGTTGTACTTTCGACGTCAACGACTTATTCTCGTGTTGCTTCCGAAAGTTTTCCCACACATCCTTGGCGGTCCGCGTTGACCGAATATGGCCGTGTTGAGATCTGGTGAGCAGCAGCCCGATGGTCGCACGTGCTTTTTGGTCACCTTCATCCCAGGCAGCCAGTTCCGCCACGTTTGCTCCGTTTTCAGCCTCTTCCGGCTTCCTTCCGGGAACGAGGTACTTCCTAAGGCTTTCTCTCACCAGCAAAAACTCAACTTCCAGCTTCCAGGTTTCGTAGTTTTCGTTCGGCAGTTTCTCGATTCCAGATCTTTCCATCTTGTACTTTTGCAGGGCTTAAAACCTCTTGGATGGAAAATGACCGGGTATTCTACTCTTGGATGAAATAAAACTTCGGATCTTGACAAGAAACAAACTTAGAATGAATTTATTTAACAATCAACTAATCTATGTTTTCTATGATGTTTAGTCGCCAAATAGATCTCATAACATTATTTTTTATAAGGATTGTTCATTTTATAAAGTGGACACTTTGTTTATGCTATATCTTTTTTATTTATTGATAAAATCGTAATCGGTTTTCTGTGTATCGTTGACCTATTATTCTAAAATGCTATGAAAATATAAAATCTTTGAAAATGCTTTTGGTTGAAGAGCTAAATAGTTTTTCCAAAAACTCTTAATAAAAGCTGTCCGTCAAAGTTTAACATTATTTTTCGCAAAACAAAAATCCTTATTTTTATGAACAAATTGTATGTTTGTATCCTTTACTATTCTACTAAAAGTAAAGCTTTAAAAATATCAATTATATTCCACCATTCTATGACATTAGGTAACTTTAGTGATTTACCCATTTATGGCCAAATTTGCTGATACACCATCCTTTCACTCCCAGCAAAAGAGAAAAGTAAAAAGCGTGTTCAAAACTAGTTTGGATTACTAAAGAAACTATATTAGTATAAACGAAAGCTAAATCGTGAGATTAAACTACAGTCTTAAGTATAAATTTTACTGTTTATGGTAGTTTTACTAAAAAGTCTTATACTTTTAAGATCATGTACGCATATTTATCGATCTACAGCAAATTGTAAACAGTTTTCTTCGAATTTTTCAATTGGTAATCTCAGAATAACATATTATGAAAATAATATGTGGAAAATAAAATCGATTTTATTACAGCAGTGTTGCCAATTTTGATGATTGTCAATGTACTTTGATAGGTCTTCTAAGAATAAAACAATTGTGTTTCTGTTGTGCTTTGAATGTGACGTGGGGACTTACTAAGTAACTCTATGAAGGCGTAAGTTATTTTTCATATTAATACTATATTGGGACTTCCGTCAGGACGTACTTTTACACAAAAAATTCTACTCATATCAATTCCCATCAAATCTAAAAAAAATTTCTTAAAAAATATACGGGAAAATTGATTTTATTATATCTGTAAAATTGTTGCTCCAAAAATAACTTGATTTTTTCCATCAGGCTTCTGATTGATGATGCTTTCGAAGAACAAGCCTTTTTTGAAAATAGAAAATATAAATTATCGAATTTTCCAGCCAATTTCTTACAATCATTGATTTTGATAATCTCAAAAAATCAACCGATCTAATCGTTGTTCCATATTCGTGTGAAATTTAATTATTTTGGAGAATTTTTATTATCACAACATTGTACAATATTAGTCGAACGATGTGCAAAAAACCGATTGAAATTTCATTGATTAATAAGAAAGGTACAGCATGCACAAGGTGTCCACTTTATAAAATGAACAGTCCTTATCAACATGTTGTAAGTGTTCACATTGCAGAAACGCAAATCGTCTAGAAAACTGTGTCACATACTGTGTTTTTTAAATGTTCACATAAGTAAAATAAACATGCATAAATACCCTTACGCATGATTCGGAAATATGTGCGCAAGAAAATATGATTTATTAGAAATCTTTCCAAAACATGCCCCTCTCTACATCGTTCCGGTACATATAACTTTTTTCTCCCACGATGAATATTTTTTGCCCCATATCAACTTTTTTTGTCTCATGATTGTACCCCATTACCCCGAATGGCATTTCCCCGAATGCCATCACCCCGAATTTACCATTACCCCAAATTCCATCACCCCGAATGCTGTTTCCCCTAATAAAAAATTATCTTGACATGATGATATTGATGACATTTCCCCATGATATTGGAATTCGGGGTAATGTCATTCGGGAATATGGGTCGTTCGGGGTTTTGGAATTCGGGGTAATGGCGTTCGGGTCAATGGCATTGGGGGTAATGGGGTAGAATCGTTTTCGGTATATTACAATTAACCCTTTTTGGGAACTACCGAAAAGCTAAACATTACATATACTTTGAAATTGGATTAAATGGACAAATTGATTTGAAGTTTTGTGAAAAAGTTACATGTCTTGTCAGTGAGAATTGTGTGGGATTCGGATGGGTCGCGACGTTCTCATTTGGAATCCCACAGCCGAGTTGCTGGCTAGTGTGGTGTGCTATTTCAATGCCTAAAAAATATTACGCCTTCGGGCTAGGCATTGGATATAAATAGAAAGCGTTGTGTTTGGATGGGCATCTAATTCTTCCGAAAGAGGTGCACTTTGCCACGTGATTATTGAGCGAAAATCGAATTCAGGTTAACTTCTGCGTCCTTGAGTCCTCTCATGGCGTAGGGGTAATGCGCCCTAACTAGAGATCAGGGAGCCGTGAGTTCGATTCTCACTGAGAAGACGTGCAACTTTTTCGCAAAACTTCACATCAATTTGTCCATTTAATCCAATTGCATAGTATATGTAATGTTAAGCTTTTCGGTAGTTGTTAAACTTCAACTCGGCTGGTTAGCCGTAAACCACAATTCATAATTAAAAACAAGCTTTTTTTGGGATTTTTTTTTAATGTTTAGTGTGTCTGCAAACATATGTTTTTGGCTGGTATAAAGTATGCCTATCATAAGAGTATCGATATTTTATGTTTCGGCCAACGAACTTTTGTCCCTAGGACTAGAACCGAACTCTTGCTCATCGGTGGGGCAACAGCTCGAAACAGACAATGAAAAACTGTTATAACTAAAGATGGATAAATCATTTGGGACAAGCTTTTTTATTTGGTTTCTACTTTTTTCAACTGTTATTGTTTTTTTTGTGTTATTCCACTAAGGTCGAACTTTTGCCCCATTTGACTCCAATTGGGAATCGTTATATTATTTCGTGTAAATAAAAGTAAATTTCCTTAATTCCACATATTATCTTTAAATTTAGCAAAATTCACCTGCTCGTGCGAAAAAAGTGATTTGAATTTCACGTTTTTCTTAGTTTTGCGAAAAACTTCTAATTTTCAGTATATTATTTTGAACAATTGATCGATGAAAATTTAGTGCGTCTTTTTCTGCAAACATAAGTTACTGATTGGTCGCTGGTATAAATAATGTCTGTCATAAAAGTATCGATATTTTGTTTTTTAGGCAGCGAACTATTGCCCCATACTGGTTTATAACTCTTGCCCAGGGGGGCAAACGTTCATTTAAGACAATCAATTTTACTGTTACACTACAAATGGGTTAATATTTTGACACAAGTTTGTGCAGTAGAAAATATATAGAAGGTTCACTGTGTGGTATATTGATTGTTATAAATAACTATTATATGACTAATTCTAGCTATATATCAGTTTAGATGCCTAATTATTACATGTGTGTACTCGGGTCTACTATAAACGTTTTATGACTACTGTAGATTTTTAGACTAAAACAACCTTGGCAGTAGGATATTTAGAATGTCTTTTTGTTAGCAAAGATTTATTCTTGAACGTGTAGGACTTACGGAGTATATTTACGTGAAAAAAACAGTATCAACTATATCTAGGTGTAGATAAATTAAAACCGCTCGTAAAATAGCAATTTTAGAGAACTAAACAGACAATCATGATTAAAGCTTGATTGATTGGTTATCTTCGGCCAGTAACTAGTTGATCAAACTTTAAGCTTGATCGGTTGTTGGGTTTTAAGATGTGTACTCTTAAAAATTTCAGGAGTGCCTTCGAATCATCTTCAATCTTAACAAAATCGGATAACTTTAACTTGCTGAGACTGAAAGAATAACATTATCTTAGTGTTCAATCATCACCGAGTATTCTTAGTGAAAAGATTTTAACAAAAATATGATTTAAAGTAATGAATTTCACATAGATGTACGGATTAATTAGCTTTCAGGAATGTATTGTGTACGTTTAAAATGATCCCGACATTCGCAGAACCGAACATTCACCAAAAACCATTCGAACCGTTCCCAAAGAACCATCGAAAAGCAGAAAATGACATCAGTTGGGTAACATGAATTGATTAAGCTCTCTTCATATCATCGAGTTGAATGTAAATTGAATTTAAATTTAATTTAGTATGGTTTCCACCGGTCAGTACAAGCCATACAAGAAAGAGGAGAGAAAAAGAGTGGAAGAGGCGAAGTATTGATGGCTTTTCTTTGGCATTGTTAGTTGGGGGAAAATGGTCATAACGAGCCAAAGGAGTACTCTACCTACTAGTATTCGAACGAAAATGTTACAAATATATGTCTCTCTTCATGGTTCCTAAAAGCGTCATATATTCCAATAAGTTTTATTACAATAAATTTGATTACAATGTATGGAAAATTCAGTGAAATTGTATACAAACAAATATCTGGTTTCATATTTTTATGGGCTTTTGGAACGAAAAATATTACATTTAATGATTTCAAACTGTCATCTTTTCGGTAGGTAATAAAATGTAACATAGAAGTTCGTTATCAACGCTGAACATTAATTGTGCGTTTAATAACACTTTCTTCGACACAAGAAGAGAGCAGTCTCATCAGTGCTCCTTTGAGAACCGAGTATAAAAAACTGTCTGTCGTTCGATGAAATGAAGTAATGATTTTCAGTTTTTCTTGGCTGTGCTTGTGTTCGATGTTTAATTACATTTGGTTTAATTCTTTTCATGGTGCTAACTGGACTTAACTTGATTTACGTGTTCGATGGCCAGACAAAGTTTGTGGGAAATAAAACTCATCAGCGTTATCGTGCTTTCGGATCGAATGATACTTTTCTTCTGCAATGAATCGAACGGTATTGAATGGTAATATTTAACGCGGATTCAAAACCAATTTGTAAATTCTTTGTTTAATAGCAAGTATGCTCCAAAAATAACATAAAAATGAAGCACTTCAACTCATAGTTATGAGCTATTTTGTTCCACTCCGAAGCGAATGAACCTGAAAATCGAAAAAAATCCAGTTACAAGAAAATTAACGTTCCCCATGACCAAGGCAAAAAGTTCATTTTCAATAGTTTGGAGAAAAACGAAGCAAATTTGTAATAAAGGCTGCGCCACTTGCCTGGCTTTCACCTGGTCACACCATCCTAAAGTTGGGCCAAGTATCCGGTGAGCAGGGAGCAAAAACCAACAGCGATCTCATCTTCCTCGAAGCGGAAAAAATTAAACCAAGACTCGCCATCATAATCATCATCGTTGTCATTGCCATCGCCCACCCCGAAAGCATCTCACCCTCAACCAGTTATTGCAGGTCGGAATCCTTGCTCCCCGGTTCCAATTTATCCCGGTTAACTTTCCAAATCATGATGATAGTTGCCGTACACGGTGCTGTCCAGGCCGTTTGTTATCAAGAAAAAAAAAACATATAGGTTTATCGTTTTTATGGCTAATTTATCTATTTATAGTACAAGTACACAAATTCAAAAAAAAAAAAAATATCAATCCAACCTTAGTATATGCAGCATTTATTGTGGCAATAGAAAATTGAAAAGTTTTCTGGTCAAAAATTATTAATTTGAGGAATGCTGTGGACTGTATTGCGGCAGCTAAAACGACTTGCTTCTACTTCTCCATAAAAAAGTCGAAATACCGCTATTCTGATATTCTGATAACAAAACGGTCTGGGGAGCACCGTGGCCATATCTACCAGGGAATGTTTTTTTTACTTTCTCGTGATTTCATCCAGAATATGCAAATGGCAAAACTGCACTCCCAACTAGTAGCGAAATGCGCTTCACGTCGTCGGTCGTTCCGTTCGAAGGCAAAGGATTTGGTTTTCAATTTTAGAATATCTACGTGCACCAAAACGGCGCGGCGGTGTGGTGACCATGATCTGCGTAGAAGCGCTCCAAGGGGAGGAAGTTCGACGGCTGAGTGGATTGGATCTCCACGGCGAGAAGAGCGAAAAATGTTAAATATTAAAATTTAAGTGCATATAAACGAAATGTATGAATTATTCATTCACTTTCGAACCGAACCGAATCGAACCGGACACGGTGAAGCGGTGACTGGCAAGAAGGCGTAGTAAGAAAGCACGAGAAATGGGAATCGACCAGAAGTAAACGTTTATTTTTTCTTGGAGCATAAAGCCACACTGTTTGGCGAGTTAATGGAAATTGAATGGGAAAATAGTGGTGCAACATGGATAGGAATCCATTTAACGATGCTGGCAAGGAGCTTCGGCGTGGACTGCAGATAAGTTTTGCAGTAAATGGACTGGGGGAACCATCGGAATAACAATATTGAAGTATTCATACATACAGAATCAAAGACTGAATAAACTTTAGAATACTAAAACCCATGTTTTTAGTTTCATATTTCAGACACTCAATTTTGAATGGGAAATGCTTCACTTGGAATGTGTCAATTTTTAATGGTTAGGATACAGAGCTACTTTGACACTTCCATGATTCTCTTTGGCATGGGGATTTTTTCTCGGCTGAACCGTCCGATATTTTGCAATAAAAAACACTTCTATGCGATGCATATTCTGGCAAAATATGAGCTCAGTAGCTTCAAAAAAACTACGGCCGAAGAAAATCAAAAGTGCCAAGAATAGGATCAGGCTCCTTCAATGTTTAAACTTTGAGGTATCATTTTTTAAAAACAGGTTTTCAGTCCTAACATGAGTGAATTTTATTGCCCTGTAAGAAAAGTATGGAGTATAAAAGCTTACGTCTTTTGCTTGGTTGGCTTATTTCACTTTCTGCAAATTTCCATTAAATCGTCATCAAAAAGTACTTCTGGTAATGACTTAAAGATTGTTTGGAGAAAGTTGATTAACAGTAATGCACAAAGCCACAAAGTTCAATCTAATGGGCACAGTGGCTGAAACATCTCAACAAAAAAAGCAGCATAAAGCAATAGTTCTATGCTTTTATCCATAGGAGAACCTATTGAAATTATTTTGGAGATCTATTGCATTGTCTGCATATTCTGTCTACATCTTCTTATCATTTTTCTCTTTTTTATTTGTCTATGTTTCTTCTTCTACTATTACTGTGAAACCTAATCTACCTATTTAACTTTCAAACCGTCTACCTATCGAGCAGACCAGCAAAACAGATAGGGGCTATTTCCAAAAACGAAGAATAACAATCATTCAAAGAAGTATCTTCGTCCAACTCTCTGGTTATAGACTCTGGTCTAGTTCATCTTGGATCCTACCTACTTAGAAGAATAGTGTTTTTTCGCAAAGTTCTGTACATCAAGTTTAGTTATCTTCCTGCACCATAAACTACATCCCAAATCAAACAAAACCAAGCTTCTCAACATTGTTGACACGTATACATTTTGCTTCAAGGTGAAACAGTTTGGAATCAACTCCTAAGATTGCACTAAAACTTCAAAGGCACAAATCTCTCGAAGAAAGCATCCCACAACAGTGCACTTTTTATTTTGGCTTTGTGCACTAGCAGAAAGCTTAAAATAAGAAGATCAGGAACATTTGCCAACTATTCCTCCAGTTTTGTGCCTTTGAAAACGTGAGTAGGTTTAGAAGTCGGCCATTGTGCCGGCCATCTTTGCATTTCGAGATGTTTCACCTTAAATACTTAGTGTCAAAGTTAAACACTCATTTTTCCAATCCTGTTTTCACTCATAGTTTTTTTTACTATTTTTTATGTTCTAGTACACCAAGATCTTATACTTCCATGTGCAAAATCTTGCTCTACCAGAATGAGTGAATAAACTATGGGCGAGAGAAAGAGATCGCAATACAAAAGCCTGTAACTTCAACACAAAACTGTGGAACTTAAACATATTCTTTATGTTACACTGTTTTAGAATGAAGTGGGATTCGGGAGCGAATTGTTGTGCATGGATACGATGCGTCGAAGACAAGGATGAACGTTTAGGAAAAAAAATAAATGGTGGCATGAAAACATCTCTTTTTGAATTTACTGAAGCTGTGAGCGAACAACATGTGATTATGTAATTTTTACTGACCACATGTATTGTCTCATTCTTCTCTGGGATCTTGGCAAAATCTACAAGGAAACTTTATAAGAAATCGGTTTAAAGAAGACCCAGGCAACATTGGTACGCGCATGGAAGTTTATTCAGGTGGAATAGGCTGAAATGCCAAACTGCATTCAGTATTCGGCAACCAATGTTACTTGGGATCTTTACAGCTACCCATCAAGGATCTATTGAAGGAATCACAAAGGTTCTCTCAAATGATCCACCACAATTTCATGTGAGAAATTTGTGAAGCGTATTGACTGGAATAACAGAGGGCCTTTTTCATCAATTTGTTCGAAATTTTTCCATAATGTAAATTTCTCTGACTTCCTTGTTTATAGAGCAGCGGTTTCCAGCTGGAGCACTTGGTGCTTCGCAAAGCCTTGGCAGGTGCTCCGGTTCAGCTTATAACAAGTCTACCTTTGCTCTAACATATCTTAAACAAAAAAATTGTTTTTATTAAATACGCAATGAATTTTGTTGAAATTGCGTCGGATGATTTCGCTAGAACGCCGCCTAAGATTTCTAATAAAGTAATTTTTAAAAATTCAAACAGTAATTTCTTAAGATATACACCCAATAAACGCTTCGTATTCCCTACAAAATTATTGTAAAAGAATTAATATTTTTCAGGAATTACTCCAAAGATACCCTCTTACATCCTTTCAGTAAGTCGTTCAAAAATAATTTGACCAATTTGCAAAGGAAGCGATTAGAAAAAAAAATTACAGAGATTTTCCAGGGAATTCTTTAAAACAACCATAGGTTTAGAAAATGCTTTAGTAATATCTGATAAAACTTCTGTAGATATTCCTGGTGAACTCTTGCAAAGATCTCTAAAAAAAACTTCTGCAGTACTGTAAAAATCTTAGTTTCTGGATAAATTGCTAAGATAAGGGGGCCTATTCACAAATTTCCTAACGCTGGAAGGGGTGAAAGGGTGTTCAAAGATGTTACAGGAGTGATATTTGTATGAAATGTTAGGAAAATGTCTAGAGCAATATCTGGAGGTATTTAATGAGTTAACTGTTGCTTAAGTTAAGTTTGAGTTAAGAGTTGCTCATAGTTCTCCAGAAAGAAAAACTGCAAAAACCAATATAGAATCTTGTGGAAAAAGTTTTGTCGGATTTCCTGGATTAAAAAAAAAAATCGCATAAACTTTTGAAGATTTTCTTGGTAGAGCTCCTATGGAATACTTGTAGAAGTAATTGAAAAAAAGTGGGAATTGATCCGGAGAGCTCACGGGAAACAGGTACGAACTAGCAAAACCAATATCCCCAGGAAGCTGATGCGAATGGAATGCGTCGATATTGAGAACATTGGAGCGCACGGTAGCCGGATGGAGGACCATTTTGAGAAACTCGCAATAGCTCGACAAGGATCTGTAGGTTAGCCCCTCTACCGGCAGCTTAATTTTTTATCGCAATAAAAATATTCAAACCTTGATAACTTTTTTGTTTCTCACAAGTTCTCAAAAAACTCTTCTAATTCAATAATCTATGTCTATATCTGTCATTGGTGATCTGGTTTTGAAGAAATTCCGATGTTGCTTGTGGGACCAACATTCTCCACATAAAAAGTATTTGGTGGCCACTTTGTTTTACGTCAATTTATTGAAAATAAAAAAATAATAATATGTGGGCTACACAAAGCTAGGTGATAAAGAGCTACTCTGAAAAATCATACAAATCGGTTAAGTATTTTAAGAGATATCTGAAAATTACGATAAGGTTTTTTTTTAAATTTCTTTATTAGTAGCATTCCAAACATTACATTCATTATTTCTTATATCTAGGTGTTCTGTGTTATTAGACAACACTATCATCCTAATTTGGTAACACAAATCTAAGATTTTATTAACATTTTGTTAACAACATATTACATTTCATTTGCCGTAGCAGTTCAGTTTTTTTACAAGTGAGTTGATTTCACCTGCTTATTAG
The DNA here is from genome assembly GCF_002204515.2 of Aedes aegypti. NCBI lineage: Eukaryota > Metazoa > Arthropoda > Insecta > Diptera > Culicidae > Aedes > Aedes aegypti. The sequence continues at coordinate 115,708,584 of NC_035107.1, read as the reverse complement.
AGAAAAAACACGTTTTTAATATACTTAACCTAACTTAACCTAAACATATAACGCATTAATCGTAGCAATAGAAGATTGTAACGATTTTTGCCTGAAATTATTAATTGTTTTATTTGACATTTGTTCCAATGTTTGTTTCCAATGGTGTCTACGAAAGTGTGACAGTGCGTGTATTAGATATTGGAAAAAGCGTGACAGGGGGGGAGGGGGTCTAGAAACCCCGAAAAACGATGGACGTCATATTTGAATCATCCCTAAGTCAGATGTGAAAATATTGTATAATATTGGTCCCAAAATGCTGCCTTGAGGAACACCAGCTCTTACAGGAAGTCTTTCAGACCTGGAGTTCTGATAATTAACCTGAAGTGTACGATTTGACAGATAACTTTAAATTATTCTAACAATGTATGTTGGAAAATTAAAGCTTTTTAATTTTACAATCAACCCTTCATGCCAAACACTGTCGAATGCTTTTTCTATGTCTAGAAGAGCAAGACCAGTAGAGTAGCCTTCAGATTTGTTGGAACAGATCAAATTTGTTACACGTAAAAGTTGATGAGTGGTCGAATGTCCATGGCGGAATCCGAACTGTTCATTGGCAAAAATTGAATTTTCGTTGATGTGGGCCATCATTCTGTTCAATATAACCTTTTCAAAAAGTTTACTGATGGAGGAAAGCAAACTGATTGGACGATAGCTAGAAGCTTCTGCAGGATTTTTGTCTGGTTTTAAAATTGGAACAACCTTAGCATTTTTCCATTTGTCAGGAAAATATGCTAATTGAAAACATTTGTTAAATATATCAACTAAAAATGATAAGCTACTTTCTGGAAGTTTCTTGATGAGGATGTAGAAAACTCCATCATCGCCAGGAGCTTTCATATTTTTGAATTTTTTAATAATAGTTCTCACTTCTTCCAAATCAGTCTCCCAGGCATTTTCGAAAACGTTCTCTTGATTGAGAATATTTTCGAACTCCTGAGTAACTTCATTTTCAATTGGACTAGTAAGTCCTAAATTAAAATTGTGCGCACTTTCAAACTGCATAGCAAATTTTTGAGCTTTTTCGTAATTAGTTAGTAATAATTAGTTTTCCTCTTTCAATGCCGGTATTGGCTTCTGAGGTTTTTCAAGATTTTAGATAATTTCCAAAAGGGCTTTGAGCCAGTGTTCAATTGAGAAATTTTATTTTCAAAATTTTTGTTTCTTAATTGAGAAAAACGTTTTTTTGATTTCTTTCTGCAAATCCTGCCATATAATTTTCATAGCAGGATCGCGAGTGCGTTGAAATTGCCTTCTCCTCACGTTTTTAAGACGGATCAAGAGTTTAAGATCATCGTCTATAATCACGGATTAAAATTTTACTTCACATTTTGGAATTGCAATGCTCCTGGCTTCAACAATGGAATTTGTTAAAGTTTCTAGAGCATTGTCAATATCAAGTTTAGTTTCTAAAGAAATGTTAACATCAAGATTAGAGTCAATAAATGTTTCATATATATTCCAGTCGGCTCGTAAATAATTGAAAGTGGAGCTGATAGGATTGAGAATCGCTTCATGGGATATTTGAAATGTAACAGGGACATGATCAGAATCAAAATCAGTAACTAGTAACAGTAACTAATTGGCTACAAAGATTATTAGGGTCGGTTAAGACCAAATCAATCGTAGATGGGTTTCTAGAAGAGGAAAAACATGTAGGGCCATCAGGGTATTGAATTGAGAAATATCCTGAAGAGCACTCATCAAATAAAGTTCTGCCGTTGGAATTTGAGAATTATTCCATGACCGATGTTTGGCATTAAAGTCACCAATGACAAAAAAAAAATGACTTAATGCGAGTCAATTTTCGCAAGTCAGTTTGGAGCAAATTAACTTGCTGTCCAGAGCATTGAAAAGGCAAATAGGCAGCTATAAAAGTATATTTACCAGACTGTGTTTCAACAGAAACACCTAAAGTTTCAAAAACTTTAGTTTCAAATGACGAAAACAGATGATGTTTTATACGCCTATGAATGATGATTGCAACTCCCCCACATGCCCCATCAAGTCGATCGTTACGATAAACAAAAAAGTTAGGATCTCTTTTGAGTTTAGATCCAGGTTTTAAATAAGTTTCGGTAATAACTGCTATATGCACGTTATTAATTGTAAGAAAATTAAACAGCTCGTCCTCTTTACCATTCATAGAACGAGCATTCCAATTTAAAATATTTAAATTATTATTTGGATCCATTAGAAACACGTAATCCAATAACAATTGGATTTGTAAATATTACACCAACTTGGACTGCGTCAGTCACAGTGGTGGCTTTGAACATTGCATCAATCATTAGATTCAATTGTTCAGTTAGAAAATTAAAATCTAAGGCAGACATATGACTAGAAGTGGGTACATTTGATGATTTCCCATTAGAATTTTCGGTAGACGAAGAAACTGAGTAGGAGTTACCTGTAGCGGTATGGTTTTTTTTCATTTGATTTGAAACAAGTAGAATGGGAATGGATTTCCCATTAGAATTTTCGGTAGACGAAGAAACTGAGTAGGAGTTACCTGTAGCGGTATGGTTTTTTTTCATTTGATTTGAAACAAGTAGAATGGGAATAGGGGGGAGTTCAAATTACTTGCTACGATATCGGCAAAGGATTTACCGTGGGTAGATACATTCGAAATTGAAAGATTCGAACGGCTACCTGACGGAATAAAATTAGTTTGTGAATGAGCATGATTATGATCTTCCTGGTGGGTATGATTCCTAATCAAGCGATCGTTAACTGAAAAATGAGCATTGTTCGATACTCTACCAGGCAAATTCCGGAAACGACCGTTATCGTAACGGATATTATCTTTCATCTGCCTGGCACGAGCCTCAATGATTCTTTTGCGTGAAGGACAATTCCAAAAATTGGACTTATGATTAGCCCCACAATTAGAGCATATGAACTTGGTGGTATCTTCCTTCACTGGACAGACGTCCTTGGCGCGAGAAGAACCTCCACAAATTATGCATTTAGCATCCATGCGACAATTTTTTGTACCATGACCCCACTTTTGGCACCGACGGCACTGAGTGGGGTTCTGGTAATTTCCTCCAGGTTTCTGGAAATGTTCCCATGCCACACGGACATCGAACATAATTCTTGCTTTTTCTAAAGCATTCATATTATTTAGTTCTTTTTTGTTAAAGTGAACTTAATAATATTATTGAGAAAGCCCTTTCCGAACAATGCCAGATTGGGTTCTCTTTTTCATAATGATTACTTGGACTGGGGAAAATCCAAGTAAATCATTTATTCCATTTTTGATCTCTTCAGGTGATTTATAGTCACTTGAGAGACCTTTCAAGACAACTTTGAACAAACGTTCAGTTTTGTCACCATAAGTAAAAAACTTGTGCTTCTTCTTTTCAAGATGTTTGAGAAGAAATTCGCGATCTTTAAGAGTTTCCGACAAAACGCGACAGTCTCCTTTCTTTGCGATTTGGAAGGAAACCTTGATTCCCCTAATGGAGTTCAAGATCTCCTGCCTAAATCCCCAAAATTCGGAACAACTGACCACGATAGGCGACACTCTTTGCTTCTTCACTTGAACCAAAGAGCCTGGGCTAGAGGCTGTTTCGATTTGGTGTTCGGAAAATTTGTCTGGAGCATCAAACTGATTGCTCATTTCGATACAATTATTCATTTCACCCTTGGAAGAAAGTTCGCATTTCGGAGAAACGTCCTTTCTTCCATTCTTGCCACGTTTAGTGACAGTTTTAAAACCCACTTTTTTGGAAGGAAGTTGTGAATTCAGAGATTCACCCTTCCTTTTGTTTGTTGTTGATACCATGTTAAGTTAATAAACGGAAGAAGACGTGACCTCATGAGAGGTTTTTTTTTCCCAAGACGGTGTCCAAGAAGGATTACCACCGCTTTCGCCAACGGGTCCAACGAAAAATCGAAGGCACGGGTCCAAACAAGGATCGTCAAGGGATCAATATCAGAAAAAAAAGTACTGAAAAGTACTGTTTTTGTAGCACTGAAAAGTACTGTTTTATTGCTTTAGGTAGTTTTTAAGAAAACTTCCAAGAGCAGATAGAATTCATGTACGCACAGCACGAAGGTACGATGCGCACTCGAATTACGATGAGATGTTTTTTTTAATTAAGATCTTCATTTGGCCAGCGTGGTACCAGACACATGAATGCTCATAACTCAAAGAAGGCTGTACCAAATTGCTTCATTTTTTTACAACATACTACATGCAATATATTTAAAATGTATTAATGAAATCGCAGTTGGTTTTTTGTACATCGTTCGACTAATATTGTACAATATTGTGATAATAAAAAAGCCACAAAAATAATTTATCTTCACATCAATAAGGCACAACGTTTAGAACAGTAGATTTTTGGAGGTTATCAAAAACAATGATTATAAGAAATTGGCTGGAAAATTTAACAATCTATACATTTTTATTTTCAAAAAAAGGCTTGTCTTCAAAATCATCATAAATCAGAAGCCTGATGAAAAATATCAAATTATTTTTTATATAAAATCGAATCACTTTCTTTGTATTATTTTTATAATGGGTTACTCTGATTACCCATCAAAACATTTGGAGAAAAATGCTTACAATTTTCTGTAGATCGACAACCCAGACAACCAGAAATCGCATGAAAGTTCACGTTACAACTCGTTTATTCATACTAATTACATCAAACTCGCTAAACACCGTTCATAAACTCGTCAGATTGATGAGTTTCCTCGCATAAAACACTTCTTTTCTGAGTTCATTTGTACATTTTGTTTCGTCTCGTACACACGTACAAAATAAGTCGAATCAATCCGCAGCAGCTGTCAAATCATCATTTGTTATCATAAGTTAAGTCGCATAATATTGCAGGTTAGTTTGGTAGAATATTTATACCCTCGCATTGTATGTTATTATTCATCACATAATATATGCGCGCATATCGCCTCCACTTTTATACGTAGAAGGCCGTTTCGCAACATCTTATAAGTGAAATTTTGCACATATAGAGCCTCCAGGTGATTTCGTTATGTGTACATTTTGGTTGTCTGGGAAATATGCGTACAAGATTTTTAAAGTATGAGGTTTTTTAATAAAACGTACATAAAGAGAAAAAAAATATGCCTAAGAATGCGGTTAAGACTCGCAATTCAGCTCTTTTTTGTTCAAATAAAGTTTCTTTAGCAAGCTAAACCAAATTTTTGAAACGATTTTTACTTTACCTTTTTGCTGGGAATAGAAGGATGGTGTTTTAGCAAATTTGGTTGTAAAGGATAAATCACTAGAATGACCCAGTGTCAGAGAACGTTGGAACTTTATTGATCTTTTCAGAGCACTACCTTCAGTAGAATGATAAAGGATACCAACATACATTTTTTTTTTCATAAAAATGAGGATTTTTGTAATGCTAAAAATAATGCTTAACTTTGAGGAACAGTTTTTATTGCGAGTTTATGGAAAAACTATTCAGTTCTTTAACCAAAAGCATTTTGTAAGATTTTATATTTTCATAACATTGTAGAATAATAGTTGAACGATGCACAGAAATCCGATTACGATTTTATAAAAAAAATATAGCAAAAACAAAGTGTCCACTTTCTAAAATACACAGTCCTCAAGGCTAAGTAGCCCGTCATTCGTTTTGGCAACAATGACGACTTTTCAGCTTGCATTTCAAAGTATTAAAACTCTGTCTTGAAAGTTTATATTGACTTGAAAAAGTATCACTGTACGCGCTTACATGCAAAAAGTATGCTGATATTTTTTTAGCTGTGTCAGTGCAAAACCAACTGATTTTTGTTGATTCGAAATCGTGAGATGAATTAGCAACACTCATGAACGACGCGTACAAATTTCAATGACGGTCTATTTCTATTCTATTCTATTTTTATTTATTAATGTGTCATTCCGAGGAGTAAATATCCGAATATGATAAATATTCTGTAGCCTGAGATATTTACGTGGGTTATAGTTACGCGTACGTCCCCAAGGAACTTCGGAATATCTCAGGATCCAGTATACCAATGTATAATATTGAAACGGACTCTAAAACCAGAAGAGTTTTTTGAGAACTTGTGAAATAATGGTATAAAATATAGAGAAACAATAAAGCTATCGAAGTTTGAATATTTTTATTGCGGCAAAATTTGAAGTTGCCAGTAAACATCATGATCAGATTCGTTTTCAACTCTGGCCACTGCACTGGAGGGTCGCACGGATACAGCTCTGAACAAAATTTTCCCAAACTGCAAGATTACTCCAGTTTGACAATCAAGACAGACTTGATGGAAGTCGCTAGTTTTTTTTTGTTGTGTACCTTTGCCTTTTCAGGACAAACATGGAAAAAAGGCCACAGGTTTCTGTGCAATTAATTTTAATTTTAGTTGAAAAAAGTTAAACGATGTCCATTTAAATACTATTCACTATCCACCATAAGTATGGAATCATTGCAATACTGAGTATTGCAGCACTTTTAAGTTTAGCATCACCTAAAATCCAGTCATATAAGTTTATTCAACAAAAATAATGGGCTCGGGATGATGAAGATGAAATTTTCCTTGAGTGCCAGTTCTATGTGTTTCAAGATTCGGTACCCAGAGATCGTGGGCCTGTCATTGTAGTCTATGAAAAACTGGAAGCATTATCTCTGAAACAGATGAACTATCGTAGAAGAAAATCCATTAGAACACCAGAAGAGATTCAGGAGAAGCCGGAGGGAAGGTTGAGAACCCAGTCGTTAGATGTTCGTCAAGGACCAACAAGGGCGTTCCACCTCCACGTTATCCTAAGATGGCTCTAGCTGCAAGATTCACGAACCATTGAGGAAGCGAGAAACAGTCTACACTGTAAGGAGTGGATAGCTGCAATGCAGGAGGAAATGGACTCCATGACGAACAACAAAACGTGGTTCATGGCGTGACCTACCAACCGGCGAGCGAGCCGTTGGATACAAGTGGATCTTCATGGCGAAAGAAAACGACCAGGGTGAAGTAGTTCGCTAAAAAGCACGCCAGTGGCACGAGGATTTACCCAGAAGTACGGTTGCTACTATGATGAAGTGTTTGTAGGGGGATTAGGGGCATAATGAACATACGGGGCGAAATGGACACCCTCTCAATATCTGATAATACACATATTTCATCAAAAGTTCATTCACTGCATGAAATCTGTAATGTATTTGAAGTGCTTGACGGTAAAAAAAAATATTTTTTGCTTCAATTGTTCTTTAAAATTTGATCTAAAATTTTTCTCAGTTTCAAATTGGCATATAAGCAAGACCGTGGAAGAATCTAATTTTTGAGCAATGTAACGAACCCAGAAAGGTTCTTTTTAGCTATTATGATTGAGGGAGAGTCCTTTTGCATATCGGAATGATTGACAGTCATTGAATATGTTGGAATAACTAAATTTCATACAGGTGTTCATTTCGCCCCGATACCTTTTTACCAGCCTTGTTTTCGACCCAATTTTCTATCTCGCTTTTCTGACATATGATATGATTTTTATCACTATGAATGAATGTGGCACGTCGTACTAACATCAAACTTGAAAACTAGCCGGGGGTAAATTAAAAACATTGCCATTTAAGGGTCTTAAAACGAACATTAGCTTAACGTGTCCATTATGCCCCTAATTCCCCTAGTAGTCGTAAAATAAGTTACCCTGAGATTGCTGGTGGACGACGGGACTTACTGGTGAACCATCTAGATGTCAAGACAGCGTACCTCCACGTACCACTTTCAAGCACTGAAACAGGGTATAACTCCCTGGCAGAGAGTGGCACTACTTTCGATCTTGAAAGTGTTCAAGTTGATTGGTGAAGAAGTGACGTATCCGTTTACCGTAAGAAAAAACAACCAAAGTTGTATGAAGCAACTGCAACAAGATTCCGTTCACCAAGGCTCAAAACACGTGGACACCCGATTCCATTTAATCAAAAATCTCTACCCAAATGGGACAACTGCTGTTAGCTACATCCCAACAAACGAGATGGACGCTGATATCCTAACCAAGCCACTAGGATGAGTAAAGCTGGAATATTTCCGGAGCAAACTAGGCCTTCACGTTGAGGAGGCGATGAAGATAGCAACGGAAGTAGCAAGCCATGAGTTTTATAGTTTGAAATAAAATTTGTTTAATAAAGATACTCCCATTCAATCGTTCAAAAAAAACATACGTCTTTCACTGTAGTAAGTCACTCTCATCAGTGATTGAAAATACTCAGCTGATTTTAGTATAACTTGATGCTCAGCTAAGGAGTAGGTCGTGAATTGTCAAGCTCGTTGCGTGTTGACGATCATCATCATCTCTCTGCTTGATCAGCACAGTTCAGCAATAGAAACTAACTGAACATGAAAGACCATTGTTCAAATTGAAGTTATTCATAGAGTTTTTGGATTATTTGCCATATGGGATTAAAGTAACAAGTTGAGGAGTTTGTTTTGTGATAGTCATGCACTTCGGGGTTGCTTTCATAATCGCTAACCACAATCTTACCGAGTACCAGAGCTCGATCACAGCATAAGGTCGCTTTGATTGTTCAATATTCATGCTCATCAAGCTCGCTCACGTCTTCAATGACTGCTCATCACGTATCTCATATCAAGAAGGATACAGTTTCCTTCAAAATGTTTTTTTTTTTAGTTTAGCATGAGATTCAAAGTTTAAGAACAAAAATCGTAAATAGATTTCACGTGAATGTTCGAATGCCGTTGGATTAACTTAATGTATTTATGTGCAACCCGAATTTCCCAATCACACCCGCGTTAGACCGTAAAAGAAAGTATTAGTAGCTTGCGGTAATTATTTTAATGAGTCGAAAAAATGGCAAGTACAACTCCCCATGGCAGAGACGCATATAACGAGTCCCGACCAATTACAGTTACTTACAACGTTGAAGCATAGGGTGAGTGAGCAAACCATTGCTGCAAGGCAAATTATGAACGACAGAAGAAGTAGTTAACAGTTATTACCCCGTTCGTTACGACTGAAATTAGTACATGCAGTTGAATGACTGCCATGCTTGAGAAGTCATAGTTTCTAGACGTTTGACAGAAAAAATCACAAATTTGCAACAATAAGAATCTACATGTCAGATGGGGTTATCCGACAAAGTTGAAAGTAGAAAAGTATGCACAAGATGTGATACTTATCTGGTGCCAGCAATCAGCACGAGAAAATTATTTCTCGTCACAGTCAAACAGAAATGCAGAGTCTCCTCTGAAGCATTGTTGGTAGAGCATTCCTCGTGTTTCGAGTGCTTACTTGAACCAATGCCAAAAAACAGAACTCGATTGAAACAAAGATACACGTGTGTTTGTGTCACCAAGGTTCGAGCAGATGAGAAAGAAAAAAAAAAACTGGGTGCAACAGAGAAACAATTGCAACACGCGATGATGATGACAATCTCTTAGAAACCGATTCGTGCGTTCATGGCGTCCATATGCAATGCATGCACATATCCAACGGTAATAATAGTGTCATTCATTTTTGCACTTTGACAATGGCGATAACGATAGCAACGAATGCATTGCAGCGCAGTCTCGAAATCGTTTCCACTTCTCTGGTGGCACGTTTCCGGCTCAAAATTCGATTCGATTTGGCTGTTGCCAAATACGGAATAGTCAATACAGTGGCATATCGATGCATATAGATGGTATGCTACTTGATTACTTACAGTTGCCAAATCCAAGTAGTATGAGCGACTGTTTCAGAACTTGAAACGTGAATAGTTGCACAAAAATATTGATTTTTCTTCGAGGGTCCTAGATAGCCGTAGCGGTAAACGCGGAACTTTTCAGCTAGACCAAGCTGAGGGTTCAAATCCCGACATTCGAGGATCTTTTCGTAAAGGAAATTTTCTCGAACTCTTCGGGCATAGAGTATTTTCATACCTGCCACACTATATAGGGGGCAGAGCTACTTGGGCACTCCCAAGAGAATCCTCTTTGGCATGGGGGGTTTTTCTCTGCTGAATCGTCTGAAACTTTGCAATAAGAAGCACTTCAATACGAGACATATCGTGACAAGATATATGTAGTAGCTCAGTAGCTTTCAAAAAAAAAAAAAAATTGCCGAAGAGAATCAAAAGTGCCAAGAATAGGGGCCGGCTCCCTCTACATGCGAAAATGGTCATTGGTAAAGAAAGCTTTCAATTAACAACTGTGGAAGTGATCATTAGAACACCAAGCTGAAATGCAGGTTTTGTCCTAGGTGGGACGTAATGACAGAAAGAAGAAAATACATTGTTTTTTTTATTGGTCTTATACCATACGAAACAATTATTTAAAATAATATACCCTTGTAGAGCTTTCTGATAGTATAACAATCAGAAAGCACCCTTACCCAGTTTAACGTTAGGCAACTTATCCCGAGGCGAGGGAAGGACGTGCCTCGAATTTTTAAACAGTTTTGGACGCGTCCAAACGGGCCCTACAGTATCGATACTTCCCGACGACACGTTTAAAAATACACCATCCAGAACAATTCAGTCAAATGCACAAAAAGCACTCGAGAAAAATAGAGACATTATCACCCCATTCTCCTCCGTCGATTGGCCGTCTACACTGAAACAAAAATATTTAAAAAAATTTTAAGAATTAATCATTGGCACCTCAATTAATGTGGTTCAAAATTGTAAGTTTGATATGATGATTTTGGTGGAAAAATTGTTTGTCGTTCAATGAATTTGTAAATTAGAGTACCTACTTGTACCCATCATTGATACCGAAGCAGTTGTATGGTTTAAACAATATTGCAAATTATTTTCGAAATGGTTTAGTGCACAATGAAATCATAGTATGGCTGGTTCATAAGTCATAATTTATGGGAAACCAATGTATTTTTCACTGAGTGCAGTCCAACAGTTCGAAGCCCCCCAATCAGTGGTCCCGCCTTGAACGAAGATGCATTTGATTTGGGTGATCCGCTTAGTTGGCTTCCACCAGAGGGAGGTTCCAAAGCAAAAGAATACACTATCGTAGAGTGGGCGATGGACTATGCCCAGGCCATCGCCGCTGATCGAAAGGCAATCAAGTTTTCAATCGGGTTGTGTGATTCGAATTTAGAATTTTATAGGACATCAACAACGCACAGTGGGCAAAAGCGAAACCAAAATCGCAACTTTTAGAAGTTGATTGATTACATTTACACTTACAGCCATCGGCACAAGAAGAGACCTATCGATTTCTTATAATTTTTATGTTGAAGTATATACTATTATCGCCACTAGTCGTCAAACATTTGCGGTTTTGGGTCCGTTTCTGCCCACTGTCCAGCGCGACGGACGGCCAATTCTACAGACAGGACTATGGCAAAACGGTCGTGTATTGTGTTCGCTCGTTTTTTTATTATTTAAACGGTAGACGACCGTTTGCGATATAATCAATCGAAGCCGTCCGTCGAATACAGTTGAGCCTGTTCTTTGTTCGCAACTTGAGTTTGGTGCGAAGTGAAGCTCAATAGGTGCTCGGTAATTGATATTATCTGAGTATGGATCTGAAAGTGGAGTGGTTGGAAGTTTTGATGGTGTACCGACAAAGGATAAAATGGCAAACATAGTTCAAAATTTAATATGCAGCAGCATGGTATATTCGAAGACATAACTTTGTAGATTTTAGAGTCTTTACTAATATATTTTGCTAGACTGAGAGACATGTCCGAATATTTAAAGAGTCAACAAAGCTTTAGATCTACACAAATTAGAAACAAACGCAAGAAGATTCAAGCAAGCCGTAAAAACTCTTATTGGAGGCAGAGTGCAACGATACATCTAACTCTTCTGCGACTATGACTATGGATTCTTCATACCACGCGTGCTGTTTCTTCTCACATCGCCGTGTCACCATAAAACCAAGCTGACCTATAAGCAATAAGGCAATCCATGAGACAGCTGCGATCAGCTGGATTTTTGATTACCATGAGATTTTGACGTTTCCCGATCGTAGTGGAAGTTCAATCACAAAGGAAAATGTTAAGGTCTGATAACACTCGCATGTTTTGTTGATCTTAACCCTTTCGTTTCGGTTGCATGTAAAATTTTAGCTGTCAGTCCAATCGCGGAGAGTCCTCATCGATAGCCTTATTGTTGCTCCTCGCTTCTGCTGATCTATCATCGCCGTGAAGTCCTCTTCCTACATCTATAAACATTTCCGAACTCGTGGTGGTCCTATCGGGCTTGTCAGCCTCGTATAAATGCCAGTTTCTTTGAGGTCAGGAGCCGCCTTTGCAAAGATCATTAAGTCTGCAGCATTCAAGCAAGAACAACGACAAAAGTGAAAGCTTATAAATTAGTAAGAAAGCAAGTTAGAAGAAAGTGGAAGAAGCGAGGTGCGAATTACATCTAGGTAATCCGTTAACCATCGCTATTCAGACAGCCCTATTATTAACCGCCAAAAATCCATCACATTTCCACCCCCTTTACCCACCAGGATCTTGTAGTTCACCCGTAGTTTACCCAATGTTCCACGTCGGAGGTTTTCCCGTAATAACCAATTGCATACTGCGCCAGAGTTTGCGACGGCCTGTAGTATCACCGGAAGCGTATCGTGGGCATCTCGAATTGGCCATATTTTGGAGTTGGACCAGAGTCGAACAGTGCGCCACTTCTTGTTTTCTTTGATTTAGTATTTTTTAACTTATAGCTAGTTTAACACTCATCATGAGAGGTCACCGGAATGGTGCTTCAAAAAGAAGAAGAGGACCCTTCCGAGCCCAACCAAGGGGCCTCACCAAACATAAAGTAAAGCAATTTTAGCTGACTCGTTGGACAGTCGCACACAAGAGTAATTTGCGTTAATCATGGCCAAAAATATTTTCTTCCCTGAATGATCTTCTCATGCCTTAATATTGCCTTAAAGACAACCTAATTAGGATTAATTTCGAACCGTTTCAGGACACTTGTCCACATATCAGTGAGTATTTGCATCGAAAAAATGCCGTTGAAAACAAACAGATTTTGGGCTTATTTTCTATGACCAATCGTTTGAACACAGGTGGAAAATATAATTGTACGGCATAAATTGATGCGTTTCTAGTTAGCCTAGAGGGTAAACAATTGATGAAAAATTAGATTTCTAACGGTTCTTAGATATTACAGCTTTTTTCTTTTTTTTTTCTTTGAAATACATTGCAATATTGTATTCGGAATTCATAAAATCATTTTTTTATCGGAATAATAAAATTGACTTGTATGTTTTATCTGAAAATGTGAATCCATCAAAAATAAAACTAGGATTCAGCCTAAGCCTATCAGTCTAATGAAAGAGTAGAATGAATATACAATGGTTTAATTCATAATTAGGTAAAAAACGATGAATTTATCATCATTTCAAACTCGGATTTTATTCGTTTTTTTTCAGAAAACTTTTTTGGGTTTCAGGTCGGATTCGGGTTTAAAGAGTGATTTTTTCTCGGGTTCAGATCGTGTTCGTTCTTGCTTTTAAATTATTCTCTCAGATTCGGGTCGGGCCCGGGTACGAAGAAATAAAATAAGTCGGGTTCGAGTTTGAAAAATGTGAAACCCGACAATCTCTAAAAATTAGCTCATTATGTTTAAATAATTTAATTTGTGGATATTACGAAACTGCTTTCTAAATTGCATACATTTAAGTGTTTTCCACGAAGCATTTGATTTTTTTATTTACATAAATATTGCATTTTTTTTAAATTTAGAAAGCATATTCGTATTCTAGAAGCTCTTATTCAGCAAGGTCATTCTGAAATGGAGTCCCCCCATTTTTCATTTTAGAGATGAGTTTAAGCACAAAAATCATATTTGTTAGAAAATTTCTGTACATGAGCCATTGACGGTTTACCGTCGTACTTGTTTTTCGGCAATTTGTTGTTTGGCATTGTCAACAGTATAGAGAAAAAATAAAAAAAAATCCGTGAAAAATGATCCCAAGATTACGATATTCTTGAAAACCCCTTAATGTGATGTGACTTGAAACTCTCCCATATTTAAATGACATAGTTCAAAAGACATGGAGTTTTAGACCATGTCACTGTTGTGTCTCATACATATTGTTTTAAAAATTGGCAAAATATGATTTTGCGATGCCATTTGTCAAAACTGTGATATAAACCATTTATTAAATTATCAATTTTACTAAGGTCAGTTATGCAAATAAAACAAATATATTCAAATAATAATTTTACTGGAACATCAAATTGAAAAAAAAAACGCTTTAAAAACATGCACTTTAATTGATTAGGGATACTTAATTATTGAACAGTGGAATAAAAATATAAGAAAAAATGATAACAAATTAACATTTTCAAAATGTTTAACATTTTTAGTGCGGAAATATGCGGAAGAGTTTTATGCTGTAACTGTTAGTTTTGTGGTGGAAACATTGCCGGATATTGCCGTATAAGATAACTTTTTCAATATTGAAATTTACCAAAAAATACTAAGATTGTGTTGAGTAAAATTGCTTTGGAAATAAACAAATAAAATACAATTTTCTTGTATTCAAAAAAAAAAGATCAGAAAAAAATGTTTGTTATTTTTGGAAAAATGATCACATCAAAACAATTATTCTGATTATATAACATAGAAAAATGAAAAAATCACTAAAAAAACGACTTTTTGAGCTCTTATCATATTTTTCCAATATTATTTGACGTATTTTCAATGTAGCCACAACATGCGACATACTCTTAGTTATGTTTAAAAAATATAGCGGGTTCAAAAATCTCAATTTTTCAAATTCGAAATTATGGCCACGAATTTGTTCTCGTTACTCCTCTGTGAGTCGTCCCGTCATTTATATACATGTAACACTCACAGACAGTCTTAATTTGAAATATCCTGATTGAAAACGCGCACCTCATAATGCGAAACCTCTTCATTTTGAAATAGTTTGATAACCTAATTGCGTGTAGCTGCCGAGATTGGCGGTGGACATCTACTTAGTAGGACCAAGACGTGGCTTTTGGTTATTGGCTTGCAGTGCTGCCTCAGATTTGTCCGTACAGGTTGATATTTTTTAGGAACTCTATGAAAATTGACACGGTGCTCGCATCGTTACCTAGGGCGCTGCGGATACTTCCCGAAATTCCGAAGGATCTCTGTGCTGATTCGTATTGCGGAGATGCATATATAGAGTTCTGAACGCCACAAATAGAGCACATCTATAAGGACCACGTCCATCCATGTTGTAAGAAACCCGCGTATGTCCGGTTCTCAAACGAGTGATGACTCGTTGATCGTAGAGAAGAGGACAATCGACCCAATTTTCGGTTGAGATTTTGATTTTTTGTAGATGCGCAGAGTAAGACTGAGCACATTTAGTACCCCATACGTTTTTGAAGGTTTTCGAAATCCATCATTTGACGTCATCGAAAGGAACCGTTTATTCGAAACAAGGAGAACAATGGCCAGAGCCGGTGAGGATATCGATAGGTTGTGCTCGGCAAAGCGTTCTCCAGCGTCCCCTGAATCCATGGATGTGTGCACGGAAAAAAAAAATCCGTTGCCGGATTCATGAACAAAAAGTCATGAGTTCAAAAAATTTTATGTTTCATGATATCATGAATTAAAGTCATGAAATCGTGACTATTATGCAAGAATTTGTATGCTCAGGGCGTTACACAAATCTAACTGTCATTTTTTTTACCTTAGTGAACGTGTCTCATGGCAATGAATGCGATGTTGTTTTCTAGTGAAATTATAAAAAAAGTTTTGTGTTCGAAAAAGTTTAAGTCCTTCGGAGCCTTGTTATCATATCGATGACATTCTTGGCGAAATTTCCGAGAGTTCCCATATTGTTCCAAAAGGTACCGTAAAACGGGGTAACTTTGATAGTTTTTTCGAAGAAAACTTGAATATTTTTGCATGCTGTTTCAAAGATTTACAATTTATATTTTTAAAACAAGTACTGGCATCCTAGCTATCGATTACAGTCGATAAATTGCCAAAAGATTTATTTTGAATGGATATATAATTTTTTATATAATCGAAAGTTGGTTTTCTGTTTTGGGGTAACTTTGATAATGGAGTATGATTCGAACAAAATTGAATGAATAACGAACATTTGTAGGGCATTGCATACCTCTAGGCGTTTAACGTTATATGGAAATTTCTGACTTAGATTACAAAAATGGTCCCAGTTTGTGAATATGCTTTTCGCTAAGAGATTTGAGACCGTATTCAAGTTCTATGATAACTAGGCTATCAGAGATAAGTGGCCAACTATTCAAAACTACATCAAATAGTGATCGTAGAACAGATTGTTTGTAAGCGTTTTGAAAATGCTGAAATTGTGTAAATTTTTTAAATTCGTATAAAAAGCCTAAAATGTTCTTGATTATAATGAAAACCGCTCTTACATGAAGTGTCATACTAATATTCTTTAGTTTTGCATTCGTTTTGCTTAACTGATTAACAGAAATTATGATATTTCATTTAGTATGCGGTGGGTTACGCACTATCAAAGTTACCCGCATTATCAAAGTTACCCCGTTTTACGGTACTTACTTCTTCCTGCCTATGCAGAACCGGGCAATGTTTAACTTTGAGCGAAGATTTTGCTTGACAAGCTCCTCGGCGATTTTAACTGCTCGGAAGCGATGCATTCCCCACGTCTCATGACAGAGCAGGTCACAAAAGTCCATCGGTGGCCTAATGTTCCAGTTCCACTTTCAACATACGCGTCGTTAAGCATTTTGAGAGTCCAGGGACCAATTCAATTCATATGCATTACAGTCTCTATATGAACTTCCAATCTAAATAGCAACGGAAAAATGTGAATTGTGTTTAAGTTCACATTTTTTTACTAATCAATAGAAGCAAAATGAGTTATCTGTGCGGTGATGCCAAATGAATATGACATGCAGAAATGTACTAGAAAATTATGAAAATTTGTATGAGGAGACAAACTTTAAACTTTGAGAGCTGCTTTCTCAATGCTTACTAATTTCATATGGGATAGTTATGCATTTATGGGAAGTAAAGAACACTAGTTAGGTAGGTGATATTCTTTAAGAAAGTGGGAGGGATAAAGGTACCTGATTGTGCAGAGAGAGAGAGAGAGAGAGAGAGAGAATAAAGTGGGCTTGTGTTTCAGCAAAAGCAATTTAGTAAATTCTTGGTCGATATAGTCAAGCGCCGACCCTGAGGCATTTGAAGAGAGTGGAGTCTCACCTGTGCTGGACAGGTATCGCTCCATTAGTTACAGAGTTTTCCGACAAACAAAGTGGAATCTTCAAAGGGTGTAGCGGGAATTGAACAGTGCTCTCTGTTGAATTTCCACAAGCAAACAGCACTGAACAAGCAACCTTAGTCGCTAACAAAGTATCCAAGCTTTACACTAACCATCGCATAAGGATGCCAGTAAAACTCTGAATATAATTTACGGCGCATATTAATAATAATGAAGAATAAAACGAAGAACGGGATTGTGATGAGATCACCTCCGTCCAGATAGGTCAAAAGAAGCGGTGTTAACACCTGAATTGGGCAGATGACGTACAAGAGCATTAATTCCAGCGGCCGCCGTGGATAGAAGTACCTAAAGCTTAGAACTAAAATTGGCATTGACCGCGGTGCAAGCAGTAGCCGCAGCTCAGGATACGCTAAAGAGCTACCCACATACCCGTTCGGAGAAGACAAGAGTTCATAAACTCTAGAAGACGAACAATATGATACCTAAAGAGATGAGGATTGTCAGTGAATGCTGAACCATGGAAAGCCAAAAGAGAAGAGGACATAACAAATGAAGTGAAAAGAATGGATTATGCGATTGTCATCGAGGCAAGCGACAAGACTACGAACCCAGCGGTTTTAGGAGAGTGAGAAAGTGTACGGAGCATAAAGTGTTGAATTAAATCCTGAGGAGAACTGGCGCTCTCAGATAGGAGTGATTCCCTTCGAGCTTGAGTCTTCGTTGTCCAGGTGTTTTGCCTATCGGGAACTTGTCACGAATTTGTTAGGGAACGCGGTGAAGCACAGACCAACAGACGTAACACTTAGAACAAATTTCTTTAAAATCCCCAGTTTACACCATCATTATCTGGTAAGTATTTTGCACAAGATACGCAACATAGCGATTTAGAAAAGGTCGCCAAATGAGTGGTCGATGGATATTTCATCAGTGTTCCGTCTGTTTGTCTGTGTGTTAGAGTTTTCGCCTGAAACTGATAGAAGACTATTTATTTAATTTATATGATGTTATGTTTTCACCTTCGCTCTTAACAAAATCCCTGTACTGTGATACTCAAAATATGCAGCGGTATATTTGGTATCTAATAATGGCGGATATCAAAAAAATCCTTCCTTTGTCTGTCACAGTAGGGGGGCATCGTGGCATAGTTGGCTACACGTCTGCTTGATAGGCAGATGGTCATGGGTTTGATTCTCAGTCCCCCCAACAACTTTTCGTCAAGTCGCAGCACGGAGGATGGCGCTTTGGGAAACGACCAATCATCACGGCAATCGGACAGTGACTGGGACAGCAATGTGTTTCTTTGATGATCATACATCAATTCGATCCACGCACAATGGCAACCGACTAAAAATAGGCATCACACAATGGACTGCTCTCAATGGATTCTCGAAGGAACAACGCCAGCAGCAGAATGTCCTATCAGCACCAACAGCAATAAAATAAGAAAAAGGATTATGAAACTCGACTGTGTGCTTTAGAACATAGGGCATATGTCAATATGTTCAGCTCACGTGGTGCCCAAGTGGACGAAAAGAGCTAGAAAAAAAATCAATGCACAGTGGTCGAGAAATCAGTTTTATGCGGAAAGATGCATTTTGAGCTTTAGAATAAAACACTAGACGAAAACGCTCATCTACGGTTTTATTTGTGTTAGTTATAGTATACACATGTAATCGCATATCCTATCATATACGATCGTGTGTTTACTGGGTTCCAGAATGAGGTATATATTAGAATACTCATACAATGTTTTTTGTCACGACAATAAACGCGGTCTTTCTATACTCGAAGCTGTTACACTATTTCAAGGTGGACAGCATTCAACAGGACTAGCAGGCAAGTTTTTGATGATTTTGATTGTCCATTGAAAAAAAATTGTTTTCAAGGTCATGCCGTTAGTCTTCTGGGTTTAAACTAACAATTTAAAAATATCGTTAAATAACTAATTACTTTTAAAGAGTTGAAGACCAATGAAGTTCTGTGGTATTCGAATGAAAATATAACATTAATATGACGGAAGAAAAAATATTGTATTGGCTAACGATGATCATTATAACAAAAGCCTTCTAAAAATTGTTGTTAATAGGCAAAATACGAAACAGTTAAAAGAATAAAAAGGTTCAGTCTTATCCTTATCATATCATATGCATTCATTACTCGTTCCCACGTCTTGAGCCACCATACAAACACACCGAACATCATGGAACTCCAGTTGGCGCAAAAACCAACAGTAAGAAAAAAACCATTACTGTGGAAATGGGTTCAATTTGCACTTTGAACCCCATCAACAACTACTCCAAATACGGAGTGAAGCCGAAACAAAACTCCTTTCCACTGAAGCAAATAGCCAGCCCACGTTGAGGAGGAAAATGTTAACCCCCTCTGATGCACTATGGTTTATTTCAAACTAAGTAGGTGGCCAAAACTGTTTTTACCCTGTAGTGGTTGTACACGGTGGACAAAATTAAGAAGGTGATATATTCCGAAAACTGACAGCTACTTGACGACGTCATTCCTATCCACCTTGAAAAAAATTGCGAAAAAAATGATCTAGTGGTCCGAAAGATATATGGTACGATAAGAGTGACATCACAATCAAATTTTATTTTTACATCAGTAAAGAGCCTGCCTTGTTATTTTTATGCCGTGGTCATACAACACTTTGGAAAGCCCTGGAAAATTCAAAGTGGTGTTCGTGTCGTTTTTTGGATCGTTAGATAAAGTGATTCATCAAACTATTCGACTTATTGTTTTCAACTCATGTAAGCCTTTTACGATGTTAACGTTATTGAGAGATTTGTTTTTTTTTCATTTTACTCCCTCCTTGCTATGTTAACGGGGCTGGACATATAATAACGTATGGCACAATGAACGTTTCGTATAAAGCAGTTTCATACAAGAGCACTGTAAAGCAATCGTACGACGTATTAAATTCCTACGAAAACTTTTCATTTCATTTATCGTCAATGGAAAGGTAATGTTTCTTTCACAAAACGTTTTTACCACCTTAACTCTCATAGTGCTTCGACTACACAGCAAAACAGTATAAACCGTGCGTGTAATGTAATAATCGTAAGAAGTGACATTCTATTGCCTACAAACAACCTTACTTGCAAAGCTCTCAGGGGCCTGGGGGCGTTGTGCGAAACTGATTAGGATAAAAAATGTCACGGAAAGAGGCTCCGTAAAAAGAGAAGAAAAAAAAAGCCGGTCCAAGGGTTCCATTTTGCTGAGAAAGCTTCTTGCGACAAACTTACTTTTGGGCCATTGCTGAGTGGGTTGGTTGAAAGTTGGCAGTAAATGTTGATAGCCCTTTACGGGTTTCTTAAAATACAAATGATGATTGCACAAGATTGCGGAGCAGACGTTAACAAATTATGCTTTAGAAGTCGTTTAACTTGAATATTATAACTCGTTGAGCACCACAGGTAAATCCGAGATTTTAATAATGAGTGCAAGAACAAAGCCTGAAACTCGGGTATTTGTTTAAAATCAATCTAATCCGACTTCCATCATCCGATAGAAGAGCGCATATTCCCGGAAAATTTCGGCTTCAAGCAGACAACTTTTGACCACGGGACTCTAAGCTCTGGTCCCAAAGCAACGCTTTCTCCATTGAAACGGAATTAGAACGAAATTTTGGTCCATACCGAACCGAACCGAACCTGTTCTGCGGAGTTTCCCCAAAAGCGATAAACCATTTTTCCAACTAAAACCCAAACCACACGCTGAAAGCTCTTCTTATACACCCTCTCCGCTCGGTCGGTTGGTCGGTAGTGGCCATTAGTGCTGTAGGGGTAAAATGGGCAAGGTGGCTACCCGTAGCAAGATGAACACTTTTTGATTGTGAGGCTCGTATCGAAATTTTAGAATTACATGGAATCCTGATGTAATAAAATGATGAGATAAGCTCCACTACGGCTGGAGCAATCCAAGATGGTGTAAAATTTACAAACAAAATTGTTATTGAATCACGTTTTTCAATGGATCCAAACATTGAAACTGAAAAACTGAATTATAAGCAAGTAATTACTTTTTTGGTTTTCGAAATAATCGCCTAGATGGAGCATGTGGTGGAGTTGCAATCATCATTCATAGGCGTGTTAAACATCAACATTTTTGAAACTTTGCGTGTTTTGTTGAAACACAGCTTGGTGAATATACCTTCTTAGCTGCCTGTTTGCCTTTTCTATGGAATGGACAAATTCAAATTGACTTGCGAAAATTAACTCGCAATATGTCAAATTGATTTGCTTGAGATACCTCAGGGATGTCAAAAAATCTTTGTTTTGCGTATGACACAGACCTCTCCGCCAAAGAACGAAGCCTGCTTGTTTCACCTAAATAAGATTGTTTAAGTAGGTACTATATCGAGCTCATCTAGCCCCATTTACCCCTAGAATCAAACAAATCCCATGCCGGATGACTACTTCGTCTCGGATGGTGACGATGACGACGTTTTTAGCGACGAGGACGACACAGGAGAGCAGTAGTTTCGAGCACAAAACCACAAATCCTATTCCAGAATCGTGTTTCGTGTTTAGCCGGAATGAGTCTGTTGTTTCTGTGTGGAACTCGCACAGGAATGGAATCTAATAACTCGCTCAATTTGATTGCGAATCGGGGGGACGTTTTACCTTGGCTGTAGGCTGAAGGAAAAAGGAACAGCTGATTTATGCAAGCAAGCTGGAGCAGGAGAATATATGCCCATTTTTAACCACAATTCCAACGGTTTTCAATCACTGACGAGGGAAGATTCTCGGTCGGAGTTTGACGTCGATGCAGATGGTATGCACTACCGGAAGTTTGCTGAATAGTGGGATTAACCTTCCTGTTGCATTCGGGTCAATATGACCCGAAACCGACTTTTGAGCACTTGTAACTTTTAAACGGAACCACCTAGCGCTTTGAAACTTTGTGACTTTTCCTATTTTCTGGAAAACTGTGTTTAGGCAAAAAATCAAATTTCTAGCATGTTTCTGAAGGGCGCCACAAAAAAAGTTACACTTAAGGCATTCGGGTCATATTGACCCGGATTTGACATTGAAATTTTGTAGGTATTTTCCAGCCAAATTTCAAACTTTTTATACTCAAAAGAATCGTCAGTTCATGAATTTTATGAATTTGAGCGGTAAACTAAGATTGACCGGGTTTAACGGCTTAGAATCGGCGACAAACGGATCAAGGTTTAGCCATTCTTGGAAGACCCCGGAAATGTGGCCAATTTGTTATTCCCGTTGAAACCAGCCATGCGACATATCAAAATTTGCAGAATTTCATACAAAACACATCCGAGGTAATCTGAGCAGCCTTGGGCCATGTTTTGGCTACTCGGTGGCCAAATAATCGGTTCCGTGGGTTCCAGAGGTCCCAGTAAAGTGGCCAATTTGAAATTTCCATAGAAGCCTGCCTTGCGACATATCAAAATTGGCAGAATTTCGTGTAAAAAACATCCAAGGTAATCTGAGCAGCTCTGGGCCATGATTTGACTACTCGGTGGCCAAATAATCGGTTCCGGAAGTTCCAGAGGTCCCGGTAAAGTGGCCAATTTGAAATTTCCATAGAATCCTGCCATGCGACATATCAAATTTTGCAGAATTTCGTGTAAGATACAACCGAGGTAATCTGAGCAGCCTTGGGTTATGATTTGACTACTCGGTGGCCAAATAATCGGTTCCGTAGGTTCCAGAGGTCCCAGTAAAGTGGCCAATTTGAAATTTCCATAGAACCCTGCCATGCGACATATCAAAATTTGCAGAATTTCGTGTAAGAAACATCCAAGGTAATTCGAGCAGCCCAGATTCACGCTTTGGCAACTCGGTGGCCAAATAACCGGTTCCGTAGGTTCCAGAGGTCCCAGCAAAGTGGCCAATTTGAAATTTCCATAGAACCCTGCCATGCGACATATCAAAATTTGCAGAATTTCGTGTAAGAAACATCCAAGGTAATTCGAGCAGCCCAGATTCACGCTTTGGCTACTCGGTGGCCAAATAACCGGTTTCGTAGGTTCCAGAGGTCCCAGTAAAGTGACCAATTTGAAATTTCCATAGAATCCTGCCATGCGACATATCAAATTTTGCAGAATTTCGTGTAAGATACAACCGAGGTAATTTGAGCAGCCTTGGGTCATGATTTGACTACTCGGTGGCCAAATAATCGGTTCCGTAGGTTCCAGAGGTCCCGGTAAAGTGGCCAATTTGAAATTTCCATAGAACCCTGCCATGCGACATATCAAAATTTGCAGAATTTCGTGTAAGAAACATCCAAGGTAATTCGAGCAGCCCAGATTCACGCTTTGGCTACTCGGTGGCCAAATAATTGGTTCCGTAGGTTCCAGAGGTCCAAGTAAAGTGGCCAATTTGAAATTTCCAAAGAAGCCTGCCATGCGTCATATCAAAATTTGCAGAATTTTATGTAAAAACACATCCGAAGTAATCTGAGCAGCCCTGGGACATGTTTTGGCTACTCGGTGGCCAAATAATTGGTTCCGTAGGTTCCAGAGGTCCCAGTAAAGTGGCCAATTTGAAATTTCCAAAGAAGCCTGCCATGCGACATATCAAAATTGGCAGAATTTCGTGTAAAATACATCCGAGGTAATCTGAGCAGCCCTGGGCCATGATTTGACTACTCCGTGACCAAATAATCGGTTCCGTGGGTTCCAGAGGTCCCGGTAAAGTGGCCAATTTGAAATTTCCATAGAATCCTGCCATGCGACATATCAAATTTTGCAGAATTTCGTGTAAGATACAACCGAGGTAATCTGAGCAGCCTTGGGTTATGATTTGACTACTCGGTGGCCAAATAATCGGTTCCGTAGGTTCCAGAGGTCCCAGTAAAGTGGCCAATTTGAAATTTCCATAGAACCCTGCCATGCGACATATCAAAATTTGCAGAATTTCGTGTAAGAAACATCCAAGGTAATTCGAGCAGCCCAGATTCACGCTTTGGCAACTCGGTGGCCAAATAACCGGTTCCGTAGGTTCCAGAGGTCCCAGCAAAGTGGCCAATTTGAAATTTCCATAGAACCCTGCCGTGCGACATATCAAAATTTGCAGAATTTCGTGTAAGAAACATCCAAGGTAATTCGAGCAGCCCAGATTCACGCTTTGGCTACTCGGTGGCCAAATAACCGGTTTCGTAGGTTCCAGAGGTCCCAGTAAAGTGACCAATTTGAAATTTCCATAGAATCCTGCCATGCGACATATCAAATTTTGCAGAATTTCGTGTAAGATACTACCGAGGTAATTTGAGCAGCCTTGGGTCATGATTTGACTACTCGGTGGCCAAATAATCGGTTCCGTAGGTTCCAGAGGTCCCGGTAAAGTGGCCAATTTGAAATTTCCATAGAACCCTGCCATGCGACATATCAAAATTTGCAGAATTTCGTGTAAGAAACATCCAAGGTAATTCGAGCAGCCCAGATTCACGCTTTGGCTACTCGGTGGCCAAATAATTGGTTCCGTAGGTTCCAGAGGTCCAAGTAAAGTGGCCAATTTGAAATTTCCAAAGAAGCCTGCCATGCGTCATATCAAAATTTGCAGAATTTTATGTAAAAACACATCCGAAGTAATCTGAGCAGCCCTGGGACATGTTTTGGCTACTCGGTGGCCAAATAATTGGTTCCGTAGGTTCCAGAGGTCCCAGTAAAGTGGCCAATTTGAAATTTCCAAAGAAGCCTGCCATGCGACATATCAAAATTGGCAGAATTTCGTGTTAAATACATCCGAGGTAATCTGAGCAGCCCTGGGCCATGATTTGACTACTCCGTGACCAAATAATCGGTTCCGAAGGTTCCAGAGGTCCCAGTAAAGTGGCCAATTTGAAATTTCCATAGAAGCCTGCCATGCGACATATCGAAATTTGCAGAATTTCATACAAAAAACATCCGAGGTAATCTGAGCAGCCCTGGGCCATGTTTTGGCAACTCGGTGGCCAAATAATCGGTTCCGTAGGTTCCAAAGGTCCCAGTAAAGTGGCCAATTTGAAATTTCCATAGAATCCTGCCATGCGACATATCAAATTTTGCAGAATTTCGTGTAAGATACAACCGAGGTAATTTGAGCAGCCCTGGGCCACGCTTTGGCTACTCGGTGTGCAAATAATTGGTTCCGTAGGTTCCAAAAGTCCCAGTAAAGTGGCCAATTTGAAATTTCCATAGAAGCCTGCCACGCGACATATCAAAATTGGCAGAATTTCGTGTAAAAAATATCCGAGGTAATCTAAGCAGCCGTGGGCCATGATTCGACTACTCGGTGGCCAAATAATCGGTTCCGATGGTTCGAGAGGTCCCGGTAAAGTGGTCAATTTGAAATTTACATAGAATCCTGCCATTCGACATATCAAAATTGGCAGAATTTCGTGTAAAATACATCCGAGGTAATCTGAGCAGCCCTGGGACATTAGGGTGGGGCTTATTTCTAAAAATCTTTCGTAGTCAGGATTTACAAAGTGGAAAATGATCATCGGTCCCAAAATAACATCTTGTAAAAAAATGAGAATTTTTGGTGAAGGTTTAGAGGTGGCGCAAAGGGCGTAAGTGCAGTTTTACCATTATAGTGAACTCTGAAAAAATTTGGTGTGCTTTTCAGCTTGTTTTGGTGATTTTAAGACCCTTAAGGGCAAAAAATCACCTCAAAATTGTGATATCTCCACTCCTTTAGATGATATTTGACGAAATATATATTATGCATGCGATTTTTGGCCCTTGAATAGGTTACGCTGGCTGATTAATATGAACCCGAATTAGCATATGAATAGCTGGGGAGAATTCCTATGCTAGTAGAATGGAACAAAGAGCAAAGAAGAATGAGAGAAAGAACAAAGAACACAGAATAATGTAAGGTGGGGTGGGTTAAACAGGTGGGAGGGTGAAACTAGTGATGTCTTGAGCGTAACTGAGGAATCTAGAAAACGATGATTATATTTATTGACTTCATTTTTCTTCGATCCCAGATCCTCAGCGTGAAAGGTGTGTGTTCTAACCACTACACCAGGTCCGACCCCTTGACTTCTACTTAATATTACCTACTTCAGAAATATTTCGAGCAATTTTTCTTCAAGTGGGGGAAGAGCACCATTTTTTAACCATCTCTAGTTATCGACCCATGTATACGATTTTATTGGAACTTATTGCAACTTTATTGGACTTTATGGAAAAAATTCAATAACGGCTAAAATGTGCTTAATTCCATGCGAAGTTTCATCATTATTCTCCTGGTAGATATAGATAAATGCACGTCACTTTACTGCTTTAGTTCAAAAATCGTTTGATTGTTTTTTTTTTTATATCGAAAGAGACCGTTGCAAAATTTACATCCTGCAATTTCAGCCTCACGCAGTATCTATTAAATTCATAACTAATTTATATAATTATTTATATATACATAGGACATCTTGTGAAAATTTCTTCACGTAGCTCTGTCCTAAAAAGTATGTTTCAGAACTGTGACGACTTAATTTTGGTTTTATTTGAGAGGTTTTCAACCTGAAGTGCTTTATCTCTTGCACCCTATTGAAGCTCGTGCACTAATTTGAATTTTGA
The DNA here is from genome assembly GCF_002204515.2 of Aedes aegypti. Lineage (NCBI taxonomy): Eukaryota > Metazoa > Arthropoda > Insecta > Diptera > Culicidae > Aedes > Aedes aegypti. The sequence continues at coordinate 115,681,859 of NC_035107.1, read as the reverse complement.
CTACCGATTTTTTTCCTTCTGCTGTTGTTTATACACATCGTTTTCAAATACAGATGTAGAACGATGTATTGAACTTCATCTGCATTTTCGTTTGTCCGGATTTTGAGCCTGTATGGATTTGGGCCCCTCTGTAATTTCTTCCAGATTATAAAAGCAATTGCTGGAGTTATATCAAACGGACATTCTAAAATACTAAATGAGTGTTAAACTTGCATATAATCACATCTCATACATCCAACCGAGATATTTTCACAGCTCCATAGTTGATTCTAATATAATATCATCAGTTACACCCTCCCCTCTGTTTAACCCACCCCACCTTACATTCTTCTGTATTCTTTGTTCTTTCTATCATTCTTCTTTGCTCTTTGTTCCATTCTACAAGCATAGGAATCCTCTCCAGCTATTCTTATTCGGGTTCATAGTAATCAGTCATTGTAACCTATGCAAGGGCCAAAAATCGCATGCATAAAATATATTTCGTCAAATATCATCTAAAGGAGTGGAGTAATCGCAATTTTGAGGTGATTTTTTGCCCTTAAGGGTCTTAAAATCACCAAAACAAGCTGAAAAGCATACCAAAATTTTTCAGAGTTCACTAAAATGGGAAAACTGCACATACGCCCTTTGCGCCACCTCTAAACCTTCACCAAAAATTCTCATTTTTTCACAGGATGTTATTTTGGGACAGATGATCATTTTCCACTTTGTAAATCCTGACTACGAAAGATTTTTGGAAATAAGCCCCACCCTACTGGGACATGTTTTGGCTACTCGGTGGCCAAATAATTGGTTCCGTAGGTTCCAGAGGTCCAAGTAAAGTGGCCAATTTGAAATTTCCAAAGAAGCCTGCCATGCGACATATCAAAATTTGCAGAATTTCATGTAAAAACACATCCGAAGTAATCTGAGCAGCCCTGGGACATGTTTTGGCTACTCGGTGGCCAAATAATTGGTTCCGTAGGTTCCAGAGGTCCCAGTAAAGTGGCCAATTTGAAATTTCCAAAGAAGCCTGCCATGCGACATATCAAAATTGGCAGAATTTCGTGTAAAATACATCCGAGGTAATCTGAGCAGCCCTGGGCCATGATTCGACTACTACGTGACCAAATAATCGGTTCCGAAGGTTCCAGAGGTCCCAGTAAAGTGGCCAATTTGAAATTTCCATAGAAGCCTGCCATGCGACATATCAAAATTTGCAGAATTTCATACAAAAACATCCGAGGTAATCTGAGCAGCCTCAGGCCATGTTTTGGCTACTCGGTGGCCAAAAAAATCGGTTCCGTAGGTTCCAGAGGTCTCAGTAAAGTGATCATTTTGAAATTTCCATAGAAGCCTGCCATGCGACATATCAAAATTTGCAGAATTTCATGTAAAAAACATCCGAGGTAATCTGAGCAGCCCTAGGCCATGTTTTGGCAACTCGGTGGTCAAATAATCGGGTCCGTAGGTTCCATAGTTCCCAGTAAAGTGGCCAATTTGAAATTTCCATAGAAGCCTGCCATGCGACATATCAAAATTTGCAGAATTTCGTGTAAAAAAAACATCCGAGGTAATCTGAGCAGCCCTAGGCCATGTTTTGGCAACTCGGTGGCCAAATAATCGGTTCCGTAGGTTCCAGAGGTCTCAGTAAAGTGATCATTTTGAAATTTCCATAGAAGCCTGCCATGCGACATATCAAAATTTGCAGAATTTCATGTAAAAAACATCCGAGGTAATCTGAGCAGCCCTAGGCCATGTTTTGGCAACTCGGTGGCCAAATAATCGGTTCCGTAGGTTCCATAGTTCCCAGTAAAGTGGCCAATTTGAAATTTCCATAGAAGCCTGCCATGCGACATATCAAAATTTGCAGAATTTCGTGTAAAAAAAACATCCGAGGTAATCTGAGCAGCCCTAGGCCATGTTTTGGCTACTCGGTGGCCAAATAATCGGTTCCGTAGGTTCCAGAGGTCTCAGTAAAGTGATCATTTTGAAATTTCCATAGAAGCCTGCCATGCGACATATCAAAATTTGCAGAATTTCATGTAAAAAACATCCGAGGTAATCTGAGCAGCCCTAGGCCATGTTTTGGCAACTCGGTGGCCAAATAATCGGGTCCGTAGGTTCCATAGTTCCCAGTAAAGTGGCCAATTTGAAATTTCCATAGAAGCCTGCCATGCGACATATCAAAATTTGCAGAATTTCGTGTAAAAAAAACATCCGAGGTAATCTGGGTAATCTAGGGCTGCTAGGCCATGTTCTGGCTACTCGGTGGCCAAATAATCGGTTCCGATGGTTCGAGAGGTCTCAGTAAAGTGGTCAATTTGAAATTTCCATAGAAGCCTGCCATGCGACATATCAAAATTTGCAGAATTTCATATAAAAAACATCCGAGGTAATCTGAGCAGCCCTAGGCCATGTTTGGCTACTCGGTGGCCAAATAATCGGTTCCGATAGTTTGAGAGGTCCCGGTAAAGTGACCAATTTGAAATTTCCATAGAAGCCTGCCTTGCGACATATCAAAATTTGCAGAATTTCGTGTTAAAAACATCCGAGGTAATCTGAGCAGCCCTAGGCCATGTTTTGGCAACTCGGTGGTCAAATAATCGGGTCCGTAGGTTCCATAGTTCCCAGTAAAGTGGCCAATTTGAAATTTCCATAGAAGCCTGCCATGCGACATATCAAAATTTGCAGAATTTCATATAAAAAACATCCGAGGTAATCTGAGCAGCTCTGGGCCTATGATTTGGAGGTCCCGGTAATGTGGCCAATTTTCCATTTCCATAGAGTCCAACCATGCGACATATCAAAATTTGCAGAATTTTATGAAGAAATCATCTAAGCTAATGTAAGCAGTAATGTGCCATGTATCAGCCATTCTGTGGCCATATAATTCGTTCCGTATTTTCAAGAGGTCCCGGCTATGTAGTCAATTTATACTTTCCATAGAATTCACACATGCGATATATCAATATTTGATGGATTTTATGAAAGAGTCACCTGATGTAATCAGTCCACTCTCCACAACTCGATATTCTTTAATTCGATATCCTCTATATCTCGATGGACTTTTCAGTCCCTTCAAATTTCCATACATCGTGCTCTCCAAAAGTCGATATTTCTATAAATCGATTTCTCCAAAAGTCGATGTCACGTAAGAGGTAATTGTGACAGGCGTTCCATACACTTTTTATTGCTGAAATATCTTAAATGATGTTTTATAAGCTTTATGTATACTATTTGTACACATGGACCATGTGGAAACCAGAATCGCATAAGTGATCTTTATTCAAGAAATGAACAAATCGTCAAAATTGTGTTAGAATACAGAAAAACTATAATTTGCGAAAAATTCTCAAGTCTCAAAAATTCATAAGGACTTTCCAGGCTGCCACTAGCAATCTCTGAATTTCACTGTAAATCTACACGACCAGAACCACATAACAAGATTATAACACATTTGTATCAGCAGCAGTTAAAAGTAATAGAAGTTGATAAAATTGTGTTATCAAGTTGGCTTTGTTCTAAACTTGTTATATTTTAAGTTACACATTTATAACAACATTTCTTTTATTTTTGACATCGAATTTATCAGCTTGTTGCATAGAACATCCGATGTCATGAACAGTAATATAGTTTGCAATAATTTTGTTATTTTGTATTATCCTTGCAACATATTCTGTAATCATTTTGATATAAATGTAACAGAGTTTGTTATATTTTAGTTTATTGTGGTGCAAATTTTGTTAGAATTTTTATTATTTTAACTACAAACCGCACATGTTTTATGACAACTGGTGATGTAAAAAAATCATATCAGGGAAACACATTCTGTTATAATCTTGTTGCTTCCGTCTGGTCGGGTATTCAGTATTCTCAAAATTTTGTCAGAAATATTGAAAATAAAACTAGTCATCCACAGTATTCCGCTAGAAATTCACATGCTGCCTTAGAAATCATAGGAGTTTACAATTAATCAACAGATTTTGCACAGCATTCTCAATTACTAAATATACATTCTCAAGATCCCGCAAGAAATACTCAGATTTCGCTCAGTACTTTCAATATTCTCAGTAGCCCATCATAAAACATAGGATTCCATTAGGGTAAAAGAACTCATAGCTCCAGCAAACGGTCGATAGGATATCATAAGGCACATTTTGATAAATTCATGCAAAATCTTGATATCTTACGCAGTATAATCTAGCCTGAGCATCACTGATATAGAATGTTAGATCGTTTCTTAAAAAGGCCAACGTCATACAGAGTATCTATCGTATTCATTGAAGCGTGCATCGACCTTATTGAGGATGAAGTATAGTGTAAATCCTGTTCTTGTGAGTCATTTATTGCTCTAGGTATTGTCAAAGTTATGGATTATACAGTATCGGGCATATAAAATGCACCAAAGCCGTTTTCCCTTACAAAATGGGCATCTTCAGAGGGCTATATCTCCGCCGTTTCTCAACCGATTCTTTTAATTTTTTCTTTGACGAACTACAAATCATCTCAATTTTTGATAACTATTAAGAAAGTTGTGCGAAAACTATTGATTCAAAAGTTACAGATAGGTTGAATTTTTACATAAAAAATGCACCAACACACAACGTGGTGTAGCAAAAAAAAACTATGGGTCGAATCATCTTGGTGTCTTCGACGCATTTGTTCATTGAGTGATAAGGACCAAATGCGTCGAAGACAGCAAAATGGTGCGACGTGTAGTTTGTCTGCTACATCACTTTTTGTCTTGGTGCATTTTTTAGGTCAAAATTCAACCTATCTGTATCTTTTGAATCAATAGTTTTCGCACAACTTTCTCAATTTCAGTCTATGCTATGCTATGCTTTGCTATGCTAATAGTTTTCGCACAACTTTCTCAATAGTTATCAAAAATTGGGATGATTTGTAGTTCGTCAAAGACAAAAATGAAAAGAATCGGTTGAGAAACAGCGGAGATATAGACCTCTAAAGTTGACCATTTTGTATGGGATAACGGTTTGGTGCATTTTATATGTCCGATACTGTATATTGACACTTATGGAATATACTTGAAAACGAATCTTCTTGAAATACGCAATTTATTTTATGAAATTCCATGGAAAGCTAAGAAACACGACTGTTATGCTTCTACATACGCAATACATGTCATTGCACAATAAAAATAACAGCGAGCTGAAGTGGTGAATTATATACTTTTTGTTCCTCTTATGACAATACTGCTTCGTTCAAACGAGCTGTTCCAAATCTGAAGAAAACATTCTTATATTAACTGTATCCATTAGCGTACCTTGAACTCAAATCTAGAGGGAGCTTGACGCCTTTGATCAAACAAATCCCTTAACTAAGGTGCATACTTAGCATAAGAGTTTAAATTGTCTAGGGGGGGCTTGAACTTTTCTAGGGGGGTCTAAGCCCCCTTTAGCCCCCCCGTATTTACGCCAATGACTGTATCACCTACCGGCATACTCAAGTGGGCTTGTAATACAGCGTGAATGCCTGAGTAAAGATGTTGGAACTCTAGTTGAGATACTCATAGAGATTAATGAGTTCGTGAAACGTTGCGAACATACGACTATCTAAAATTAAATAGGCGCGTAAGGTACTCCTAAAAGTTTAGTGATATTTGGGGGAACATCGGCGGAAATTGAGCTCTGAAATGCGGTAAGCGTGAAGCTGGCTTGCTTTTCAAATGACTAAATAAAAAGACATAATAATATTTACAAAAAATATAAATTTTAATGGCATTCGAATATGTTGCCAAAAACGGATTCATTCATTCGGGAGGGAAGTGATTCAAAAATTTCCGTGAAACTGGTTACGGAAAATATAGTCAGTGATGTTTGTATTTCCAATCATATAAATATTATCCGGAGCTACCTATATCCTGGAATATACCTGGAATCATATCAATGTGGGTATCAAACTTCAAGATTTTTTAAGGTGAGCATTTCCAAAATCACAGCTTGCTAGACCTCTTTATAGCAGGTTACAAGAGCCCCAGGGGATCTGGCCATGTTCCGAATTGGAAATTTGTGTAGAAGCTTCTGTAATCTACTATAGAATGGTTATTATGGATTATAGTGGTCACATGGAACCTACTGTTCATGGTAGACGGTGATTCTAAAACTGCTTCCGGAAGCATGAATTTTAAAAATATACAAGTTTGTTACCCATTTTGATATTATTCCGTGCATGGGTGGAATTGGCCACTTCTATCGGGGTACCTCGAACGTACTATACAGTGGCAATGGCAGCCAGTGGTTCTGGAAGTGTTTTCAGAAGCATCATCTTCTAAAATATTGATACCTTATACTTATATTTGGCCACATTACTCGGGGCATATGAAACCTACTATATATTGATCATGGCAGTTGGTGGTTCTGAAATACCTTCGGCAGTTTGATGCTCATATTCCTAATTGACCACTTCCCCCAGGGCACCCGGAACCTACTATAGAGTAGTCAGTGCGTCTAAAAGTTCTGAATATGCTGCTGGGAGCATTATCTTGAAGCTTGATGCTTACATGGATAAAGCTTCGGATAATATATACATGATTGGAAATACATGGTTGACCATATTTTCCGGAACAAGTTTTACGGAAATGGTCATATTTCGGAAGATTTCCAACGAATCCGTATGCGTCCGCTGGCATTTAACTTTCTATATGTTCTAGTTTCTAGGGAACTTCACACCACACAAAAATAACAACCGACATGAAAAATGTAATTTGGCAATGACCTCAGGGAACCGGGAACACCTCCGGCGCTCGTTGGCCAAGCGAGTTCCAAACTTGCCAAATTCTGTAAATTTTGATATGTCGCATAGCTCGATTGTACATAAACCGTTAACTGGCCACTTTACCGGAACCTTTGGAACCGGTTCTGTGACTACAGGGTGGCCATTTTGGCTTAAAACAGCTAGGATTACCTGTAGTGTATTTTAGGAGAAAATCTGCAAATTTTGATGTGTCGCATGGCTAGATTGTACATAATCCAAAAGCTGGCCAGCTTACCGGGGCCTCTGGAACCGTTTCCGTGGCCACAGGGTGGTCATTTTGGCTCAGGATAGCTATTATTGCTTGAAGTTTTCTTTTCATGAAATTCTGCAAATTTTGATATGTCACATGGCTGGGTTGTACATAATTCGAAAATTGGCCACTTCGCTGGGGCCTCTGGAACCGGTTCTGTGGCCACAACGTGGTCAATATGGCTTATGACAGCTAAGATTCCCTTAGATGTTTTTTATTCATAAAATTCTGCAAATTTTGATAAGTCGCATGTTTGGGTTCTGCGGAAAGTGTAAATTGACCACATATCCGGATATCTCTGGTGTCTGTCTGGGGGCTCTGAGTCCTGTTCCGTGGCCACCAGACAGTTCTAGATGCTCCAAATGATTGATACTAGCAATAATTTCAGTTCTGATAGGAAGCTTCTACATATGCATCCATTTGTAAACCAATACAGATAAACTTCACGACCCCTATCGTGAAAAGCATGCCCTTACAAAAATGGCCAAACCTTGATCTGTTTGGCGTCGATTCTGAGCGGCCAAACCCGGTCAATCCTTGTGTCCGGCCCAGATTCAAAAAAATTATGAACTAACGATTATTTTGAGTATAAAAACATTGAAATTTGGTTGAAAAATGCCTGCGATATTACTGTGCCAAATCCGGGTCAATATGACCCGGAATGCCTTAAGTGTAACTTTTTTTGAATGCAACAGGAAGGTTAAACAGTATTCTGAAAATCTGAGCAGATTTTGCACCGATAGGCATGCGAGTGCAGGATTAGGTTAGCTTGATTGATGTGGTGTTCCAGAAATGGAAAGTTAAGCTTGTGATGGGTAGATTGTACAAAACACCGTATTATTAATACGCAGGGTATATCAATCAAATTACTGCCACTCAATATAATACAAGTAGTAATTTATGGAATAAAACACAAAAAGGCAGCTTTGAAAGTATATTTACCAAGCTGTGTTTCAACAGAAACACACGAAGATTCAAAAATTTTGGTTTCAAATGATGAAAAAAGTTGATGTTTTATACGCTTATGAATGATGGTAGCAACACCACCACATACTCCATCCATTCGTCATAACGATATACAAAAAAGCATCATTTTTCCATCAATATTTGGATTCATTAGCAAAACATAATCCAATAACAGTTTTATTAATAATTTTACACCAACTTGGAATGGTGGTTTTGAACATTGCAACAATTATTCGATTTGATAATTCAGTTTAAAATTATCAAATCTGAGGAAGACACTTTGCAAGAAGTAGGTATATTTTTTGTTGGGATTTTCCAATGATGAGGAAACGGAATAGAAATTACTTGCGGCGACATAAGCATGGGTATTTTCAATAGAATTGAAACAATTCGAACGGTTACTCAACGTGAGAAAGTTAGCTTGTGAATGAGCATGATCATTATTTTCGTGATGCGTAAAATTATTAGGCATGCAATCGTTAACTGAAAAATGAGAACTGTTGGAGATTCTGCCTGGGGATCTTTTTTATTTTTTTTTGGTTAGATTTATGGTTGCCCTCGCAATTTGCGCATTCAAAATTTTTGGTGTTTTACTCTTCATAACAGACGTACTTAGCGTGAGAATAACCTATGCAAATCATGCATTTAGCATGACTCCACTTTTGGCACCGATAGAACTGATTAAGGTTCTGGAAATTTCCTCCAGGTTTCTGGAAATGTTCTCATGTCTCACGAAAAAAATGTCCTGCTTTTTCATTAGCTTCAATATCATTAAGTGGTTAAGGCGATTATAGAGCGAAGCCACACCTCAAATTTTCAAGAGCACAATACATAAGAATCAAACAGCGCTTCGCGTTGAAAATGAATCCCATTGGTCACCACCAGCAAGCAAGTAATTTGATTGATTTTCAACGCGAACTGTTGTCAGATTCTCCAGTCTTGTGCACTTGAAAATTCGAAGTTTGGCTTCATTTTATAATCACCTTAAAGTGAACTAAATAATATTCTCGAGAAAACCCTATCTGACGAAGGCTGGATTGGGTTATTTTTCATTACTTTGACTGGGAATGGTCCAAGTAAATCATCTATTCCATTTTTGATCTCTTCTGGTGACTTAGTTATAGTCATTTGTGAAACCTTTCAAGACGGTTTTGAACAAACATTCAATTTTGTCGTCATAAGTAAAACATTTTGCTTCTTCTCTTCAAGATGTTTGAGAAGAAGTTCGCGATCTTTAAGAATTTCCGGCAAAACGCGACAATCTCCTTTCTTTGCGATTTGGAAGGAAACCTTGATTCCCCTAATGGAGTACAAGATCCCTTCCTAAATACTCCCAATTCTAAACAACTGATCACGATTGGCAACACCCTTTGTATCCTCACTCCAATCAAAGAACCGGGACTAGTGGCTGCTTTGATTTGATGTTTGGAAAATTTGTCTAGTGCATCAGACTGATTACTCATTTTAATCCTATTATCAACATTAACCATTTCACCAGTGATTGGAAGCGAGCATGCCTGAGAATAGCTTGGTTTTCGAGCGAGCTGGAATTTAATTATAAGTTCCGAGTCACTTTATTCCCCCAAGGCTATAATTTAACTGGTTGTGTTGAGTGATAAACGCTTTACAAATATTTTTCCTGTTCAATCATCACAAATAGGAATGAACAGAAAAACAACCCGTTTCAAACCATCTCAAATCGCCAAATTTTCAAATCCTTTTTGGAACAACACCGCTGTAACAACGCCGATGGCGATGGTGAGAAAACATAATGCGCTTAAACAGAATAAACCGCACATGTTTCTCCCAGACAGGACCTGAACGTAGGTAGGCAGCAAAAATATCAATTTGGTTCATGGGCTCTGAGTAAATCTTGCTTCCCCGCATAAAACTCTTTTTTTTTTTGCGTGTGCGACGATGAGCATCTGGTTAGGTAAGCGTGCGATTTGAAACGATTACTGTTATGGCTCTATCATTCTAGATGATTTTGTGTATGTTGCTTCAGGTTTTTTTTAGCACCATGTAGGTGTTTGGATTTTACCATTAACTACACAGTTTATGTGCTCGCAGGCGGTCCTCTCGCAGTCTGATGAGATTTGTTCTTTGTACAATGAATATTACTGCTGTTAGAGGCTGTGTGATTCTAGGTGAGAATATTCCTCGATTTTCAGGGAAGGGAATATCTTCGTGCTTAACACTGTAGGTATACGAATACATCAAAAGCTCAAATGTCAAGGAAAGCCATCAGTTTAAAACTCTGTAGGTGCTCATAAGAATGCAAAGCTGAAAAACAGGCTCTGTCCCAACTGGGATGTAACGCCAGAAATTAAAAGAAATAGAGAAAGCTGCTGCGTGAATTATTTTTATGGGATTTTGTTAACACATATTTTACAACACATATCGGCATATCAGCACTTTTTTCCTATATTTAAATGTTGTTTGAGTGAGACGAAAATTATTATTACCTCCTCTCGACGGAAGTTTAGTGCTTCAATGCGTGAATAGTGATGAACTCAGTAACAACTTTTAACTTGCAGCAGGTTTCACCAGTTTCCATAATTAATTTCTCGCTTCAAATCTAGCCATCGGTGATACTCATTGGGGATGTTAAAAAAATACTACGAATATTATAATATTAGTATCCTGACGAAAGGAAATTCCAAATTTTTACAATATATAGACTTAAGACGGATTCTAGTGTTAATCTTTCTTCCAAATAGTCAACGTGTTTCATGAATAAACTTTTTTTTAGAACTTGCAACTTTAAAGTGATGGATTTTTATCGCCACTCGCAAAAGATGTCTAGTTTACAAAGCCTGAGGAAACATCACATCATGCTTACGTTACTAGCGAGCTCCATTTAAATGCATTACATATGCTTCCTTGTGCATACATGGAAATGATGTGGGGTCTTGTCGTGCAATGTTCGAAATGTTTGGCTTCATTTGCATCCGGTACGTTAGTTCGTATTTTTCTAGCTTCTTGCAATTATTAGTTGAATGGAAAGCTTAAAGTTCATTTGAAATTATTTTTTATTTAGGCACGATTAAAAATGGATGGTAGAAAGCAAGACCCAAAAATGGCAATTCCCTGAAATTTGAATGGTTCCAAGATAAAAACCCATCTTACCATCTTGTAATATAGACCGCCTTTCCCAAACAAATTTTGCAGTCCCAAAAAAAGTTTTTTATGGTTTTTAAAGCCTCACAATGAAAGATTTATCCTCATTTCTTCTTCTTCTTCTTTTCTGGCGTTACGTCCCCACTGGGACAGAGCCTGCTTCTCAGCTTAGTGTTCTTATGAGCACTTCCACAGTTATTAACTGAGAGCTTACTATGCCAATGACCATTTTTGCATGCGCATATCGTGTGGCAGGTACGAAGATACTCTGTGCCCTGGGAAGTCGAGAAAATTTCCAACCCGAAAAGATCCTCGACCGGTGGGATTCGAACCCACGAGCTTCAGCTTGGTCTTGCTGAATAGCTGCGCGTTCACCGCTACGGCTATTTGGGCCCCTAATCCTTATTAAAATCTTTAAATTGAGTTAACTTATAACAGTGATCAAACCAAATTAACCTCATGACTTGTAAGAACTTTTAGAGATGTACAACAATGGGTGCTATGAATAAAAAACGTTTAACTTTACCATATGTAGCATCTACTCAAAAACAAAATGCACAGAGTTTACTACACTGTTAGTATTAATAAAAAACCTTTCGAACATAAGCGTTTACTACATACGTGTAACAGTGCAGTGGGATGTAATAGTAAAGATGAAGAAAATCCTTGTAAAATGCAGCTTGAAATCATACACATAAAGGGAAAGTCAGATTTGTCGCATTTGCAAATGTAATTTTGTGATAAATCTGGTATACTCCTTATGCGGGTGGTTTTCGGTCTTTTAGCTCAGTTTTTCGGAATTTCAGTTTAAAATCTGTGTCCTATGAAGAGCTCTGGAGATTACAGCTATCAAACTAGGAACCACATATTTCCTAATACTTTTGAGGCTCTTCACGCGTGTTCTTAACATCATGTTGTGTTTCGAAAATTCTAAGTATTTCCATCATATACCAGTTACATATCCCGGTAGGGTTCCTGGTAGTGACCTTGTAATTTCTATAATTAAAAATTAGATCTCACAGTAGTGCTTGAATTGAGGAAGGATTTTTTGGATATCTCATAGGAATCTCCGTGGAAAAAATGTGTGACTTCAGTGATATTGCTGTTTTTTTTTAAATCTTGTATTAATCAATTCGATCCAGTGGGAATTCTGAAATCCAGATGGAAATGTAGAGATTTTTATGGGAATTGTAGTGTCTCCGATAGTAACCGTTAGAATGCAATGAGGATCGTCCCTGAAACATCAGGGTTACCACCCCACCCTTAAGATTCCCATTGGAATTTAGAAGACACTTACCGATATTTAAAAGGTTTATATTAAAGCTTTGCTATGAAATCCCAACGGGACTAAAAGTCAACGGAATCTCGAAGGTTTTAAAGATTGATTTTCAGAATTTCAAATATTTTAATTAGAACTCGCAGGAATCCCACCGAAATCTTGAAGATTCTTACAGAAACACTGTTTCACACATGATTCCAAGAGAATAGTAACCGGAATCCTATGCTCACCTCAATTCTAGAGTTTTTACCAGATTTCTAATATTTCCTCAATAAAATAGATTTAAAAATTCCAGGATCATCATAACAAATACAAAATGCCTATCGCACTCCTACAGGGATTCTGGAATATTAAAAGAAATCTGAGAATTTGAGATGTCAGAATTTGCACGTAAAATTCAGAATTACTTCATAAATATATAACGTAGCAACAAAAAAGTATATGATTCAAACAGAGTTTCAATCACAAATTTCGTCACTCCTTTTTTGGCCTATTCTTGTCATTGCATGGAATAACATACGTACCCAATGAAGAAGCATATTGAAATACACCCGATTCTGTTTTTACACGGATTTTTTTTTTTACACGGCCGTGCTAAAAAAGTTTCCATACATTTTTTTTTTGCCAAAACTTTATTTTTGTATGAAACATCGAGAAATGGTGTTACTTTTTTGTACGGTTTTTGAAATTTTGAACTGAAAACTTTTTTTTGCACGGATTGGAATCGAAACGTCGGAGTGAGTAAAATTTCGTTCGCTTGATTTTTTTTAAATAAGATTGCCGAGCCAATCCACCTGACACGTTAAAAAAGTATTCAGTCGTTAATTTTCTTCACAATTTCTTAATTTCAGTGTTTCCGGTTCTCGCTTGATTTCCTTTTTCATAAATAAAATTTTCCAATCTCAAATCAACAGCTGTTCCGGGTTTCCTGTTGATCGTCTTTTTTTTCACCCACTTTACCCTATCTTAAATGTTACCCATTCACAAAGATTTGATTCAAACACTGTGTTTTCCTTGCCTAGAGTACAGGCGCCTTAAAACTAACGCTTCTATTTGAAACGACGGATTATATACTAATCTAATCGTTTCAAAGTAATATCTCTTTACTTTTTATGGATTTTTTTTTTAAATAAATTACCTCATTCAAGTACATTTCTGAAATGTCAACATGTAATCCATAACTTTGACAGTAACTAGAAAAATGATTGACCCACCGGCTTCTTCTATACACCGTTAAGTTGCCGTTAAGTACAAGCACAGTCTGAACCTTTTTTTAATATGTCCTTTGAAGCGTGCGATGAGTATGATTGAGAGAGTTTCAGCCGTTTGTGTATTGATTACGATGGCCCATATTGATCAAAATACAAATAGTTCATTTAAACCTTCAGAATCTACTATGAAACTTTAAGCGTCAGCTTCGCTCAAAGTTTGTATGGAGAAAATCGGCAAAATATATGGGAGAAACGGTTCTAACTACTTTTTCGACCATATATGGCGCTGTAGTTGATAAATTTTAATTTTAATGTACTCAACATACTCAAATCAATATAGAAGAAATCGGAAATCGTTCCGCGTAGAAACAAAAAAGTTATACCTCAGAAAACCATAACTCGAGTTTCCCCACCCAAAAACTGTGTATTTTTTATTAAAGAAACGATCCAACATTCTTTCCCCAAGGGTGCTCATACCAGAGTATACTGCATTCCATATCATTATTTTATCAAGTATTTTAGCCGCATGAAATAGTCAAAATGTTCCTTACAGAACGGAAGCTTGAGGCTACTGAGTGAAATCTGGGTATTTCTATCAGACATTAGACGTTCTTGCGGGTTCCTGAGAATGTATAATTAGTCAATGCGAATGCTGCGTGAAATATACTGGAAATACTGTGGATTTCTAGTGGTGTTTTGAGTATTTCTGGTGAAATCCTGAGGATTCTGAATAGGTTTCCAAAGTAATTTGGGGATTACAATACTTAGGAGAATTTCTATTGGAGGCTTGAGAATTTTCAGCAATACTGCATCGGATTCTTAGAATGTCCCAAAAATTCCTTGCGAGCTCTTGGGCAGATGTCAACTCCTCTCTGAATTCTAAGCAAGATCTTGAGAAATCTTAGCAAGATCCTGTAGATTCCTAGTGAACTACTTCAGTGTACTACACTGTGGATTCTTAACGACGACCTGAAGATTCCTATCGGGGTCTGGAGTATCATAGCGAGATCTGGTGAATTTCCGTTGATTTCAAAAGTATGGTTAAACTCATTTCAAATTAAAGAGTTAAGATGCTAATTTGTGTACTGTGTACTGTAATTAAGGGCTACAGTTATAAATCATGAGGGTCACATCCGCCTTGAGGGCTGCATGTTGAACACCACTTTTCTATACCATTTTGTAATAATTTATCTTTGAATTCAACACAACATCTATACTACTATTGTCAATCCTATTGAAGGAATAGTCAATATTCTGAGAATTCATGTGAAGATCTATTGATTTTAACTGTTTCTGTGCGACCTTTTGACTGGAGTCGATCATTTGATATGAGATGCCTTACTGTGCAAGAAACTTAAATTTGAAGAGCCATTTACAAATAACCGCTAGGGCTTCAAAGGTTCATTAGATTCTTCTGGCTTCTGTTTTTAAGGTCCATTAAATTAAAAAAAAAACAGTTTTGAAGTCTGACTATCATTTGATTCCATTAAGATGATGTAACAACATCCTAATAATATTTTTGAGATGAAAAATGGGCCAAAATCGGAAAATGAAAATCTTGATTTTGTCACCAAAAACAGAATCCCACTGTGAATGCTACCCTATTCATACTTACTCGTTGTTTGAAGTGTTTTCAAAAGGTCTACTGCCCATAAATGCATAACGGTCCCATATTGAAAAAGTAGGCATTGAAGAAAAGCTCAAAGTTCAAAGTTTGCTTTCTCATATTTTAGTACATTTTTTTCATATGCCATATTTATTTAGTACAACCGCATAGCTTACTTTTTTTTTACTACTATTGATCAGCAAAAATATAAGCCAAGACCTAATTCAAGTTTTGCAGCTAATATTGGGGTTTAAAGTTCAAATAGAGACTGTTAATGACTTTATTTATCAATATGGGACTACACCAACCCAATAGTGACGGGGTTGGAAGTCCAATGGCTAACGCTTCCGCTTCATAAGCAGATGGTCATGAGTTCAATCCCAGGCCCGTCCCTTTTCTCGTTTTTTGTAGTTGTATCTTTCAATTGCTTCTATTTTCCATTCTTAATACAGCTTGTGGGCTTCGTAGCCGTGCGGTTAGTGTCACCAGGCATTTAGCCGCATCGTGCTAGGGAGTGTGGGTTCGATTCCCGCCTCAGGCTGGTAAACTTTTCGTGAGGAATGTTTTCCGACTGTGCCACTGGGCGTTGCATGCTAGTCCGTTGTCTAGTGTGGTGCTTCCTTCAAAGGGCATAAATGCCCACTGGAAGCATTAACGTGTAGTGTCTTTTAAAATACATTACAGTTGATCTATCACAGTTCATAGCTTTTGCTCGAACCCGAAACGGACAAAAAAAATCGTTTCCCTGCGCTTCCATTCTTCCATCATTATAGCACGCCTTTCCTTACGTCTGATACATAGACAGTCTGCTAACCAAACTATGCATGAACTGGCGTAGACGCAGTGGTATATATGGTCTACTGTGGGAGCCAGCTTAATGTATCACTAATTCCTACCCCATCATCATTAAACTACATTCTGACGTAGCAGGCGCCATTGTTGCCTAAACATTGAAGATCTTCCAGCACTTATACACTGAGGGTGTCTGTTAGTCCCAAGCAGCCATCTGGTTGGTTTTTTGTACTAGTGCAGCTGATCTGGCGATACTGGAGTATCAACTACGGGCGGCCTTTTAAGCTCAAGCTCAAGCTCAATATGGGACTACACCAACCTAATATTTTAACTTCACAACATTTTCAAACTAAATATGTACACTTTTATATGGATAGTAAAGTATATATTAAAACATAAATGTTGCGACGAAAAAAGGTGTCGGTTCGGAAATCAATATAGGACAGTTATGCTTCTATGGGCAGTGTAGAAAAAAAGGACACAAATATGTTCCACTCATGTTTCACATGTTGCATGTACTATCGAGAATGTAGTAAACTCAACTTTACTACATTTTATTCAAACCACCCTTTGACTTTAGAAAGATCTGCTTAATATCTTGGAAGTAAAATGATGACAAGCCCATCATGAGTTCGCAAAATAAAACTACCTAGCTACATTTTTTTAAAAGATTTATGGTCAGAAACTGTTATGGTCTCTCTAAAAAGATCACTATAGATTCAGCAATAAATTTTATTCTTTGTGATTCATGATGAAATTTAAACATCAGTGTCTTCAGTGGATGTAGTTTTACATTAGTGCAAAGAGTCATTTGACACAGCTGTTGTCAAATAAATTATATTATGTGAACCTATTCAGCTTTAGTGATAATTTGTGAAAGTGAAACATTTTTCGATGTCAGAATTCAAATCAACTGCGTGAGAATCCTGCTTTAGATTTTGAGAGAAACCTGCCGAGAATTATGTAAAGAATAATGTCTACAGAATCACTTCAAAAATTCATTTTAATATCATGTATTGGAATCTGTGATAACATTGCATAAGAAAAAATAAAAATTATGTCGGGTTCGGTGATACTCTCTGCTAGGATTCTTTGAGATTCAGTACGAGCTCTGTACAATATACTGTGAGAATTTTGCCTATTATTTTTAAAAATCATGTCCAAGATTTTGTGAGAATGCTTCTCAAGACTTTGTCATAATGTCAATGTCAATGCCATTTGCCGTAGCAGTTTAGAATGTTTACATGTGAGTTGGTTTCACATGCTTGTAAGAGCAAAAAAAAATCAGTGATGTGGACCTTCACTCTAAGTATTCAAAATATGGTTTTCAGAAAGTTTACTGATGGATGGAAGCAAGCTGAGTGGACGCTAGAAGCTTCTGCAGGATCTGCACTCTCTGGAATTTTCTAAATGATGATGTTAAAAAGTCCATCATCGCCAAAGGCTTTTATAATTTTGAATTCCTTTTCCAATGCCGAAATTGGCTTCCTAATATTTTTTTTTTGCAAGATTTTAGATAATTCACAGAACTAGGGTTCGTTTTTGATGTTTTTGTTTCTTCATTGAGTAAAACGTTATGTCTTTTCGAAGATCCTGCCATGTAATTTTCATAACAAGAACGCAATTGCGTTTGAATTGCCTTCTTCTCACTTTTTTAAAACAGATCAAGAATTGTAGATCATCGTCTATAATCACGAATTTGAATTTTACTTCACATTTTGGTTATGCAATGTCCCTTGTTTCAACAATAGAATTAGTTAAAGTTTCGGGAACATTGTCAATATCAAGTTCTGCTTGCAGAGAAATGTTAACATCAAGAATACTATCGATGTAGGTTTCATATGTATTCCAGTTGGCTTGTAAATAATTTAAACTGGAACTGATAGGATTGAGATCCACCTTTAGGCGTATCCTTAAGAATATTTGTTCAGATCCTTACATGATTCAACCACACCTGTTTTTCCTCATTCGACCAGGTGCCCGCACGTGAAGGAAAACTTTTCCGCAACTACCGAATCATCAGCGCCATGCTTACGCCCTTTTCTGTAAGTTCTGTTCGCGGAAGACGCGCCCCTTTAGAACAAAAACAAACTTCGAGAGCTGCAATTCACTATTTATTATTCATATTTATTCTTTTTCTCGTTTTTTCTTCATTTTCAAGAAGGATTTGGCCCTCACTTTCCACCGAAAAGTACAACTTTCTTATTTGTTTCCTCATGGCCGCCGAAATGGAGAAAGCCAGCCAGCGATGCGCTTTGAGGCAGGCGCCAAAAGGGCCAAAGCGAGCGCTGTAAATTAATACCTGTTTTTCGTTTAGTGGGCGAAAGTTTGCATAATTTATGTAAATTACTCACATTTACCCAGGTGAAGCCGAGTGCAGATGTAGGGAGTTTTGTTCGGTATGTGTGGGAATGAGCTTGGTAAAGAACCGCAAGGGTTTTTTTTTTCGAAGGCTTCCTTGGACTGCACTGCTGTGCACCGACAGGTACAAACTACTCAATTTATCATCAGGTGCTGCTCAGACTCAGTTTATCATCATTTGAAACCACGGCATGGTAAAGTTTGGGGAACAGATTCGAAAGTTTCTAGACGAAAAAGTACGCAAACGTTTCGATTTTTCTGGATGAGATTTGTGATTTCAGTTGGTTACTTAAGACGAGATACTCAAATCATCTTTGCGTTTGTCTTCAAGAGAAACATACCTAAAATCAATCATTTTCCATGTCAATGAAGGAAATGGCCAAATGCGAAAGTGAACAAAATCCTTCATGTGACACATCGAACAGTGTATTTTTGATACCTTGTTGAACACTAGAAGCAAGATGTTCACAAGTTTATATTGTAGGAAAATCTTAACCTAGCCGTTTTCAACATGTATTTAATATGCATTGCCTAATTCTCGAACGTTCCGAGCATCGTCTTACCCGCGGCTTGTAAACACCGGCAATCAACGGCGGGCTTCACCTTTCGGCCGCAAATTAAACGCGGATCGGCAATTTGATCCGTGGGCTTTTCTGCAAGGCCGGGATTCAAATCCTGAGCTCGCTTAATCCTAGCACTAGGTCTCTCTGCACACAAGAAGCACCTATGAGGCGCCAATTAAAGCGCCGTAATCGTCGCTGATTTGCGCCTTCACGCATTGCTGAAGAACAAACAGGGTGTTTCCCACTTTTTGGCTCGTGGAGCACCTGTTATATAACGTGACTTCGAATGAAATTAGTTAATTGTGAAATTAGTTAATTCCAATTAAATACCATAAGATTCGTTTTTGTCACATTTTCGTGAATTTTGATTTAGTTTTAAACCAATCTTAGAAGATAGGTTTTTTTCAAAACTATTTAATTCGTAAATCAAATTATGACAGTTCGGCATTCAGATTTTTTTTTTCGCTAAATATTTAAATTTCAGTTGTTTGAAGACGGATCGACATTTGTTTTTGCTTCGGATAACTGGGCGAGGGTTCCGAAATGGTATGTACGGCATAAACTTTGTATCGATTTGTGAAAAATTGTGATTGAACCACTAAGAACTAGAGAACTTAACAATGGTCTGAGTTGAAAAGATGTTCGATTGGTCACAGCAAACGAGTACCTAACTCATTGATAAAATATTGAGCGTAAACGGTTGTTTTGTATCTTAAATTCGTATTTCCGGAAATTAAGGTTCTCAGTATGCATTTTTCATATATTCATAGCTTATTTTCAAGCACAAAGTTGACATATTCAAGAACAGAGCTGACAAATTATAATTTGTAATACTGTCGCGGAGCACCAAGTGCTCCGGGGAGCACGATCGTGAAAACCGCTGCTGCGGAAGAGTATAAGTTAGATAATACATAGTTGCACATGCGGTAATTAAAGCCACAGCTGTGCGGATTCATGAGATACTCATTGTATGTTCGTTAGGTTGATTGCGACTAGAAATCGGGATCAGGCACCTAGTTGTCTTCCCTATACGCAGTTCGGTTCAAAGGTATGCACGAGGAAGTAGGACGAAATTCGGTTCGCATCAATTTTCTATTAGGGTGTCCCAATATTGATATTTGTTCAGGAAACTTTTGGGCTTATCCTTCCTACCATTTGGAGGATGTTTCAAACAAACTGTTGTATGAGAGAAGTTTTGTGAAATTATGTTAAAGCTGCCCTTTTAAAAAAAAAGTTTGACTGACATTAAAAGCTGTAGTTCTACAAAACACATTTGTTCTTATGTTTTTTGATAATCCTTTCTTTTGAAATTTCACTCATAATATGTCCATCTTTACCTCATGTTATAAGTAATTTAATCAAATGACCATGCGGATTGGATTACCGAACAATTCTACAAGTTTCGAAATAATCCCTCTTACTCTAAAATATCTGTGAAAAATCATTCACTGTACACGAAAGTTTGTAAAAACTTTGTTTTTGCCAGTACATTTTTAATTAAAACTAGAGGGCCTGGCGAACGATGTATTGTCACCCATAAAGCCCTTTTGTGATGCTATGAACACTCCCATACAAAGTGACAGTTTAATTCCCACTTATTTTTATACTTTCCCAGTGACTTTCTTAAACTGTTTGTGTATACAAATACGTCGAAACCCTTGAGAAGCAAAACGAAAATAGAATCCTCCAAATCTGTTTAGCCGTTCTCAAGTCAAAACGTGACATAAAATCACCATTGCATTTTGATTTATATACAGTGGGATTCCATTTTTGACACCCATCGAAATTGGGAACAAAATGGATCCGTTTTTGGCAACATATTTGATTATCATGAAAAACTTGAACTTTTGAAAATACCATCGTGTATCTTGTTTAAAATTCAGGTCAGCTTCATACCGATTGCATTCCAGAGTTTCATATTCGTCGATATTGTCCCAAATTACACCAACTAATAGGGCTCCCGTACACACCTTTTCACTTCGGAATGGTTATGTATTCGTAACGTTTCATAAAGTTATTAACCTATATAAGAATCTCAACTATTTCTCCTACATCCAGGCTTCTTCCTTGCTCTTGATTTACCATCTTTCTCAAACTGTCAACGATCAACTACAAAAGAGAAGCGATTTAACCCACACACAAATTGAGCGTCCGTACTCTGTGGGATGAAGAGTTTACACGTTTGAGTTTGCTTATTTTCATTCCCACAGTTTTGAAGAGTTTGTTTTGACAACCTCTGTGCTCCAAAAGAAAGAGATTGTATTTTTCCTTTTCACAGCATTTTTTCCCATTTCTCAGTTCGGAAAAGATCATTTTCAGACAGCTCTTTGATGTCTCTTTTGCTGCTTTTTGCCCGAAAGTGCAAAGAAGAAAGCGAAACCATGTTCTTGTGTTGACGGAGAAACCAATCTCAGTACATCCCGAAAGCAATGATGATGTGTTCGAGGAGCTTCGCGAAAAGATCAAATGAAAGATGTCCATTTGGCTAGAGCCAACGTTCCTCTCCGCTCTCTCAGCCACGGATTATACAATGCACATCGAATGCTGACTCATAATTGTATTGAGCGTAAGAGTTTGCTCCATCTATCCGATCAAGATGAGCAAACTAAAGCCTGCCTACATCTTTTTTCAGGCATTCATATTGTGTGACCAGCCCACTTGAGTATGCCAGTAGGTAATGCACTCAATAGGCAAAATCCTGATCTGCAAAAATTGAAGCCGCTCGTTTGTACAACAAAAGTGTATGACTCACACAGTGTTTTGAACAGAAACTACAACTGGGTGGTGGTGCTCAGGCTAAAGTATATTACGTGTCATAACATAATTTTCAATGAAGTATGCAGGCCGCATAAAAACTCAAAATGTTCCTTACGAGATTCTGGGGATACTTAGCTGGAATTGATAGTTTCCTAACTTAATTCTGAAGAATACCTACAGGATCATAGGTACCTACAGATACTGAAAGCTAGTAGGGGTTTCTACATAATACCTACAAATACGGAAAGCTAGTAGGGGTTTCTTACGGGATCCTGAGAATGCATAATTAGTTATTGGAAATGCTGCGCAAAATTTGTCAATTCCTTTGATTTCTGGGGCGTCCTGTGCATTTCAAGCAGGGGGTATTTTTTGTTTGTTAGTGATTTTCTTAAGACAGCAACAATTTTCGGCAATATCGCAGCGGAATCTTAAGCTCCTAACCGATATGCTCGAAAGTTATGAAATCTAGACTACATCACCGGATTCCATGCAAGATGCTTCGGAGCCATATATATCATCAGGTATCATAGCGGACACCTGAGAATTTCCTTTGATTTCATATGATTTGCTTTAAGATTTACTTCTTTAACATAATTAAAATTTATTTCAAATTAAAACGACAACAAGCTCATTTGTGTATTCTACTAAATAACGCGCCACATATATGTATCGTGCATTCTTCATCCAGCTCACTGGTCGCAGGTTTAGCATTTCTGTTCTATACCATTTTTCAATCATTCCTCTATGAGCTTTATATTCAAATTCATTTTTCTATGAAAAATCCTGTTAATATCTAAGTCAAAATTCAGATTTGAAAAAAAAAACATATTTTTTGTGAACAGCAATTGGTTTTAGTTGTTAATGCTTGCCTTTTTGGCTACAGTTAATCAACCAATATGAGATGCTTTACTTTGCAAGAAGCATAATTTTGAAGGTCCATTTTCAACTTACCTAATTTTGACAAATTTAACGGGTTTTAAGTTTATTAAATTGATTGAAAAAACAATTCAATTCAAACATTCAGTTTTGTAGCACCCATATTTTTTTTACCAATACATTTCATTATTGTATTCCAGTATTCTGACACAGTTTTTTAGTCATCTGCTTTGAAGTGGACCGTTCCAAAGTCTGGTCATCGTAGGATGAAATAATAAGATCTTAATAATTTTTAAAACCAATTATTTAAAGAAAAATATGTACAATATGGGTTCTGATTTTGGCACGGTTACGTTTTTGGCAACTGAACATTTCGACCTTATTGCCAAATACGGAATCCCATTGTATATAGATATAGATATAGATATAGATATAGATAGACTACCCGAGCAAAGTCGAATAACAACCGCATAACATAGTGATAACAAGATAATTTTATTATTTTTTGTTATCAGTACGAAGACTCTTGCTATCAACGAATTTTGAGCTGTCAGATCGAGGATACAGACCTTAGGACCAGGTGAATGACGCACGCTGTGTCTGAACCAGACAATTATAAACATTGAATGTACTTCGGATTTTTTCTCGCTAGGGTTTAGTATTTGGGTTACATTTTCATAATCGGAAAGTTTTAAAATATTCCATCGGTGAAATTTCGATTTTTTCCACTTTTTAGCCCTTTTTCACACAAAATCCCATGAAAATCACGTTTTCGACGCATTTCAGCCCATACAAAATGTATGGAAAAAAAATTCATCGATAGAATATTTTAAAACCTTCCGATTATGAAAATATAGACCAAATACTGATCTCTAGCGAGAAAAAATCCGATGAACATCCGATTTTTATAATTGTTTGGTTCAGACATAGCGTGTGACGTCAAATGTTTGGTATCATAATTTGATCTTTATAACTTATTGATAACATAATGAGTTATCAATGAGATAAATTGACTGTATATTAAAACTTGTTATCAATCTGTTTCATATGATAACAAAATGAGATATTTATATGATATTCCTTGTATAAACTTTAATTATCGCGATTGATATGTTGCCTGTATATTCAACCAAAATGAAAACAAACTAAGTTATCAAATTCTTGTTATCGAATAACAAAACTTGTTATCTTTCTGTTGCTCAACTTTGATCGGTAAGGATGCCCGGCAAACT
The DNA here is from genome assembly GCF_002204515.2 of Aedes aegypti. NCBI lineage: Eukaryota > Metazoa > Arthropoda > Insecta > Diptera > Culicidae > Aedes > Aedes aegypti. The sequence continues at coordinate 115,658,090 of NC_035107.1, read as the reverse complement.
TCGATTCGCCTTCAAGTAGGCTAGGTCGTTTAAAAACGCCATGAAACGTCCCAAACAAACCGTTTAATCTCGTTATTCCAACGTTTTCGGTCAAGAACGTTTCTTCCCCATAACCACGAAGACCAGTATTTCGAGTGCTATTAACTCGAATACCACGACCATGAATTCCATTTCCCGGAAATCTCCCAAAGTATCCCGAATAACGTAACCGCGAATCACATTTTGACCGAGGAAATGCAATGTAGAGTAATTGTGAACTCGGGATAACAGCATTCGAGTTATGGAATTCTGGGTTATTGTACATTCGAGGAGTACGAACTCGGGGTCGCAGCATTCAGAATAATGGGTAATGGGGTAATGGGGGGATGGGGTACTAATGGATTCGGGGTTATGGGGCAGAATCTTCAGGAGCTTAGTTAGAGAGAATTTTCAAAATCCGATAACCCGTGCAGAAGCCAACTCGTGACATACAAACACCATACCATTTTTTATAAAGAGATTATCAATTGCATCAAGCTTGACTAAACTAAGTTCTTTTCAAATAAAAATATACGAAATTTGTAGGGAGAATTTTTGTCAAAAACATTGTTTCTATAATATTATGCATTTCAGAGTTACAGTGCTGGCTTGAACAATAGTAGCGCGTGTCGATTTTCATACAATATGCGTATATTTGGCATACTTTAGTTTTTTTCCAGTCCATGTAATCAAGCTGATTTTTTTCCACGGAACTTCATACATGTTCTATTCTGTAACCACATGCAGGAGAGTGATGTTAGCTGAAATATTTCAAAATAATACCAAATTTTGATATTATTTTTGCTTTACTAATATTTTAAACAATTTTGGTTTGTTTGTACGTTTGTTAATTGCGTGGAGGTTGTTTTCAATTTTTATAACTGTTTTTTTGTAAGATTATTTAGACAATGCGAAAAAAAGTCATTCAATAGCTCAAAATAATTGACATGTATGAGCGAATTAAAATTAAAGCGGGTCATACTGACAATTGTTAAAAGATCCACCTTAATCAACAAACAAAAAACTGATATTCTTTCGAAAAAATCACTAGGCTTAGAACACATTGATATTTTGTGAATGCAAATTTGAACATATCTGTAGTTCTGTATAAAGAAAATCAGCTTAATTGCTTGAAATTGTTCCCTTTCACTGCATGCCAAGGTTGACAATTTTGTGTAAAAATCAACATGCGCTATAATTATTCAAAATTATTTGTGTTTTATCTATTTTTTTAGGAAAATTGTGATAACATGTGAGAGAAAAATAACACGATTTTTCATATTTCTTCAATATCGGTATCGGTTATAACATTATTGATATCTAACCCATATCTTATGATTAAAACACAATCAAACCTCCATGAGTCGATATCTGAAAGGACCATTGACTCATTGAAATATCGAGTTAGGGAACAGAAATGCTTTGGAATGTTGAGGTATAGTAACCATGAGTTTTGGTTTTAAGCATGGTTCTATCAATCGATATCGAGTCATGAAACATCGACTCATAAAGTTATGAATATAGAAAAATCGACCTTAAATTTTGAAAAAAAAAAAATGAGACCACAGATGAGACAATTTTTATAAAAAATTGCGATAATTGAAAGTAAACTGATTAGACAAAATTATCTCGCTTATTAAACTTCATTGAATTCTGAAATAATCGTGGCTTCCATTTGTTTAGTTTTGTTTGAAAATTACACGCTAAAAAATATTTAGAACAGTGATGCTGAGGCTCACTTTTCAATCGCCTGTGTTTCAGATCGTAAATAGTTGACCGAACAGATCAGTGTGCTATTAATGATAACTTTAGGGGTATTACAGCCTCCTGACGAAAAATTGTACGAAGCTTGTCATATTCAAAAGATCTAGAGTACACAGAGAGGGCCGTACAATGGCCATCACGAATTTAGGACAAGAAAAAGTTTTTGTTTGGAATACATTTTTTTTCTTGAAAGTTCCCATCTCGCGATGTAGAAACGTTATGACCTATCTTGAGACAAAATTTCATTAACTTAAAAAGTTTTTTTTTAATTTTAAAATTTCTAAATGTACGCCTCAAATGAAATGTTTTTCAGTATTTTTATTCAAAAATTTAGACACAAGTCATTCAGCAACGTTTTTTTAAAACAAAACTTATAAAAAAATTTGGCTCTTTTCCAATGATTGTCCAGATAAATTTCGGAAAACTAAGTATACAAAGTGGCTTACTTAATGAAGGTCTACTGAATATCCACAAAAAATAATTGAAATCGGAAAGCGAGTTATGCGTCCATAGAATTGTTTTAAAGATTTGATTTATAATCTGGTGAACAGTTTCAAGCTATTCAGATCAAGGGCCGTCCATTAATTACGTTAGGGTTTGAGGTCTCTTAAGCGTCAAACAAATTATTAAAATTTTATAAAAAAATATAAAATATATATAATGATTGGAGTGAGAGGAAGGTTTCCTTTCTTCTCCCAAAATTGTCTTGCGTAATTTATTCCTCTATGTTGCTTTCACCAGGAAATGAAAGAAGTGTTGAATGTTAAACATTATTACGATATTTAGCTAATATATACAAAAAAGTCACATTTCTACCCTCAGTTGACCTTTAATAACTCTATAACGCATTAAACTAGGAATGTCTTTGGTAAAGATGTTTTTAAACAAATTTTTGCATCTTTTCATAGGTAGCGTTAACTTCAAAAACCCACTTTCGATGATAACGGAAAAATATGTACTGAATAAGCAATGGTTTGATTTGTTTTCTAAAAAAACATACAATGAATGATTATTTCCAGCTAGTTTGGACCCCGAGGTATATCCAAAAAGTTCTGAAATAATGAATGTCACGAAATTTCTCAGATTTAGAATAGATTGACCTTTCTGGATGCCATTTCTCAGAGTTTGTTTGTGTAACCACAAACAGGACACTGTTTTTCTGAGCAGATAATAATTTTATTAGTTTGATTCAAGAAATTAATTATGCCAACTCAACTCTGTGCTGTTAAACGCTTTTTGAATGAGTTCATATATTTGTATATATTTGTAGCTGTTTAGATCGCAACTTCTTCTCTGTTAAGTATATTTCAAGCGTGTGCTAGAATAAGGGTGTAAGTCGCACGATCGATTTCTTTTAATCGATCTTCCCTTCTGTGAGTAAAGGTGACAAGACGCAAGTTTGTCGGCATTTTTTCAGCTCAGGACGCAAGATTGCATCGCTGCCAAGCGGTCTGAAGTGAAAAAATGCTAACAAACCCGCATTTTGTCACTTTTATTCACAGAAGAGAGGATCGATTAAGATAAATCAATAATGCGACTTACGCCCTTATTCTAGCATACGCATGATTTTTAATATTATTTGTTTTCTTTTGGATGAAGGAAAGATCGCATCTTTCTATGATAACCAACTGTAATCCTTGCACCAACAGCTAACATTTGGAAGCTTGGCTCCAAAGTTTGATGTAATGTAATTTTGGGACACCCTATTTTCCAACCTATGGCGCCACTACTGCCTCCATTGATATCAAATCAAGACATGACGGCGAGGCTGTGTTTGATCCAAAAAGCGCGAGCACATGAGGCGTTTTCGGAGGAAAATTCAGATGGAGAGTCTTTTCGTCGGATAGCTGAACGGTGTTCCATAAGTTTTACAAGAAGTATTGGTATGGGGAGGCCACGGAGCAAGACGTGTGGTTTTTGGTATGAAGATGAAGGTGTGAATCTGTAAAATGCTCGTTCCGGGAGCACAATGGGACGCAATTTGAACTTTTGTGCATGTTCCACATATTATGCGGTATTTAGGGTATGTGTGCAGATTTAGGCATTTACTAGACAAGTATTTTGAAAACTTCGTATACGTTTGCATACATATATAATGTTTGAATCTCCCAATCAAGATAAGTTCAACACAAGTCACTTAACCCTATGAAGGATGGAGCAACAAATCTAATTGCTTCCCATCATTGGTAGCAACGTCGATGGAGTTGCTGATATTTTGGCGAACACCTAATTGATGGAGCGATGGCTTTGCAAAGCCCTCACACACACGTTGGCATGCAATCAATAGCGAGCAGGATTCTATTATGTAGGGGCTTATCCTGGAGGTAATACATATTAGACGAGTCATGGAAAATGGTTTAATGCTGATGCTGATGCTTAGCTGGAGAGAGGGCTGCATTATTCACAGCTTCCAATGGAAGTAATCCACAGCTATCTCCGTGCATATTTTGCGATAGATAAAACATTTTGTTGAAACACGGAACTTTTGACAACAGCATTTTTTACAGATCTTTTATTGTTCAGTGATAAAATACACACCATTTACGGATTCCCCAACTGTTCCTGTGAGTGGTAACCTTCTCTTATGTTGAGAACAAGACTCATAGTTGCACAATATCAGTCATATCAGCTGATATCTGATGGACTCAAACTATCAATATCACTATGATTTGACAACCAACAGCAGTGATGCGACATCACACTCTAGATCATAATCTCTGCAGAATGAGTGATCACGTGGTAATTATCTAAGCTATTGATTCTTTAATTAATGTTTGAATCCTCTGAGCAGAATCTCAATAGAGAAACTTAAAAGTAGATGGAGTACCGTATATCTTTTAATTCCGCTCCTAAATGCTTATCTTTGACAGATACGCGTATTTCGACTACCACTTGCAGTCCTCTTCAGGGTCAGTTACTCGAATCCACTGGCTATTGATGTTTTTCAGTGACCACCACATAGTTTTAATTCATCTGCGGCACTGTCAAAAATATCGTACATATAAATTTCCATTTTATTTGCCTAATGTAAGGCTAAAGTCAACCCATCAGTGATATCCATAGTCTATTGCCATCAATGCGTGGGAGATGGAGTAGACAGTATGATGTTGATGTGATATAGAATGATCCGAATTGTATTGTATTGTGTTGGCCTGTACAAATCTGCAAATTTTGAGCGTTGATATTGAGAACGAGCAACTGTTTCAAGACTTAACCATAGTTAGGACGTAGTACTATAACTTTGGGAGATTTTGTATTGCCCTGGGGGGAGACAGATTTGTTCTTTTTAACACCATGATCAGCCTAGAAAACATTGGATACAAGGGAGTTTGCTTTATTAAGGCACAATTATTTCAATGAGTTTGAAGCGTCTTCTAGTATAGTAAGCTGGTAATGAATACTTCCGATGATAAGTCAGGTACGAGTGTGTTCTTATAGTGAACACATGTATCTTGCAACTATGTCTGCGAAAAAACGGCGAGGTACCCAATACAATAACTAGGATCATGGAAAGAATCGGATGACCAAGAAGCAGTACGAGATATATAATGGTGACGTATCGTCTATACTAGGGTAGCTTTGTTCTGGGATACAGCATTGAAAGCTAAGCGAGAAGAAGCTGAAGTACTTTCCGGCTAATAACAATACGGCTTTCGAACACTAACTCCATCATATCGTCGTAGGTAGTTTTCGTCTTCGCCGAAATGGTTCCAATCTGCATCCACAGTAGGGACGTAGAATGTTACCAGCGGATACACACTACCTCAGCGGCATACATGTTGCAAGTGAGTCATAGCAACTGATGCACGACCAGATCTGCCTATGGATCAGTTGATATTCCTCTATTACAACATGCCTTCTGCTCGGGTAGGAATACTAGGAATACTAGCAGGTTGTACCAAACACTCGGATAACTGAATATGCACTAATCGGTTCATCGAAGTTTCAGATGTTCACGGTGTTACGGCAGAAGGCCTTGTGACATATAAACAGGCAAGAAACAAACAAACCTCGATCATCCTAAGACATATGCGCCAGCAAGAAGAACGAGCTCGCGCACCGATGGAAGAGCTGTATCGCGCTAAAGACATATGGAAGTTATAAGAGAAACTGAACCGCTCGCGCAAAGGCTTTGCGCCACAAGCGGACATGTGCAGAAACTGTGACGGAAATCTTCCTACAAACGAACGTGAGGTGGTTGAAAGGTGGCGGCAGCACTATGACGAACACCTTAATAGATCGATTCTATGACACTACCCCGAACGCCACTACCCCGAATGCCACTACCCCGAACGCCATTACCCCGAAAGCCATTACCCCGAATAGGTCATTACCCCGAACGCCACTACCCCGAATGGGTCACTACCCCGAACGCCATTACCCCGAATGGATAACATTTTGAGACATATTCTAGTTAGAGAGTGGGGAGATAATTGTACGATTCCTTTTGAGTATTCCACGAGTTTGGGTCAAAAATGTATTTTTCAAATATTAGAAGATAAAAAAGCAGCTAGTTGTTCAGCAAATATTTTTTACACACTAAGTTTTGTCCTCTAATTTTGGGAAGATTCACACAGCCACATTGTAATGCTCTGAAGAACAGCCTATTTCGAAAAGAAGGGTGAATTTATTAGGAGAAGGATAGCTATAATATGCACAAAATTAGGATGTAGTAAAGTCTCTTATTGGACGTCGGTAGCCACTTCCTTCATTCATTCTTATAGGTGTCGGGCATTAAGATTAAGATCTTCTTAAAGATTTTGTTTCGTAAACGATGGTAATGGAAGTTCACCCTGAGGTAGTCGCTGCAAATGTTGTTCTATGGAACCCGCCTAAAAACCAACCTAATAGACGACCGTTCCGCTATCGCACTTGTACACTTGTACATGTTAGAAAAATCGGCGGTCTCTGATTGACGCTACAGTAAGAACTTTTGTTGATTTGTGGGATAATTAATTTGAATTTCTGTGAGATAACCACAAAAAAAAATTTTTTTTTGATTCAAGATAATGAAGAAATGATGATGGCAGAAAAGTGGTGAGTAAATCCATAAGAGACCTGTCTGTTTTAATACAAGAAGATAAAAGAAAGGGAAAATTTCCGATTAGAATTATAGCAGGAATCACTTTAGTGAATGCCTTCAAGATATATTCCTTTATAAAAAGCTGTTCTATATGGAAATATTAGTGACTAGCTTATCCAACAAAATTGTGAAAGAACAGCCTATTTAAAAAAGAAGGGCAAATTTCTGGTGAAATGTTTGCAGCTATGACGTGAATGATCACTGTAACAACGTGATGCTATGACATAACCTATAAAAAAGAAAAATATTTGTTCAAAAACAAAATTGAAATATGAACACCACCAACAAGTCCAAATACCGGTGATTACGCATCTGTTAAGCAACACCATATTGAGGGTTATGGATTCGAATTCCTTTCAGTCAATAAAAGGCTTATTTGATTAAAGCCCATTCACAAATTTCGTAACGCTGAAGGGAGCAAAATATTTTTTGGGTGGTTGTCCTCAAAATGTTACAGCCCATTCACAATATGTAGAATTTCCATACGTACGAGGGGGTGGGTAGGTGTTAAAAATGGCAATTTTTGGCGAAATGAAATTTGTGAATGAACCCTTGAATTGCGAAGGTGCCCACTGAGCTGATAAACAGGCACTGTCTCAGAAAGAATGAGAAGAATATAGTTGCCATCAAGATATTTCGAAAGAATAGCTGGCATATAAAAGAAGGGAAAATATATGATGAACATTTTACCGACGAATTTTACCAGCCTTCATTAGAGACGCATTTTTGCACGCAAAACAAGATACTGTACTGTATCTCATACTATTCGGGGTAATGGCTCATTCGGGGTAGTGGCGTTCGGGGTAATGACCCATTCGGGGTAATGGTTTTCGGGGTAGTGACCCATTCGGGGTAATGGCGTTCGGGGTAGTGGCGTTCGGGGTAATGGCGTTCGGGGTAATGGGATGGAGCCAATAGATCACCATCATCGTAGGTAGGGCGGAAATAACTTTGGAAGCATGCGCAAAGGACGAAAGACTTCAAATCTCCAAGAGAATAGAATCGGAGATTGGACGGTTGAAAACAACAAAGCCGTTGGAGTGGACTAATTACCGAGTGAGCTGCTAAAATACAGGGCTACTTCGTTAGCGACGTTGAATATGTCAGTAAATAGGCATCTACAGCTATTGCGACACATTCAAAATTGGTATATGGGTTAATGCTCTTCAAGCTAGCCGGATTTTCTGCTTTTGAGTTGCTAATTGATAAACTTAATCTCTTCAACTTTCTCACTACGTTGTCCCTAGCCGCACGCAGTTTGATCGGCACTTAAACTCCATTTGCAGCAACCATACTGTCGGCGCAAATTTACTTGCGAATACCGAAACGACCACTCTCCTTCCTTCCAGTTGCCGGCGTACTTACTGCTCAAAGTACGTGCTCCCCCACGCTCCATCCACCACCCCATTCGGGTGTTTCGATCCACATTGTGGCGCCCAGTTCGAAACAGATGTTATTCGTTTCTAAATGGTTATGGCTCTCAGCGCAATTTGCGTGCTCCACCTCCACGTCCCAATTTGTTGTGCATTGTGGTGTACGTACTGTGCTGTATTGTATTGTGCTATGCTGCGATGCGAAAAGCATACTCGGCGGGGGTGGTTTCCGATGATGGGGAACAGCTTAAGTAACGCCTAAATCCACTTCCAATTGCAAGGATATGTGTGCATTTAGGGTGTGGCTTGTGTTTAAGATGTTCTCAAAACCAAAAGTTCGTATGCTATAATGCACGACCTTTTTGAATAGAGCACCAAATTAAGAAATGCTTTCTTTTAAAGAAAAAAGCCAATTTTTTTTGGCAGAAGAGGCCAATTTTTTGGTGTTCGATTCCAACGTTTTTGGTAAATCTGTAATTCTACAAAAATGTTGTGATGAGATTGTGCTCACCATTACGGAAGAATTGTTTACAGGAATGCTTTTCAGTGCTCTGTGATAATCATACATACTCTGATTTGAAAATCTGGCTCAACGCGTGTCAGGTGTCATTAATTTTATTGTATCGAACCTTTTCAATGTTTTAAGAAAAAAAAGCTGAAAATTGTAAGTGGCTGCTTACTCCAAAAACTACATTTTTTTACAAAATAATGTTTGACTGTAAGACTTTGTCTGCAATCGAATGGCTGCCACAATGACTTAATTTATTTTAATGGCGAAGAATTTCTCAAGGTAATAGATAAAAACTTACAAATCAATGTTGATGTTTTTTTTTCAACGAACTACAACATATTTTTTAGAAAACAGTTAATAAATAGCACAGTACTGCCTTGAGCGAAGTTACAGTGCTTAGTACGATCTACTTTTAGGAGTTCAGGATCATCTTTTTAGTTGAGAATTTGACCGGAAGTGGCACCTTTTCTAATCTGCACTATATGAACCTTGAGGGAAAAAATTAAAACTTTGTAACATATGATATCTCTAAGTCCTGATATTTTGCAAGGTTGGCGTTTCCAAAAAAGTTGTTCAGCAGCTCAAGGGCTGACATGCGGTGTTCATTCAGAAAAGAAATTACACTATCAAGCGTGCACAAAACGTTTGTTTTGTAGATATCTAAGGATCCTGACCAACTGGAAAGATGCCGTCTTCGGCGTAGTTTTAAAAGCTTCGAAAAACAAGCCACACTCTAATGTGCATGTGTGCCGTTGTGTGGTCATATTAAGACATTTTACTGCTGGAACTCTTCGCTCTTAGCTGTTGGAGATCGGCACAGCAAAGTTGCACAGCGTTGTGGGTGAAGTGTGATTTTCCTGAAGCAACCGACATAGGAATATGTTCCGCTATGTACCCACCCTTGAGCAGAGACCATCGCGAAACAATGTGATTGTGCGTGTGAGTATGTGTGTGTGTCTGAGTGCGATCGCAAAACATTATAAACTCTCATTAGGGGTACCGGTACTTGAAACATTCCTAACTCTCTTATAAGCACGACGAAGACGATGGAAATGCAGTCCCCGACTAACTGATCGTATTAACATAATATCATAATCATATCGTAAACGCATCCCAGTACATAACGCATTATGTTAAAAACAGTTATACCAAATCTTGCTCTCAGCTCAGTAGCGAGAGCCATTTGATGAAAAACAAATACAAATCCAAAGATGAGCTAAGAATTAGTTGAAGCTTGAAGTAATATCCTCATTAGTAGTGGCGTCAGATCCACACTGGTGGGTACATACATGTCTCGGTTCTATTCCCGATAAAGACTCAAATTTCCGAAAAACATTTTTAACCCAACCCCGCCTTTAGACGGGGTGCACTTTGGAATTTTGTGTTTTTTTTTCGTAGCTCGGAAATCAAAATAATTTTATTTTTGGCTTAAACCTTGACTCATAACACGCATATAAGAAAAGTTTTTTATGACTTTTGAAAGTTTTTTGTATTTTTGAAAATTGTTTGAAAAATTGTATTCTTATATAACATACAAATGCATGGGGTTCATTTAACGTCTAATATAAAAAATCGTACCTTTTATATTTTTCTACTATCAACCTATCACAGAAGAACAGCTTGGGGATATTAAAATAATTTCAAACCTGTTTTTCCCTTATATACACGGAAAATAAAAATATTTCCAGAAAAATATTAAAAAATTGATATTTTCAAAAGCACCGTAAAAACTTTTTTTTTATTGCCAAAAACCAGTAACTAGAAGAGGCTTCAAGAAAAAATGAAAAGGGATAGGGATGTTCAAAAATAAAAGTTATAAAAATCAAAGACCAAAATTCATAGATTTGCGAATAAAAATAAATCATTGCCCAAAACGTGTTTAGAACGATTTTAGATAACTGAAAATGGTATTTAGATCGAAAACAAAAATTTGGGTATTAGCGGGTTAAACTTTTTTCTTTGAAGATGGGTTTACACCAGAGCGTTGATGATTAACGGGTTGCAATGATTAGTTAAATGATTAATGATTAAAATAAATTTTATCTTGATTAATGATTATGATTCATGATTAAAATTTTTGAAGTCATGATTAATGATTGTGATTGATGATTAAGCCAAGGTATGATTAATGAATATGATTAATGATTAAATTAAAATTTTAGATGATTAATGATTATTATTAATGATTAAACTCAGTATGAAAAGTGATTATGATTAACCCTCTAATACCCAAATTTTTGTTTTCGATCTAAATATTATGTTTCGTTATCTAAAATCATTCTTAACACGGTTTGGGCAATGATTTATTTTTCTTCGCAAATTTATGAATTTTGGTTTTTGATTTTTATTATTTTTTTTTTGAACATCCCTATCCTTTTAATTTTTTTCTTGAAGCCTCTTCAGGTTACTGATTTTTGACAATAATAAAAATTTGAGTTTTTACTATACTTTTAAAAATATGTTTTTTTTAATTTTTTTCTGGAACATTTTTTATTTTCCGTGTAACTAACGGAAAAACAGATTTGAAATCATTTCAATACCATCAGACTCTTCTTCTAGAAAATCGTAGATCGTAGAAAAATATAAAAGGTACGATTTTTTATAATACACGTTAAATGAATCCCAGGCATTTGTAGGTTATATAAGAATACAATTTTTCAAACAATTTTTAATAATACAAATAAGTTTCAAAAATCATAAAAAACTTTTCTTATATGCGTGTTATGAGTCAAGGTTTAAGCCAAAAATAAAATCATTTTAATTTCCGAGCTATGAAAAAATACACATAATTCCAAATTGTACCCCGTCTAAAGGCGGGGGTGGGTATTAGAGGGTTAATGATTAACCCTTACGTGCCTGATGTCAAATCAAAATTTTCAATTTTATAATAATTCTTTTTTAATTATCATCTATTTTATTTATATTTAGAACGTTGCGACCCATTGTGAGCCCGCACTATCCAAATCTCGTCCAGCACGTGTGTGGTCTTTCTATACCTAATAACTAAAGCGCTCTTGGCTACTAGGTATTCTACAATAGAAAGCGTTGTGTTTGAATGTGCATCTCATTTTTTCGAGCTCGATTCTCACCGAGAAGACATGAAAATTTATCGCTAATTTCACATCAATTTTCCCATTTAATCCAACTGTGAAATGTATGTAATGTTTAGTTTCACGACAGTTGTTCAAAATTATGTTTTCAGTCGTCTTCTAACGAAATTCCGTAAATATCAGTCTTGCTGTTTGTCTTTAGAATTGCGAGTATAGATTCGAAAATTACGATGGTTGCGGATTCAATTGTTTATTGTTCAATTATTGTTTTGCAGACCGAGTCTAAAGAAGGATGGTTTTCAAGAGCAGAGAGTTAGATTTATCATGATTGAAAAATTGATGATCGAACAAAAAACCATGCTGTGAGCTATTCAGAGAGAGATTCAGATTTTTTAATCATATGTGTACCATAAATTTTTAAGAGTGTGATGCATTCGTTGCATACTTAAAGGTGTTTAGGGCATCTCACATCATTTAATTATTGTTTTATTTATTACCGTCGTTGGGGGTGACAATGGGTCAAAAAGGGACATGTGCGATTTATTTATTGAATAACTATCGCAATTTAACTCCAATAAACTTCAAATTTGGTGTGTATGTACTTTGATGGTACATTAACTACTCTTCAAAAAATTATAGAAAAATATTTATTCACAGCGGCACCACAAGTGAATGAAAAATGACCCAATCTCACCCCATAGAGGGGGTGACATTGGGTCACTGTAATTGAAATAACTTGTTTTTGAGAATATGATTGCAAAACCATTCACAGTTGAAAAATATTGATGAAATACGATGCAAACAAGACGAAAAGATATCTAAGATGTTTCACAGGTATGATAAACCTACTTAAAAGTACGATTATACAAAAAAAATGAAGACCTATGAGAAAAAATATGTAAACCCAACATTTATCGTCAAGTTTACTTGAATTTTCTTGTTTTTCTTTCCCTTAAATTGTCTTCAAAGTCGCATCCTCATTGCCATAAAGCCTATTCAGTTTCCCCAAAGGTGTACTGAAACAGTGATTATTTTAAATCTTTGCAAATAGTTAAATTTCGGTGCGACATTCCTCGATCAGTACATTTCAGGCAGATGTTGACGTCATAATCCCAGTATTTCAGCGATCCAACTCATTTGTACTTCCGTGAGATGTTTCTATAATATAAAAACACTGATAAATATTAAGTTCCAAAAAAATCCCTTTGATAAAATTTTACGATGTTCCTGCGCTTGAAACACAGTTGCGGGTTTCTGAAGTTGTCGAAATGCGTTGCATTGTTATTCAATGCGCGAAATACTTAAGTAGACTTGTTTGATGTTTCAGATATGCTGTATTTAGAAAGTATAAACACATCTTAATGAAAAAAGAGAGCACTCGGAACCGCGAAATGTCTAAAAAGTGGACTTGCAATATCATTTACTATCGTTCTCACTTGACCCAATCTCACCCCCATTTTTGATGTTTAAGACACCGTACCGAAAAATATGAATTTTTTGTGGAAAAATCAAACGGATTCCGGAAAATACGTGTGAAGTGTAATGAAAAGACTTTCAACCTGCTACTAATATAACGATAGAGGTTTAACTACATGCGTGATACTTCGCACAGGAGAAATTTTATGTGGTAAATTTTATCTAGTTTCAACATACAAGTTTATTGATAAAGTAAATAAAAACTACTATTTCTAAAAATGTATATTGTGATGAATCACGTGCAATAATATGTTCCCTAACATATGAATTATACATTTTAGTAATATAAGCGTTATAAGCTGAAATATTTCATAAATCATAATTTTCCGTTTTGACCCAATCTCACCCCCTAGACCCATTGTCACCCCCATCGACGGTACTCTTTGATTAATCATTAATCATTCATTAACTATGTGGCGAATATATTGGCTTTGTGAAGCGTAACTTGCGACACATCGTTTTAAACGGATGTTTCAAGCGTTATTGATAAACTGGAACATATGCAGGTATGTAAGGTTTGTCGATTACCCGGGGAAAGTTTTCAAAATATTGGTAAAAAACTATTTGAATTTCAATACTTCACTTTATAAAAGACAGAACAGAGTAGAATTAGTAAGGCGAGCAAACCCAGGTAAACTCTAATATGATGCTTATCTTGTGATAATATGTTTATTGAACATATAACAGATTAATAGCATTTGCTTTGCTTGCCTTTCTAGTGATTTTCTGTATTTTTTTTTTGTAAAGTAAAATGTTTAAATTCAATTAGCTATTTATTCATACTCCAATAATTCCTCCAAAGAGAAATTTTCCATGCCCTGAAACTATTTTAAACTTTTCAAATCAATTATAATATCAATACAAAGATATTAAGCGCAATAAAATTGTGATGTTTAAAAAAAATATGATCTTCCGAAGCAGAGCGTGAAGTTAATCTTGATTCAACATTTGATGATTCTCCATGTAGAATGATACCATTCACTTGCTTCCAATCGGGTTTTCGGATTCGGATCAAATACAACTGAGCAAATGCAACGTCTTACATGGAGGAAATATTTAAGGGTCTTTTTTACACTTATGGTAACGTCCGTGGATACAAAGCAAAGCCATTCTGTGCTTGGTTGGATTTGGAACTTCCTTGAGCATAAAGTATCATTGTTCTTGTCACACGATATAAGAAATGCAAAATTTATGTATTTATTAGAAAGCGATGTAAAATTTGTTTAATTTTGTTCAATGATCGATGATAGATTAAGGTGAAGGTGAATCGAAGACAAACTTCAAATTTTCAAGAGCACGGATCTGGAGAACCAAACACCCGTTTGAGCTGAAAACCTAATCGTTTGGTCACCACCAGCTAGTGTTTGACTTATGATTAAGACAGAGCTGCTCGATGTCACTATCAATGCTTAAAATTTGCTGATTTGTACAGGCCGACTGCGATACAAATCGGATCATTCCATATCACATCAACATCATGCTGTTTACTCCATCACCAGTGCATTGATGGCGATAGACTATGGATATCACTGATGGGTTAAGTTTAGCTTTAAATTAAGCAGATAAAATGGCAATTTATCAGTACGATATTTTCGACAGTGTTGCAGATAGATTGAAACTATGTGTTGGTCACTGAAAAACATTAATAGCATGGATAATGACCACGTGATCACTCATTCTGCAGTGATTTTGATCTAGAGTGCGATGTCGCATCACTGCTGTTGGTTGTCAAATCAAAGTGATATTGATAGCTCGCAAGTGATATTGATAGTTTTAGACCATCAGCCATCAGCTGATATGATTGATATTAGGCAACTCTGGATTAAGATAATGATTACTGAATAAAATTAGCGATCTTTATGATTATGATTAGTGATTAATGATTAAAACATAATATTGCAATGATTGTGATTAGTGATTAATGATTAATTCTTAATTTTTTGTGATTAATGATTAACATTTTTGATTAATCATAATCATTAATCATTAATCATGATTAAATTTATGATCAATCATTAACGCTCTGGTTTACACACTTACAGATACAAAAAAATAAAAACCGTAACTAAATAACACATTAACTTATAGCTCTGATAGTTTCAGCTAGTCGGGACCGTAAGCTCTCCAAATGCTGAGCTACTCGGGAGCTCGGCAGCGGCGGCTTCAACTCTACTCCCGGAAGATGGCATTTGGAAGTGTATCAACTTTCCCGGGATAAAGTTGTGCATCGCCACCACCCCCCACGCATACGAAAGGCTTTCAGCAGCTTGATACATTACGATTGCGAGAGTACTTGTGTGAAAATAAATTATATATGCCAGCCAGCCAGCCACCAGTACTTTACGCTTCTCGGGCTCCCCCCCGGGGGTGAGTCAGTAGATTGGAAACAAGATTATTAAAGCAGATTTTGAAGTCGTACCTGAGCCAAAATTTCGAAAAACTTTTTCACAAATTCTGAACTTCCCATGAACTGTTTGTTTCGCCGAGTGTAATTGGTTTTGGCGTTCATCGGGATTTATGGGAAACTTTATTCAGTGTCTTTTATACATCTGCGTGGGATTATGCTATTGGTAAAACGAATTTTATGCTTCATGTTATCGTTGATTCCACTCAAACGTGTTCAAACGAAAACTAAAACGTAAATAGGATTAGGAATAGATTAAACGATACACAAGATTTAGAAGGGTAAGTGACTATAAAACTTTAGCAGGAGAAGCCTCGGCAAGCTACATCTCATAGTAAACCTATATATTGCTACAGGGAATCAGCCATGGCAGAAAAACCTTCTGCAGTCGTTCCTTGGTAGACCTGCCATAGGCGCTGAAATTCCAGCATAATCAAAGTGACATCCATAGATGCCGTATTACAGTACTCTGCATCTCCAAAACAATCTCTGGATTACAAGATTGTGCTCCAAATGCAGCGAGCTTACGATCTCAACAATCTGGCGATGATGACTCTTCTGATATTTCTTTTGTAGAAGCATTTGACACCGTCCTTGATGATGAACTCAATAGACTTCTTCCAGGTAATGATGCAAACTGCCTCTTTGGAAACAGCTCGGTACGCACTAGCTATACTCAAGCACATAACACTATGTGTTTCTCAACCGCTTAAGTTTGTGGTCCTTCTAAGCTGTTTTGTCCAGGACCCCTATGGATAGCGCCACTTCTGCAAGAAGCTTTCTGGCAATTACAGCAGAACTGTCAGATATTATGTGTCATTATCAGCACGCACTTTGAGCAGTAAGTACGCCGACAACTGGAAGGAAGGAGAGTGGTCGTTTTAGTATTCGCAAGTAAATTTGCGCCGAAAGTATGATTGCTGCAAATGAAGTTTAAGTGCCAATCAAACGTGCGGCCTGGGATTCGGCGGAAAGTTGAAGAGATTAAGTTTATCAATTAGCAACTCAAAAGTATAAAATCCGACTAGCGTGAAGAGCAGGATTTATGTTATCCATGTAGGAAGGAACTATGTTAATGGAGAACCTAAGCTTGTAAGATTTCGGTTATTTAATTATAACATGGAATACCTGATAGATAAATGCTGGGCAAGGCGTACCATTGGTACCTCGCGTACCTGCAGGAATAAAATCCTGTCCAGCAACTCCTATACCTACCTCCTCGCGGTACTCGCCGGAGTACGAGCGATCTTAGGGAAGATCGGGTACCCCGGTGGGAACTTTGGTGGTATGCTGACAGGGAAGGGGGGGGTTTGCTTTTGCTTCTGCAAACCTGGAGCGTCTATTCTCCATGTTAGGTGCGGCTCACAACAGCATCTGTTCTCCATGTCATGGGCGGCTGATCATCGTCCGAGTGCCAGAGAAGGACTCTAGGCTAAACTGCGTACTATGGTCCTCCGCACATTTAGGGGGAAATCTAGGGGGTTGGTGTCAGGAAGCCAGCCGTGAAAAAGACCACAGCGACGAGAAGGGCTAGCGATTGGAAGCTCGGCACACGCATACTCGCCGATGCACTGAAGAACCGCGGATTCGGCATCGTAGCGTTGACGGAAGTGTGTTGGAAGGGATCAATGGTGCGAACGTTTAGATGTAACCATACTATCTACCAGAGCTGCGGCAACACACACGAGCTGGAAACAGCTTTTATCGTGATAGGTGATATGCAGAGGCGCGTGATCGAGTGGTGGCCGATCAATGAGAGAATGTGCAAGTTGAGGATCAAATGACGATACTTTAACTTCAGCATCATAAACGTGCACAGCTCTCACTCCGGAAACGCAAATTATGATTAAGACGGTTTTTACGCGCAGCTCAAACCATCATAGGAGATCTAAACGCTCAGATTGGAAAGCCGGGGACTAGTTCAGACCAATTATTGGAACGTTCAGCGCCCAAAGGCTGACGAAAGAAAACGGCTTACAACCTCCAAGAGTATGGCCGTTCGTAGCACCTACTTCTAGCACAGCCTTCCATACCGATACACCTGGAGCTCTCCACAGCAGACAGCATCACAAATCGACCACATTTGCAGATTGATGGACGGCACTGCTCCGACATTATCGACGTCAGGACCACTATCTAGTGATGGTTGAACTGTGCCCAAAACTTTCCGTCGTTAACAATTTTCGTTACCGACGGCCGCCCCGGTATGACCTAGAACGGATAAAGCAACCGCATGTCACTACTGCATACTCGCAGGACTTCGAGGCTGCATTACCGAAAGAAGGCGATGAAGGCTTGATGAAGCCCCTCTTGAGAACTGCTGGAATACAGTGCAGTGGAAGCAGCTATCAACGATGCAGTTGAGAGGAACGTCCGGTACGTGGGACGTAGTCGATGGAACGATTGATTCGATGAGGAAAGTAGGCAGATTCTGGAGGAGAGGAATGCAGCGCAGGCGATCATGCTGCAGCATGGGACCCGACAGAACGTAGACGCTATAGACGGAAATGGCAACAGCAGACCCGCTTCTTTCGGGAGAAAAAACGCTGCCTGAAAGAGACGGAGTTTGAGGAGATGGAACAGCTGTACCGGTCTCAAGAAACACGTAAGTTCTATCAGAAGCTCAACGGATCCCGCAACGGCCTCGTGCCGTGAGCCGAGATGTGCAGGGATAAGGATGGGAGCATCTTTACAGACGAGCGTGAGGTGATCGTAAGGTGAAAGCAGCACTTCGACGAACATCTGAATGGCGCTGAGAGCGCAGGTAATGAAAGTCGAGACAATGGAGGAAATGCCTTCGTCAGAATTGCGGACAATGGTTACCAACCAGTCCCCACGTTGAAGGAGGCTAAGGATGCCATTCACCAGCCCAGGAATAATAAAGCTGATGATAAGGATGGTATCGGAGCTGAACTCATAAAGATGGACCAGGAGCCATTTGTCTGCACCGGCTGTTAGGCACAATTTGGGAAACTGAACAGTTCCCGGAGGAGTGGAAGGAAGGGTTAATATGCCCCATCTACAAGATAGGTGACATTGTGATTGTGAGTACTTCCGCCTGTTCGTGAGAAGTTATCAAGCCGGTTTCGTTGACGACCGATCGACAACGGACCAGCTCTTAACTGTACGGCAAATCATCAAAATATGTCTTGAATACCAGGTCCCAATGCATCACCAGATCAACGCATCATAGATTTCAAGGCGACATACGATAGTATCGACCACGTATAGGTATGGAAAATCATGGACGAGAACAGCTTTCCCGGGAAGCTCACGAGACAGATAAAAGCGACGATGGAAGGTGTGCAAAAGTGTGTGAAGGTTTCAGGCGAACATACCAGTTCGTTTGGATCCCGCCGAGGACTACGACAAGGTGATGGACTTTCGCGCCTGTTGTTCAATATTGTGCTAGAAGGTGTTATGCGGAGAGCCGGGGTAGATTTTAACGAGATCTAGTCAATTTGTTTGCTTCACGGATGACTTGAACATTGTCGGCCGAACATTTGAAAAGGTGGCAGATCTGTACACTCGCCTGAAACGCAAAGCAGAAAGAGTTGAACTGGTGGTGAATGCGACCAAGACAAAGTACATGCTAGTGAGTGGGGCCAAGCGCGACAGGGCTCGTCTAGATTGAAGTGTTACGATTGACGGGGATACCTTCGAGATGGTCGATTATTTCGTGTAACTTGGATCCTTACTGACGGCTGACAATCAGTGACGTAGCTAGAGTTTTGGGGGCCCGGTGCGGAGGTAAATTTGGGGGCCCTTCAAATAGAGGTTTGCAAAATATTCCTTTTATTACCGACCCTCACACGATACTTCAACACTTTATCGAAAACGTTTACCATTTGGAAGAAAATTTCGTGATTTAAGCGAAGTATGCACTTCAACAGAAAAGTAATCGCCTATCTCGATGCGTGGGAAATTTCTTGCAAGAAATGGTCAAGAAAAGCATTTCTTTTTGATCGCAGTACGCAGTTGAAAAGAAATGTCATTTCATTTCTTCCGCAGAAATTTTTACTTTTCTTGAGCGGAGCAGCATACTTAGCTTTAAGGTTTAAAAAATGTTCTGCCGATGAAATCCCCCCAAACGAGGGCGTATCCAGAACTTCCGCAAAGAAATAGTTTTTGATGAAACGTTTTATGGATACGAAAATTATAAATAGAGCAATTGCTTAAAAAGTTTCTATACGTTTCTGTTCAATAGATCTTCTCTTATGTTCGTATTCTTGAAAAACTTTCTGTATTGTAAGAGGCGAACCAGCTGCGGAATCTGAAAATCTATATAAAATAAAGACACAAAAAACTTTCTGTATGTTGCGCAAATTCCTGAAATTTTGTTGTGGTTTTCGAGGCAGATCAAGGAGACAATCAAGATAAATTGTTTAATTTTATTATAGATATTAAATAATATATTATGGGGAATTTTCAGCGAAACTGGGCTTCGTGGCCGAGTAATAAGTGTCGCAAGGCAGTAATCGCTTCGTATCATGGGGTGTGGGTTCGATTCCCGCTTCAGCCGTCGAAACTTTTCGTCAGGAATGTTTCTCGGCTGTGCCACTGGAGCATGTTTGTCCGTTGTCTAGTTTTAAATTACAGTCTGTGCAGCTAAATGGCTGAAGAAGGTTTTCTTTTTTTTTTTTTGAAACTCATAATTATCCTCAGAGAAAATTTTAGAATATATCCCTTGATAAAAAAACGTGCCGAGAATTGCTAAGGAGTTTAAGGGGAAATCACTGCTTTTATTACTTAAAGAACTTTTTGTAATAATGGACGGATGGACAAAAAATGAAGGACGAATCCAATAGGATTTCTTATTATCTGAGGGATTTAAGCTTCTAAGATGAATACCACAAAAAAATCATCTGATAAATCTCAAGAGCTTTATTTGGAATAAGTAAAATAATTCGTAGAAGAATCTCTGGAATTTTTGATAAAGGGGTTCTTGAGAAAACCATGGGATTTCTTGGTCAAGGGTACGCCAACAAATCCCTTCAGTGGTTTTCAGAAGAAAATGCTCAGAGGTCTTCTCAGTGGGGTTCTTAGTTGAAAGTTTGATAAATTCCTAGAACGAATGCTGTAGGGATTCTTGAAGAATCCTTTCTCTAAAAATCCTTTATCTTTATAAGAACGTCTCATAGATTTTTACTAAATTACAAAATAAAAATCCTGGTGGCATTGCTCTGAATATTCTGCACTGTTTCTACATAAAACTGCTGAAAAAAGTTCCCTGGATTTGTTGCTGATTTTGATTCTGAAGAAATCCAATTAGAATTTCTGCAAAAATTCTCGAAAAAAATCTACAACGAATTCTTGGAAACATGATCTCTTTTTTACAACGAAATCTTAAATAAATCTCTGGATATGTTTAATAAAAAATATATTGGTAAAATCAGGCATGATAGAAACTCCTCTGCGATGCAAAGATGAGGCGATTTTGCCGTTTTTCTGCGGAGTAAAAACTAAACTCAAAGTTTTCAACACAGATCCTCAAGCGGTTCGAGTGAGAGTGCAAAATAATGCGAAGAGTTTTTCTTAACTCACTCTTTCTTGTTGCGATGCTCACCTTTACTCACGCTTCAAACGAATTCTTGAGTGCCCGATCAAGACAGTCCTCGGAGAATTGTTATGGCACTCTTTTTTTATGGAATTTTACTCTGTTGTGCTTTGTGCTGCATCTTCCTCGCTCAATTTTCGTTGCCTCTTTGCTTAGCACTTCTTTGCTCCCTCGCAAAGAGGCAAAGGCAGCACGCTGCTCTAGAGTATGTCACTGAACACTGATGAAAAGATACCCTACTTCACCGAACACCAGGAGAATTTTATAAAGAACTATCCTATTGGATGTTTTTTGTAGCAATTATTGGATGATTTAAAAAATAATACCTGCAGGAAATTCGATCTAAATAAAAACATAAAAATATAAAATTATAATTCGTCAAATTTACTGTTTCGTACATTATTTGTTTGAACCCTAAAAATTTTCCCTCGCCTTGAGCCTCCCAAGTGGTCTCGGATATAAAAGAAAACTATTTGCATCGGTTTGAATAGTGGATAAAAAATCAAAATCTGTAAGCTAAAGTAGAATCTTGAGGTATATTCATAATCATGAATTTGTAATATTGTAATCTTACAAAAATGTACACCTTCGGTTTTCAACTAACTTATATTCTATTGAGATGATCTCTGTATCATTTCTAATGGCAATGAGAATGGTTCAGATAGTAAGAAAATGTATACAAGTAAAAAACTCACCAATGCTTCAGATTTTTGGAGGCTCACAAACTTGAGTTGATTTGATTAGAAATCAGAATTCATGAAGTAATATATAAATATGAATATATAAGATTAATTCAACATCCATTCTCAATCATCAACATCTTCAAAATAGGTATCTGAGCTTGCTTAAATATCTACATCAGGGCCGCGTTTAGCTATTAGAAGGCTTGCTATGAGACGTGCAACAACATTGAATAACAAAAAGGACAATAACTTAGAAAATAAATATTTGTGAAAGCCCCAGAAATGTGGAACCCAAAGCCATGGTTCACTCGGGGCTCGCGACTCACCCTAAACCTAGGGATAATCAAGGGGCCCCTGTCCAAGTATTCTCCAAAACTTATGCTTGACAATGTTGACAAAGTTGACATACTCATTTTCTTTTTGGGATCTTACAAATTGTAAATTTCCTACAAGCTATGTCGATCTTTTAATGGTATGAGAAACCCGCACTGTGATTTTGGGGCCCCTAGGAGCTCGGGGCCCGGTGCGGCCCACACCCACCGCACCCCTCTAGCTACGCTACTGCTGACAATAACGTTAGTCGGGAAATACGGAGGCGCATCATCGGTGGATATCGGACGAACTTAGTATCCAGAAGGTGGCCAAACCTGGGCAGGACATGTTTCAAGATTATGTTCGCTTCGAATCCGATTGGTACAAGAAGGCGTGGAGCGCAGCGAGCCTAGTGCACAACGATTCGGCGAGCGTGAATAGAACCGAGGATGGAGAAATGCGGCCACGAACCGAATATTGTGGAGTGATATTGTTGATTCAGTGTTATCTGTTTAGATGGTAACTAAGTAAATTCAATGGATGTCGTCAAGATATCAAGTTATTCCATGTTATGAGTCTCCAACTATGCGGTACCAATCACCGTCCTACATAGGAGGATAGCTGTACATCGTACCCTCATTCCAACGTCACCGCTGTGCAGATTTTGGTGCATTCAATCCGTGGTCAGATGCACAGGCTAATTAATTATCCAAATATTTCAGCACCATCAGTCCGAATTTCGGCCATCGTGGTCGTCATCGTGTGCACACGACCAGCCAATAAATCAATTTTCCAGGATTCGAAATCGGTCCAAACCAGTCCAGCTCAAAATGCCTTCGCCTGGCTTGGTTTGGTATCCCCCGACGACGTCGTTTCGATTTGCCATTTCATTGTTTCCCATTAATCAATCAAATCCATCAGAAATAATATTCGACCCGTCCTGTGCTCGAGACGAGGTTTGCGTTTCTGTCCTGGGAAGAACTGTTTCAAGAGAAACTCGAACATCGCAGCATTTCAGTGAATGGATAACTGTTGTCATATTTTGGTGCTGAAATTCGATCGGAATCACAGCTTTCCGCAATTTCACCCCGTGTAATATCGACGATTGTGTGTTGGGTGGTAGATGTGTAGACAGATAACGCGAAGAGGATGAAAGCTGTGCGGTTCAACATTTGGGACTGTGGCCCTAACTGAAACGGAAGTATCTTTTCATGCCAACGGTTTCGGAACTTGCCAAAATTGCGAGTAGGAGCGTGTGTGTGAGAGAAGAATTTTAATTGGATTGCTATTTGTTTGCCGAAATGCTTTCTGACGACTGTAGTATTGCGAGACAAGACGATACGGTGGTGCCCACTTGGAGGCTCCACTTCGGACGACGGTGGCGACGACGACATTGGAATTGAGCTGCTGCTCTAAGCATACACCACATCAGCAAGGACAACAAACTTCGAAGAGTTTGTTTAGCATGGAGTACCGAAATTGCGCTCGTATCGTTGTCGTCTGGCTTAGGAGCACATTCGCTGTAGTGTCTTTACTTGCGAGCAGTAAACTGGTAACGGTATCGGTGTTGTTTTTGTCTAGTGCTGATTGGGTGGGGAAAGATACCTATTCGATAGAATGAGAATGATGTCATTGGACGAATCTTGATCATTTCCGCCAAAATGTGTGTGTTTTGACTATATGGGTCATTTCACGGCAAGTGTCCTCATCACGTGTAATGGACTTCAATGGATTGAGAAATTGAGGAGAAACATTACCTACACTGCTCAGTGCTTACAGTATTATGGGTCACCTAGGCACAAATTTTATTTACTCTTTTTCACTCGCAATTCATATGGAAATTGACTTATAATAGTGTGATCACTGTATTCATAAGCTCGTGAAACACCGCGTTTCCACTTACTTTTATTCAACTTTCAAAACAAATGCTTATTTTCATTATTCATTGCCGTAGCTAGGATTTTTCTTGAGGGGCTAGGAGGGCCTAGCAAATAGTAGTTGACATAGATTTTATGTTTTTGTTTGTGATTTTGTCAACAGTGATATCCCGACTAAGGGTACATAACAAAATTATATCAGCATATGTTATTATGTTATAAGTTTTTTTCGAACATATGTTGTTACAAACTTGATGCAGGATGTTGTTAAAATAACTAAAATTATAACAAAAAGTGTATGAATAGTAACATAAACATATCAACATGTGTTTTATTTCTATCAAAAACATATCAAACCAAGTTTTAATGTTTGATACAAAGTATCAGAATTATAATACTGTTCGATTTACGATAATATTGTATATTATTCAAATGCATAACTATCTATTTATTTTGTTATAAAGTTGTTAAAAATGAACAAAAAAATATCTTAAGGGGAAACAAAACACATTATGTTATATTTCTGTTTTATTATGTTCTATGGATAACGGAGCCTAACAAAATTATATCATAATATGGTATGCATATCATATTCTGATAAAATTTTCTTATATTTTTGTTATAAGCCTCTAGTCGGGATATCTATGCTGTCCATATTTGCATAGTCGACGTAAGCGCCACTACCGTTTTAAGCATATGTTTATCATTTTATAGATAATTAACAAATACTTTAAGATTTTTTTCTTCGCAGGTATCTTGATGAGGGTTAGAACAAACTCCCATCGATCTTAAATCATAATATTTGCATTCAATTCCTTGCTTAGCGCTTGTAAAAGTCGGTCGACAGGTTCCCGGTCTCAACGCACGGCACTTCAACAAGTTTATTTTGGCTTTTTTCTCCCACCGCCCGCGTGGCTCAGTTTGTGCAGTTAGTTCATATTCAATTAGTGAAAGTTGTGTGCTTATGCGATCACGCTTTGCGAAGGAAGCAAACTAGTTTAACTAAGGTACCCCGGGGCAAGTGAGAATCCGGGGTAAGTGGGGCGTTTCGTCATAGCTCAACTAGGAAAAGTTTTTCATGGGGGTATTCTTCTAGAAAGTTGAAGATATACTGACAAGGAATATATTAAGTGCAAAACAAATTGTTATTTTTATTACCATGTGATTCATGTAACAGTTGTTATTTCAGTGCCATTTCCAACTTGCATGATAAATTATGATACGTTCACGTCTTGCATTGACTCGCAAACAATACATGTATTATGTATCGAATTTCCATCAGTAAGCTACAATGTTAAGTATTATTACAAGCTGCTAACGATAAACCCGTATTTTGTTTTCGTTTCATATGATATTTTCGATGGTCTAACTTACCCTAAAATATCTTTGTACCCGGGGTAAGTGGGACCTATCAAAACAAAGACCACAATCAAAATTTTTCGTAGACGTTTCATACATTTTCCTAGAGAGTAGCACTAAAACATTCAAACAAATTATTTTTATCAAAAAAGATCAATCTCAAACTACGTAATTGCATAAGAGAGAGAATTCTATATATTTTTTATTTTTGAAATACGATTTCAAAATTGAAAAAACACAGAGGTGAAATTTGAAATGCATCATGAGAACGGTTACTTTTCTATTTTATTTGAACTTTATTTGTTATTTCTACCAAATTTAGTAGTGACGGAAAACAATTCCACCCCATTTAGTGGTTTTCTGCCATGCATATAGAAAATAACAAAATATATTTATAATTTCGTCAATTATTGACTGTTTATGTGCTATTTTTTACTAACAAATTATAGATGATATATTTTGAACATGTTTAATTCCTCTTGACGCTTTTATTGAAAAAATTTCAGTTAGTATTAAACACGAGGTGACATTTTTCTAAATAAACATTTTTTTCCTAAAACGTTACGTATTTTATGGTTGACCCCTCATGTACATCAAATATGTACCTAAAATAAAAAAATCTATGATATATCAACCCTTTTATTGTAATGGTTGACTTACTGATGTGGATTGACGCATGAAACTGGACGTGTCTCACTTGCCCCGTTTAACGATTTCGTGGCTCCTCCTTGCTTCGATCATATCTTTCGATGGATAATTCATGGAACTGTCATAGTCTTAAACCTAAATTAGGCACATTTAAGTTTTTGCTTCACAACTCCGATTGTGATATATTTGCACTCTGTGAAACATGGCTTGCTTCCGAAGATATCTAGATCTCAACTTCTACGATTTTAACATTATACGCCAGGATCGAGATGATAATTACGGGGGTGTGCTTTAAGGGATCAAATAGTGCCATACTTACATGGTACTGGATGGGGCGAATCTTATGACGATTATAGACCGGCTATTTTCTATGACTTATGCGACGGTTTCAATTTGAACATTTTGAACACAGGTGAAGTGACACGTATTTCATCCGACGGCAAAGAAAGCCGCATTGACCTATCTTTGGGCTCAAGTTCACTATCTTTCGATTGCATGTGGAAGGTGATTGATGATCCCCATGGTAGTGATCACTTACCCATAATAACCTCTATTAAAAATAATCGTGAAAGGTCAGAACAGTCAATACAGGTTCCTTTTGACCTCACTAGGAATATCGATTGGCCAAAATTTGCATCAGCGGTAACTTTTTGGTATCGAATCATTCAAAACTCTCCTACCGTTGGATGAGTATCGATTCCTGATAGAATTGATTTATAAAAGTGCATTAGAATCCCAAAAGCAACGAGTTCCAAGTGCATCCTTCAAAAGACGATCAGCCACACCTGGTTGGGATGACGAATGCACTCAGTTGTATCGAGAAAAATCTAATGCCTTTAAAGCTTTTCGTAGATATGGGGCCCAGATAGCCGTAGCGGTAAACGCGCAGCTATTCAGCATGACCATGCTGAGGGTCGTGGGTTCGAATCCCACTGGTCGAGGATCTTTTCGTAAAGGAAATTTTCTCGATTCCCAGGGCATAGAAGTATCTTCGTACCTGCCACACGATATACACATGCTAAAATGGTCAATCGGCAAAGAAAGCTCTCAGTTAATAACTGTGGAAGTGCTCATAAGAACACTAATCTGAGTAGCAGGCTTTGTCCCAGTTGGGACGTAACGCCAGAAAGAAGAAGAAGATATGGTACCTCAGAACTTTATTTAGAGTACTCGAAGCTCGGAAGAAAGCTGAAGAATCTAATCAAAGCGAAGAAGCGTAGTTATTGGCGGCGTTTCATTGATGGCCTCTCGCGAGAAACTTCGATGTCGACGCTTTGGAGAGTGGCTCGCAATATGCGAAACCGCTCATCTTCAAATGAAAGTGATGAATACTCCCACCGTTGGATATTCAACTTCGCAAAAAAGGTCTGTCCAGACTCAGTTCCAGCTCATCCGCCTTTTTGGGAAACTCAAAGAGACGATTCTTTGGACAGAGCATTCACTATGCTGGAATTTTTTATGGCTCTTCCTTCATCAAACAACTCCTCTCCGGGACGCGATATGATCAAGTTCAATCTTCTTAAAAATCTCACTGATATCGCTAAAAGACGGTTGCTTGACCTGTTCAACTTATTCATGGAGCGCAACAGTGTTCCACCCGATTGGAGACAGGTCAAAGTAATAGCTATTCAAAAGCCTGGGAAACCAGCGTCTGATCATAATTCGTACCGCCCAATCGCTATGTTATCAATGACATTCAGACATCATGTATACGCGCTTCACATCAAGAGCTTGAGATCAGCTTGCCATGAGCGCACAAAAATAACCGTGCGCTTGAGCACGTGCTATGGTGAGATACATTTTTTTGGATCTCATGTAGCAATGGACTAGCTCAAACGATCACATCTGCACTGGCTCATGCGCCGTCTCATGAGAAAATCTCAATGTGACAGTGCATTTGAGACTCGCAGGCGAAGGTTTCAAAAGCAATGAAAAGGGATCAAATTGTGGATTGAACTGCCTGTAGGCAGTTTGAAAGGACTGACGCGGTTCAACGCGGTCGAGATTCTAGCATTTGAATTGAAAAACTTCTGCTGGCCACCGAAGAAGCATAGGCATAAACCGATGCCGTATGCTTCCGTGGGGTTATTGTACTAGGCAAACATAACTGCATAAAAGTACTCCTAGTAAGCGCATGTGACGAGCCTCACGAGATGTCTCATGAGACTCGCTCACTAATATATATTTTGTACGTATCTGCATCTCGTGTCTCATACAATCTGTGAGCTGCGATATGAAATATCGCATGGCACACAAGCTCATTTAGGTATACATGAGAAATACGACACTCTAATAACTCTGATAACTTATCATGTTTTAGGAAATTGTTAGACAAAATGATCCTATCCACTGGGTCGAATCATATATGCTTTCCAATACTCAATTTGGCTTTTGCAAGGGTAAAGGAATAAACGATTGTCTAGCGCTGCTTTCATCGGATATTCAACTAGCCTTTGCGGACAAGGAGCAATTGGCTTCGGTTTTCTTGGAGATTAAGGGCGCTTTTGATTAATTTCCATAGAAATATTGTCAGAAAACTTGCACAATAGTGAACTACCTGGAATATTGAATATTTTTTTGTATAATCTGTTGTCAGAAAACCACAAAAGCTTAACTCTCGGTCAACTGACAATTTCCAGAATTAGCTATATGGGCCTTCCCCAAGGCTCATGTCTGAGTCCCTTGCTTTATATTTTTTATGTAAAAGATATTGACAACTGTTTGGTAGAACCATGCACGCTTAGACAACTTGCAGATGATGCTGTGGTCTCTATGAAGGGTCTACGAGTGGAAATCTTGCAAAGACCATTGCAAAATTCCCTAGATAATCTATCCACTTGGGCTAGAAACTTAGGGATCGAGTTTGCTCCGCAAAAAACTCAACAGGTTGTATTTTCTAGGAAGTGCCTGCCCAACTAAAGCTAAAGCATTTGGGAACATACATCGACCAGTCTTTGACTACAAAATACCTTGGGGTCTGGTTTGATTCAAAAGGCACTTGGCGAACTCATATTAGGTATTTAACGGAAAAATGCCAGCAAATGATCAATTTTCTATGAACAATTACCGGGACATGGTGGGGTGCTCACCCGGATGACCTCATAAAACTCTATAAAACAACTATTCTCTCTGTTCTAGAGTATGGCTCTTTCTGTTTTTTTTCTTAGCAGCAAACTGCCACCTGATTAAATTGGAACGAATTCAATACCGTTATTTGCGTATCGCCTTACGGTGTATGCACTCGACACATAATGCGAGCCTAGAGGTTCTGGCAGGGGTTTTACCGCTTCAGAACCGATTCTGGGAGCTCTCGCTAAGAATACTTATTGAGTGTGGAATGAGCAACACACTCGTCATCGAAAACTTCGAAGAATTGCTCAAACTGAATAGTCAGTCAAAATTGATGAGAGTTTATCTCTACTACATGTCATCTGATATTAGCTTTCCATGTTATAATCCTCCACGTGTACGCTTCACCAATGACAGTTCATCTGTTGAATATGATCTGTCCATGAAACAAGCTATTCATGGAATACCAGATCAACTTCGATGTATAACTATTCCACGTATTTTAAACGCAAAGTTTCAGATTGTCGATTCCTACAGGAGATATTTCACTGGCGAGTCACGTATCAATGGATCCACTGGCCTCGGTGTCTTCAATGAAAACTCTTCCGCCTTCCGAAAACTTCAGGAACCTTGCACGGTTAAAGTTGCTGAGCTAGCAGCAATCAACTTCGCATTGGGGATGATCTCAAACATGCCCGCAGATCACTTCTTCATCTTCTCGAATAGCCTCAGTTCTATAGAGGTACTCCGGTCGATGAAACCTGTTAAGCATGCATCTTACTTTCTCACAAAAATAAGAGAGCAGATGTGTGCACTGGTCGAAAGATCTCATATACCTTTGTATGGGTCCCCTCACATTGCTTAATTTATGGCAATGAGAAGGCGGACTCTCTCGCGAAGGAGGGCGCTGAGGAAGGTGAGATTTATGGTAGACGAATTTAACACGATGATTTTTTTTTCACTTAGTATGTCAAAGTTGTTTTCACGGTTGGCAAAGCGATTTGCTAAAAGGCCAACTGGGACGGTGGTTACGTTCCATAATTACTAGACTTTTCTTGCGAGCCTGGTTGAAAGGTTTGGACGTTAGTCGAGATTTCATTCGCGTGATGTCAAGACATATGTCCAACAATTAGTCGCTAGATGCACATTTGCACAATATCAAGCTTGTGCTGAGCAATATTTGTGGTAGGTGTGGATTCGATTATGATGACATCGATCACGTAGTTTAGCAATGCCCAGATACGGACGCTTACAGAGCGGAACTTTTGAATATTCTTGCATTCCGAGGTAGACAACCCTATGTTCCAGTTAGAGACCCGCGATCTTATTTAGATGATTCTTGAACTGAAAAAGCCTTTTGTGAACAATAAAAATACAAGAAAAAGAATTTTAAAAAAATAAGAAATGCACTGAAAATTCAAAATATGATACAAAACAGCATTAATAAATTTAAATTACCTTTCCAGTGCTCAATTTTGGGGATAAAACGAGAATTTTAAAATCGAGTATCGTTAAAACGACCCTCTCTACCATGAAATCAGCAGCTGCTGCTTGCGAGATTTTTCGAACGTATGATTGAAAAAATCTAATAATTGAGGACAAAACTTGAAGATAATGCCTTACCGAACCGACCCGTCGTTGAATTCACGCGTAAAATAGCTCCACTTTTTTTATTTCACTGATTAAAAAAATAAACAAACCGCTTCCAGAGTGTTGCTGTAATTGAGTTCTCATACACTCTTTGTACCAATTATCACCTAAGTGGAAATGATACGATTTTTTTTTTCGACAAAATCGATGAGTGTCATTATAAAGGTTCAGTTATCATGAATATTAGCCGTTATATTGTAATGGAAAAGTAAGAAAAATCTATTTTTGTTCCCATTATTGCCCTAGTTGGTACTTCTACCCTAATCAGAAAAAAAATGCATCACATTTGTGCTCATCAATTCGACTACTATACCTAATCTGCAAGTCTGGGCAATTACTTTTAACCGTTGGGGCCGATTCGAAGCGAGGAACTTTTGATAGCATAAGTTTAGGGATATTTAAGCGGTTTTTCATTTACTATCAGAGGCGCGTTCACGTGCAAATATTTTGTGCACAGTGAAGCTAAGAAAGTTTTTAACTCCATGGAATCCTAGGCTAGAAATTAAAGGTGACTATATTTGAGGGGTCCAAACGCAAGAGAGTGTAAGTGACTGTTTTGAGTTGAGTATAATTTAAAAAATCCACTGTTTCCGAGCTTTCAAACGATATTTTAAGATGATTTTTCGCTCGATAGAAAATGTAACATATTTCTTAGAAGACTTGTTTATTTTTTGACTCTCATACAATTTGTGTGAGCGTTGTCTGCAGTGGGAAAGTACGGTGCAAAAAATAAGACATGATTCCGAAATTTCTTGAGCAGCAGTCGATTCCGTAACGTCTTTTGGATCCTCCACTGGATCTTTTTTTTTCATAATTCATGAATAGCTTCTATATTTATATAATTTTAAAATCTTTAAACAAATTAAACAAGGATAGACCAAAAGTTTGTCTTCACGACTATGGAGGTTGTTTTAATATCCTTATCTATTTCTAGATAACAAATGGACGAATAGCAACAATTCTGTGAACTTGTCCATTTATTTTTGGCACCGTTATGTCCCGGCTTATAGCAAAATTTTTCAGGAGAAACTGAAAACTCTTGGAAAATGTTTCTTCGCGCAGAAACAGCTTCAATTATTTCGGCGGAATTTCTACAATAATTCTGCAAAAAAAAAAATCTATCAACAAAATTTCACAATCCGCTCTCAATATGTTTATGAATGATACTATTTTATGGCATTTGATTAAAAAAATAGGAATTAACTAAGAACTACTTCCAGATGAATCAGCCAAGAACTTCTTGAGTGTGTGCTTTGGATGTTCTATATATTGCTCTGGAAATTGTCAAGAGATTCAGTAATGCTTTGATTGATTACATCAAGAGTGATGGCACGCTACGAAATTGCTAGCTCCACTCGTTCTGTGCATAACATGTTGCGACTGTATTCAGTTCAAACCATTACTTCTTCCAAAGATTCTTCTTAAGAATTACTTACAGCAATGTTCACGACAATTTGTCTCAAAACATATACATTGTTTATCGTTGATTTTTTATCAGGAACCATCCATTGATTCATTTCGATATGCCATTGAGCATTGTTTTATTAATTTTCTAAAGCTTAAACAAGTTTTTTTTGTAACAATTCCTACAGTAAGTTTTCCAGGATTGTATCACTATTGTCTATAGAATAAGTGGCCTTATGCCACCAAAGGAACGTAACTTCAAGGAATTTTTCATCTATTTGTGTCTAACTGGTCAGCAGGAAACGCTATTTTCAGAAAGTGTTTTACCTAGCGGATATTGTATTGATTTGCTACACTGCTGTTCACGAGCCAGATATCTTCTAATAGTCTGTTTTTATAAAGAAGAAACCTTTACAGTTCCTTTCGTGTCTCTGACTCCAACGATGGACTTTAATAGAATGGATCTTGTAACAATAACTCAGTATAAGAGAAGGAGTGCTCCAATGTGGATGAGGAGGTGGGGGTATGTTGAAAGGCAACTCATCTTTTTCTATCTAGCGGTCGTTCATCGAGGTCCACTCGATAGAGTGGGCAATAGATAGGTCTCCCGCAGTGCGCACAAAACCCGACCAGGGAAAACCATTTTCTTCGGTTGAGGTGGCTTTTCTTTCGGGTCACTCGACCGGAACGAACGAACGAGTTGAGGACCAGTAGGGAAGACCACCTTGAAATAGCTTCTGCCGGTAGCTACATGAAGATATGTAAAATACCTGCTTCTGGACGGGGATGGAAAAGGAATGGTACCGAAACCCGACCAGAAGTAAATTGCAAGCTTTTACATTCGCATGCCAAACTTAACAATAAAACATTGCCCTATTATTATTTGTCTATATTTTGGACAAGTTTGAAGACCTGATGAAGGTTTCATAACAAAATTTGCTATTGTTAAGCTATTCTTTTGGATATTTGCTGATAAAATTGGAATAAAGATGAAGATTTTGCGGAAATTTACAAAAATTGTTTAAAAATTTAATACTATCGCAATAACTGTTATCTAATACCTACCCAAAAGCTTATTGAGCTCCTGATTTTTTCAAAACTTTTTGTTTTGCATTCAGCATTGACATACCTCAGATTTTTTATAGTACTAGTGTTTTTTATAGAAATTTATGGTAGGTATTAAATTTTAGTATTTCGCTTCTCATTACCACCTTATGTAGAGCATACCGAAGTATGCTGGTATTCGTTGTAATTAGTATTCATTTGTCGAATTTTTCTGCTCGGGAAGTTCATACCTTTCCCAGACCACATCGAGAGCTCGTTATTCGGGACTATCTCGCCTTTGGCGTGACGAGGGATGAAAAGTTTATTCAAGAACACGACCAAGTTTTGTCTCCGATTTTTGTTCGAAGGTTTTTTCTTCTTCCTCAGATAGGGAAAAAAAAAGCAACAAAGGTGACGCCAGCTGGAATTTGCTGCAACTTTCGTCGTTTCCACCATCACCATGTACTGACATTTGTTTGACCAATGATCTTAATAATTCAATGGATTTTCCGTCTCTAAAAGTTTCTCCCTGATGTCGTTAGAATTGGTTCTGTTATTCTACAAGGCGCTGGGATAAGGAAAAAAAGTAGCTGAGCGTAATAGAAGGAGCTTTGTGTGGTGCATATTGGATATATAGTTACTGTGCTGTAAATTTGGACAAAGAGAAGTTTACGGCTTGAAGAAGACGGAAAGAAATGCATGTCATGTTTTATCGATGTGAAGAGGAAAAGTTCCAAAAGATGGCATGGAGTTCTTCCATGCAGATCCATCCAACCAGGTGAAAGGCGGATGAGGAAATAGAACAAATGGTTGTAGTCAATCGCTAAAAATGCAATCTGCAGAAAAGATTTATCATAAATCGTAAATCGGGAGGTACTCCCAACATGATTGTTATCAATTCTGGGTTCAACCTCATCGGTTTGGTATTAAAATTAGAATTCAAATATATAAAATTATATTCCACATTATTCAACCCTGGATTTCCTGATAACAAAACCAGAAAACTATGTCATCTTTATGATCCTTCTTTGCAATGCATACATCATGTACACCGGCAAACTTCACTTGTCTCGATTGCGACCCTTATCACTGAAGCATCGACAAAAAAAATGAAAAAGGCAAACTGGGACTAGCAGTTATCCCCGTTGTCGGGAGCTCTTGTTATCTTATTTTGAAATGATAACTTCTCGGTCTGGAACATGTACCTGTCTTTGGAGCATACTATTGCATACTATTCCTTTATCAACCGAAATGATTTTTTTATGCTCAGTATATTTTGACGGGCCCTACTTAGCGAGGTGATTAACACTATAAAACTGCTCAAATCGTGCTCAGTTAATCATGCAATTAGTGCCATTTCCCCCGTTCACATGTTTCTCGTCGTCGTCGTCTGAACTCAAATTCCCACCAGAGCAGGTCCTGATTTATAACTCTATTCACCCCTGTATGGTGTACAAATAAACGTCAAACACGGAATCGCTTTTCCCTCGTTTCCACCTTTGGCAGCTCGCAGCCTCGCAGGCTCCGCCGTGCGGTGAATTACGAGCTACAAAATTAAAATCATAAATAAATTTCCGACAAAAACCGCCACTTGCGCACCGGAGGGTGACATTTTTCACTTTCAATTATTAATGGTACGCGAGCTCCCCGAGCTAGACAAGCTCAATTCATCTCTTGGCGGTGGTGAGACATTGAATGTGCGGTGGAGAAGAGCGTGTCGCCCGCACTTTTGGGATAATCGAGAAATGAATGGCATAAAATGGCGAAGTTTGTTATCAAACTACAAAAGCTTTTCATAGATTGAAATAATCACTGACACAATAAGCCTTAATAGAGCTTGTAGAGTAAGATGAGGCTTTAGTGAAATAATCAATAAGACCAGAAAAAACTATGAGTTGAAAAGATATAAATGCCACACAGTGTACAATTGTGTTGAACTTACTTGTGTTAAAATATTTATGGCTCAAATTATTTCTTCGCAAGACGACTCTTAGAAAAATGCACCTTCAACTGCCGTCTGTTTGTTGCAAAATAGATATTTATAGCACATGAATACATACACCCTGATCTTCTATCTGAAGGAAGCTTATCATTGCCAGGTGATGAATATTCAACCAACCGGTAGGCAGCCGAAAACCTCCAACAATGACGATAAGACAACGCAACGCGATGAGAGGCAGCGAAGCATGTTTGGGGAGCGGAAATGTCAAAAGAGGTGACGCATTTTCTTAATCGCATTAATCATCCCTTTTCTTCCACCGCGCAAGAAGCAATGTTGAAGCAACAGAGCATTGTACCAAGTACAAGAGTTTATCTTTTCATGCCTTTGGAAGAGCTGTCAGCGTTGGCAAATTCTCTAGAGTGTCTCTTGCAGCGCACAAGGTGTCGCCTTATGTAAGGTCGTTTGTTTGGGAGCGCGGTGAAAGATTGTTAGCAGACAAGGTGCAAATTGGGCTAGATTATTAACCTAATACAACGGCTCACACCTTTGTATTCGGTGGCTTAAAGTCTCCTCTTACAAAAAACAAATATAGTCCGTGTACCAATTATATGGAAAATGTCGGTACCCCAAGGAACAAAGGAATATCTCTTAAACCAGATCACTAATAATGAATATTCCTAAACGGATTCCTAAACTAGAAGAGTTGTTTGAAAACTTGTGAAAAAATTGTGCAAAAATATTGAAAAACAAAAAAGTTATAACGATTTGAATTTGAATTTTGCGGTAAAAATGAAGCTGCCGGTAGAGGGGTTAACCTCCTTTTCCCGAGCAGCCTAGATAGCCGCGTAGTGTCGATAGCGGTTGTTTCAACTGGCTAAAAATTAACACTACGGACTACCTGTTTCGGTGGTAAAAGTCCACCTCACAGGTGACTCCTAATTTATGGTGTGATGCGTACCGTGCCTAGGAATGAATGATTAGGCATTATGCCATGCCTGTGCTACCCGGAGCAATAGTGCAGGTGACCTTGTCTTTCTCCGAGATAATCCGTTGCCTTTCTTCTGTCTCTAGCTTAAGGCTGTTGTTATTTAATTTAAATTTCACCTATTTGGTTTCGCATTATGAGTTTTACACAGTGTATTATGTGCTTTTTCGCCTTTTACAACTTTCAATAGATACCGATCTGTTTTTTAACTGCTGGTCTTTCTGAGATTATAAAAAAGCTTAATTCTGTCTAGTTTAGGTAGTGGCTACGGTTAGGATAACTCAGATCAATATTCAGCGTAAAAGAACAGCAACGATCAATCTTTGCAGACTCATGCAAAATGCTGCAGCCTAAGTGGCGCTAGTTCAGGAACGTTACATTCGTAAGGGGAGCTTCTATCTCGGTAACCTTGTGGACCCAGTTTTTGCCACTTTCAGCAAACATGAAATGGTGAACTCGCGTGCCATGCCCGTGCATGAGTGCTCGTTAGTAAAGCAATTGTTGTAACAATCATTTCTGAATTAGTTAGGGTAGATGTTTCCTTTGTGGACAGTCCCCTATAGTTGCACTAGTGGCTTTTTACGGCCGTTTGGCTATTAATCTTTCCAAAATGTTTTTTGACATAAAGATCAGGAGCTATTCATCTAAGTACCATTGAGACACAGCTTGATTTTGTTCGAAAAATGATCGAAATAATTAGTTTTGCTTAAAATTTGAGCTCCCTTGCGCTTATAGTGAACCTATTGTTCCTATAGTAGCACTTCTGAGAGAAACTATTTTTCATTATACGAAATAATTGATGAATTAAGAACTTTTTTTTACATCAAACGAAAGCTTTTGATCCACACTTTGTAGGTAAAATATAGAAAATTTGTAAAAATACGGGTTTGATTAGTATTATGCCAACACCGTGATGCTCGTGCTACTATAGGAACAGAAATTAGAAATAGTGCTACTATAGGCACATGTATTCCTATAGTGGCACAAGCGATAATAAATATAATCTTATAAGTTTTCGTAGTTTTCATATTTTTACCACAAAACCAAGATGAAAAGCTTTCAGATGATGTAAAAATAATGACACTAGCGTTATTTTTCGATTTTATACGAATATTTGTTCTTAGCTAGGCGGCTATTGGTACATCGACCCTACCAGAGTTGTATATGTTGTCACAATAGATGTTTCAGTTGGTGTTCTCAATAGGAAATACGTCTTTATTCGGTATTTTTACCACATGATGAACCATCCCCAACAGATGATTTTTAACGAGTTGTCGCATACTGCGTAAAAAAAGACCTTCCGCTGATTGTGGGCAGTGCAATGATGCAAACGCTCATCACATCATATGGGGCAGCTCAGATATCAATTTGAGAGGCTCAAGCCTCATTGAATACTTAATTAGTACAGATCTTGGATTACTTAATATAGAAAATCGCCCAATTTTCACGTTTTCTACTAGAAAAAATTTTTTAGACTTAACGCTTAGGTCGAATAGAATCAGTCACGAGTTGACGTATTGGCATGTATCAGATGAGGAATCATTATCTGATCATCGCTACATCTTTTTTGAACATTCTAATGCAACTGCGCAGGTTTTTAAAGACACGGACACCGTCTTCAGTCATTTAGCTGCACAGACCGAAACTTAACATTAGACAACGGACAAGCATGCCCCAGTGGCACAGTCGAGAAACATTCCTGACGAAAAGTTTCAATGGCTGCAGCGGGAATCCCCATGACACGATGCGCTTAAATGTCTGACGACACTAACTGCACGGCCACGAGGAATCCATACTCTCCGTCCATTAAAAATCCAAGTGATTTGGATGATTCCGTTGATACTATAACGATCTACATTACGGGAATTTTTGAAGAAGCATGTCCGCTGCGGTTTGTGAAGACTACAAGAGGGACCCCATGGTAGAACTCCGATGTGACTAGGCTTTGGAACCAATACAGAAGGAATTGGAACAGACGCCGTTCAGCTGGATAAGAGTCGTTCAAGTTGGCTTGCAAGCCCCACAAGAAAGCTCTTCGTTCTGCAGAACGATCCAGCTGGAAAAACCTTTGAACAAATGTTTCCAGTTTGAGTAACGTCAGTCGGCTGAACAAAATCCTGGCAAAATCTAAGGGTTTCCAAGTGAACGAAATTTGCTTACCTGATGGTGACTTTACTTCTTCTGATGAAGAAATTTTATATTGATTATTCAATACACACTTTTTCAGAAGGAATTCGAATTCATCAAAATGTTTTGAAAAAGCTAGTTGTAAGCAGTTGTGCATCCGGGTATGTTTGCAGATCTTGGCGTGATATTACGGGGAAGTTTCTCCCGTCGTATGAAAGAGCGAAGAGTTTTAGATCAATCAGTCTAATCTCTTATCTTCTGAAATGTCTGGAACGCATAGGCCTTTTCACGAGACGTTATAATTCAGATGATCCGTTAGCTCTTTGACAGTTCTTCTATGAAAATGACAGGCCCGTGTTAGCACTGGCCCTCCACCGATGTAAACAAATGCATAAGCGGACCTGTCACATGAAAAGGCCGATTGTCGATCATCACATCCGATGTTTATTTGGCAAACATGCCTCTTCATGTGAATCAACATACTTACCAATCCAGAAAGTCCACTGTGACTCTTTTACACATTGTTGTATACGATATCGAGAAAGCATTTGCTTAGAAGCAATCCTGTTTGGGTGTTTTCTTGGATATTGAAGGTGCCTTTGATAACGTGTCTTTCGATGCCATATGTGAAGCTGCATGGGCTACCTACAATAATTACTAATGCATCAAATACTCGAAAACCGACATCTCTTCTCGACATTGAGCTCTCGCCGAGCGCTGTCACGAACACGTGCGCAAATTTGCTGGTTGAAAATACTGCCATTTGATTTTGCTGGGAACAGCTGATCTTTGTTTATATTTTCAACCAGCAATCTTTTAGTAATGTTGGTGACATGTGACGTGTATGTACACGAGCGCAGAATTG
Organism: Aedes aegypti; assembly: GCF_002204515.2. NCBI lineage: Eukaryota > Metazoa > Arthropoda > Insecta > Diptera > Culicidae > Aedes > Aedes aegypti. The sequence goes on along the minus strand of NC_035107.1, from coordinate 115,618,889 downwards.
CGTCAAGCTGCGATTCGAAAATTGAGTGGGGGGGAACACTACTTTTGTGAAATCTCGTAGCAGATACGCTGTTCTGGCAGCACTGCCACGTCGATGAGGCGTGAGAAGTGAGCCCCCGTTGTTGACAACGACAGGTGAGAATGAAAATAGAGATAAATAAAGATAATAAAGTGCGCGTGTTGAACTAGAAGCAACAGCAGCTATTAATCGAGTTTAAGTTTAGCAAGTTGTTTTCGATTGTGATTATGATGAAGGATAAAATGTTTCTGCTGAAAGGTTTCTGGCCGATTGTCTGAACAAAATCCCCAAAGAACTGCAAGGTTATGCCAAGACGGTTCACGGTAAAGAACTCAGAGCGAAAGGATCATAGAGAGCACAAAAGATCACTCAGGGCTATGCGAGTAATCCTACCAGAACCAGATCGCTAGTTGATTGAACAGGAAAGGAATCGTTATTTGCATGCTTGCATACTCACTTCACCTTGTGGGCTAGGTCAAGATATTTAACTAAAAGAATTACGCACGAAAGCCCATAGGTTCCCGCTTGGTTGGGGCGGGATACGGAAGAAGGCTTTACAATGATTCTACCCGTAAAAAGGTTGATTCACAAAAAAAGTTTGTATCTTATATTTGATCTGAACAAACGCTATTGAGGAAACGCGATAATTGCGGTTTTCCAACTTTTGGATTTGCCAACGACTAGAGTAAATTATGTATTTTGGACAGGCTAAGGATATGTCTGGAAACGGCGATCGATTAACTGCCTTAGATACTAATATTTTATTATGTTATGATACTTATATGCTTAATGTATCATTGTTTTCTGAGTTTCTGGAGAGAAAAAGCTTACAAACTGTAGCAATAGGTGCCAAAATAGCGTTTTTTAATAGCCTCTCTGTTATACATTTCGGACATCAAATATACATTTTGGACACCCTCATGTGAATATAATTTGGACAGGGGCGTTATCTCACTATCTATTCAATGGTTTCTTAAAAGGACGATCGTATCATAATGTTTGAAGAGTTTGCATGTGACTTATGCATTTTTTCGCTTATTGGATGTGTTTATTAGTGATAATCAATAATTTCATTTGATGCAAGCAAATATCATCAGATCCACGAAATACGCCTGGAAGTATGCATGCATGCGACATTCCAGTGCGTTTCATAAGATGGCCAAATTATATCAACTGAACAAAAACCGTAATCTATTTTGGACACCACCTGATTTATGCCTCACATACTAATGTTAAGATTTTAGATGAACTTAGCTTAAATTTTAGACATATTTTATCATATTGCCGCCTTTAAACTTTTTATGAATGCTTATTCTGAGCGCTATTATTGCGTTTAAAGTATGTTCTTGAAACATACATCCTCTTGCAATAGTAGGTTTCACAGGTGTTCTTTTGATACAATTTACAGTTTTGATATTTTTGTAGCCAATTTGTAATTGTTATGAAATTGGCCATCATTATTAAGTAGCATAGTGTATTAATAATGCAATACATGATTTTCCGTACATAAATTCCTCATCATCTCATTGTAAATGAGCATAGAACAAGCAGTCTGTCCAAATTATATGCATGTCCAAGTTATATACGTTACCCTATCTAGCTTTGCTAGTTGGTATGTGCATAAGCACCATATTCGACCTGATGCAAAGTGCTCGTCAGGTAGTCGAGCGTTCGTGTCGTCAATATGGCCTTTCAGTTAACCCGAATAAAACATCTATTGATCTATTTACGGAAAGACGAAACCGCGATGGAATTCGACCTTCACGTCTTTTTGACACTGAGATTTATTTGACTGATCAGGTAAAGTACTTCGGAGTAATTCTAGATTCCAAACTTTCCTGGACTCTTCACATTGGTTTCAGAGTCAAAAAGCTTGCATGGCCTTCGGTCAATGCCGGCGAATCTTTGGTAAAACCTGGCGCCTCAAACCTAAGTATATCAAATGAATTTACACAACAGTTGTTCGATCAATATTGGCATGTGGATGTGGTGTTTGGAGGCAAAAGGGCGAAGTGAGAACAATCCAATCAAAATTGGGCCATCTCCAAATAAAATGCTTGGTGGCAATGTCTGGTGCGTTCTCTACGACTCCAACGGCAGTGCTCTTTTCGATGTTGCGCCACTACACATACATCTTAAACAAGAAGTACTTTCTTGCTCTTACCGTTTATAGGTACTTGATTTACTGGAGAAAAATCCAGTGATCGTAGATCACACACTTCGTTGTTTTCACTTTTTGGTAAACAATTACTTGGTAAACACTTATTAAGTGAAACTGAATTCAGAAGCCTGAATCTTCAGGGACATTCTGTTGTTCTCAACCCGCTGTGGTAATGAGCTATAGGCTCTCTTAACGTTCATGCGTTTTGCAGTGCACTTTAAAGGGCGCTGTTCGATCCGATTGCTCTCATTTCGCTCATGCGATCTTCCCTCTTCAAGGGACCCAACTCCTATTTCCTCCCATCTTTCCCTTCCCTTAATTTTTTTAAGGCACTGCTCGTGGCTACTACTGTGCTGGAATCAGTTGATCTGTAGCTTCTTTACCGATACAGATCTATTTTCAACTTATCTATATTTACATCTACTTTCACTCTCTCCTACTCTTTTACTCTCACACCGAGCAGGTAGGAGAGAGCTCTGCTCTGCCGTTATACGCATAATTGTCCCATGTTACTTTTCGTCATTTTTGAGTTTTTGTAGCCAAATAGTCTATTTTATCCTATATTATTAGAAAACAATGGAAAAAACACACTTTGTTCGAAGACTCTATGAAAAGCATACCAACTCAATGTCAAAGTTGGTCAAAATCGATCTGCTACAGTTAGTGGGATTCTTATGCGTAGAAATTCCCCAAAACTCCGTATTTCTAGGCATAACCGCCCCACTTCTAATTTTATAGCAAAACTCATATTTTTTAACTAAAACTTACTCTTGATTCTAAAGAACACCCATTTCCTCATATTATTGTGAAGAAATTTTTCAAATTTATTATAACCTCTATCAATTGAATGTGCCAAAATCTTTAATCGCGTTTTTCTCGGCTACATATTTTGGAACATGGGACAATTATGCGTATAACGGCAGCTGCTGCTGTTAGTGAGGGTCAGTTTGTCTCAGTCACCATCTGATACTGACGGAGGATGGATGTGCTCCCCAAAGCACGGTCCTCCGTGAGGCATCTTCTGGTGGCTAGACGGGTTTTTTTATGAAGGGGCTGGGAATTGAACCCATGACCTTCTGCTTATGAAGCGAAAGTGTACCCTCAAGGCTACAGACCCCCCTATCGGGTAGATGATGAAATAGGATCAAACATGGCGATGGCACAATCCATAATCCATCATCTGAAATACTTCTTATTCTTCTCATTCAGATGCCAAATACATTTTACCCTCCCTTGTGACGATACGAAATGCTCTCATCATTAGATGAGTGACGTAAATAATTCGCTTTTTACTTATAAATGAGCACCATTCCGCATATTCCTACCACCACCACAAAAAACGACTTCCTCACGCACTGAAATTGATCCGTCCGTTGATGGCGTCCATTTGGTGGGCTGGGGTTGTCGTTGTCGCTGGAGCGAAATTCGTCACATAATTTGTCATTAACGATAATCAAATCAAAGCTATCGGAGCAGACAGCAACCAGCCAGGCGGGTTCTCGCGCCGTTGTTGTCGTCATCGCGTCCCGAAGCTCCAACTCGTCACTAGGGTTACCATAAGTACTGTTCTGAGAGTATTTTGTCATCTCCTACTCATTGGTAACTCTAATGCAAAACATCGCTCATGGAATAATTCGCAAAGCAATTCCAAAGGCAGAATTTTATAAGATGAGTGCTCTTTAGGATATTTCTCAATTCAATACCCTGATGACCCTGGGCCCAAATAGCCGTAGCGGTAAACGCGCAGCTTTTCAGCATGACCATGCTGAGGGTCTGGGGTTCGAATCCCGCTCGTCGAGGATCTTTTCGTAAAGCAAATTTTCTCGATTCCCAGGGCATAGAGTATCTTCGTACCTGCCACACGATAGACACATGCAAAAATGGTCAATCGGCAAAGAAAGCTCTCAGTTAATAACTGTGGAAGTACTCATTAGAACACTAATCTGAGAAGCAGGCTTTGTCCCAGTTGGGACGTAACGCCAGAAAGAAGAAGAAGAAGAAGACCCTGATGACCTACATGTTTTTCCTCTTCTAGAAACCCTTCTATGATTGATTTGGTCTTAACCGACTCTAGTCACCTCTGTAGCCAACTGGTTACTCATGCTTATTTTGATATTTTGTTCTAAGAGACTTTATTCTCTGAACAAATTTCTTTATTGGAGCCCTTTCGGAAAGAATAAATAAAAATGAAAATACCTCAGAAGCCAACTCCGGCATTGAAAGAGGAAAACAAATTATTACTAATTAATTGTTGAAAAGGTCAAAAACTTGCTTCGCAGTTTGAAAGCGCGCACAATTACAATTTAGGACTCATTAGTCCAATTGAAAATCAGATTCTTCAGGATTTCGAGAGAATTCTTAATGAAGAGAACGTTTTCGAAACTTCCTGGAGACTGATTTGGAAGAAGTGAGAGTGTACAGTTTACTCTTACCAATTTGATTTAATATGGTAACCCTAAACTCGTCGAGAGTATCAATCATGGCCATCACTGTTGCCTGAGTGGAGAGGCGGAAAAATCTCTATCGGAAAGTTCTGCGCTACGCTTGATCCGGGGGGACCGACGACGTCGGGGGCTATAATTGACGTACGATTATTAAAAAAATGAATGTTTTCTGCACTTGACTGATTACGCGTTTCCGGATGCCTGTCCGAAAGGATCGCAAAAGCATGAGGGTAAGCTCCCTGGAGGGGGAAGCCTGGTGAATTGGGCTCGGGAAGGGAAGTGAGATTAAAATGAGTTTATCGATGTGACAAATATTAGCAACGATGGCAACCGATTGAGGGGGGTGTTGAATCGAAACGGAGCGATTTTCACCATCAACGACACTTTGGTGTTCAATGAGATATGATCCTATCTTGTGAACTAAATGGAGATGGATTATTCGTTGACGGGACGGATAATGAGTGTTCTTGCTCATGAAATGTATAAATATATAAATAATTCAGATGGGTTCAATTTTAGATGCTTTTTATCGGGTATTCGATGTTTGTATGGACATATTCCTTGACAGAACATTAATTCTGATATTTGGAGGAATGAACTCATTCTTTTTTTGAAATAGTAAAAAAACGATTAAACAATAGACAAAACCGGTTTGGAAGAAAGACAATAGTTAAGAAATCGGAGCTTTTCTTTTCAAATGGAACATTTTCTTTTAACTAATGTACGCCACTTAAGTCTATGTAACTCATTAGTACTATACCAGGGAGGGAGCTTCAGAATCATTTTCGAAATTGTATTTTGCATTCTCTGCAGAGCTTACTTCCTGGTATTACAGGAGCTAGTACCTATTAGTACAGCATACAACATGGTTGGCCTGATAATTTGTTTTCATCTAACTAATTTACTGATGGAGGAATGCAAACTGATTGAACGATAGCTAGAAGCTTCTGCAGGATTTTTGTCTGGTTTTAAAATTGGTTTTTCTTTATTGAGAAAAACGTTTCTTGATTTCTTTCTGCAAATCTTGCCTTATAATTTTCATAGCAGGATTATGAGTGCGTTGAAAATGCCTTCTCCACACGTTTTTAAGACGGATCAAGAGTTTAAGATCATTGTCTATAATCACGGATTCAAATTTTACTTCACATTTTGGAATTGCAATACTCCTGGCTTCAACAATGGAATTTGTGACAAAAAATTTGAGTAGATGTAGATGTTTCCTGTGGCGGCAGGGTTTTTTTTATATTTGATTTGAAACAATTAGAACGGGTACTCGTAGTATAAAGAGAGGAGGAGTTCAAATTACCTGCTGCAATATCGGCAAAGGATTTTCCTTGGCTAGATACATTCGAAATTACAAAATTCGAACGGCTACCCAACGGATTAAAATTAGTTTGTGAATGAACATGATTATTATCGTCCTGATGGGTATGATTCTTGATCAAGCGATCGTTAACTGAAAAATGAGCATTGTTCGATACTCTACCAGGAAAATTCCGGAAACGACCACTATCGTAACGGACATTACTGTTCATGGTTGGTTGGTTTGACTTTATTAACGAGATTTTTAGCCCTGGGCTAGTTCATCTCGGGACCAACGGCTTTACTTCCCTTCCGAAGGAAGTCGTCACTATAACTTTTTACGTCATAAGTGACTATGTCGGGGATGGGATTCGATCCCAGGTCCTCGGCGTGAGAGGCGAGTGTTCTAACCACTACACCAGGTCCGTCCCCATATTACTGTTCATCTGCCCAGCACGATCCTCGACGACTCGCTTACGCGAAGGGCAAGCCCAAAAAATTGACTTATGGTTGCCCCCGCAATTGGCGCATATGAACTTATCGGTATCTTCCTTCACTGGACAGACATCCTTAGCGTGAGAAGAACCTTCGCAAATCATGCATTTAGCATCCATGCGGCAATTTTTTGTTCCATAACCCCATTTTTGGCAAAGACGGCACTAAGTGGGGTTCTGGTAATTTTCTCCAGGTTTCTGGAATTGTTCCCATGTCACACGGACATCAAACATAAGTCTAGTTTTTCTTAATTATTTAGATCTTTTTTGTTAAAGTGAACTAAATAATATTCTTGAGAAAGCCCTTTCCGAACAATGCCAGTTTGGCTAATTTTTCATAATGATTACTTGGACTGGGGAAAATCCAAGTAAATCATCTATTCAATTTTTGGTATCTTCAGGTGACTTATTACTCAGGTGACTTAGAGACCTTTCAAGACGAATTTGAACAAACGTTCAGTTTTGTCGTCATAAGTAAAAAAAATGTGCTTCTTCTCTTCAAGATTCTTTTGAAGAAGTTCGCGATCTTTAAGAGTTTCCGGCAAAACGCGACAGTCTCCTTCTTTGCGATTTGGAAGGTAATCTTGAATCCCCTGATAGAGTTTAAGATCTCCTGCCTAAATCCTCCAGATTCGGAACAACTGACCATGATAGGCGGCACTTTTGCTTCCTCACTTGAATCAAAGAAGATGGGCCTTTTAGCTTCGATTTGGTGTTCGGATTTTTTTTCTAAAGCATCGAACTAATTGCTTATTTCGATGCAATTATCAACATTATTAATTTCACTTTTGGTAGAAGTGCGCATTCCGGAGAACTGCCACGTTGAATGACAATTTAAAAACCCACTTTTTTGGAAGAAAATTATGAATTCAGAGATTCACCATTCATTTTGTCCGTGGTTGCAATCATGTTCAGTGAATGAACGAAAAAAATGACCTTCTAAGCGATTGAAAAGAATATCTCTTGCTGGATACCATTCGCACCACATATTTATAATATTTGATCTGGCTAGAGATAGAAATCTTGTAAAGAAACTTTAGCTCAACTTGACCATTTGGATTGTCGGGTAAAATAAATGCTTTCACGAAAACCTTTGAATTGGCATATCTGAAACGCTCATATGAAGCTCTAACTTCAAGTCCCAACAAAATGTAGTTCCACTAAACTTTCTGAATCAAACTTCCAAGATCCAATCTAATGGCAAGCATTTGATTTCCAATCACCGCGCAGTAATCGAAGCTCAGCAAAAATCCGGTAATCGATATCTGCCGGACAAGCCCAAATCAGAAAGTCTATATATTACCCGAGATTTATTGCCATTCCGGACTTTATCGAGCCATCATCTTTGACGGGTCGCTTCTGGTCAGAGCCCAGCAGCAGCCATGCGTCAGAGTCCAGATTTAGGTTTTGCATTCGTAATTGAATCATTGCCGGAATATCAATCCGGAAGAAATGTTGTTGTTTGACACAATCCAATATAGCAAAACTTTTCCTGAATACAAAATTCGGTTCCGTCGTCGGATACGTAGCTATGCTTCGCCAGAGTAACTTTTACGATTTTCCTCTCTCTCCAGTTCATGCAAAGTATCAACCAGAACAACAGAAACATCTGACAAAATGATGGATATCGGTTCTCTCTTTAAAAGCAGTATTTGCCAGGATCATGCCCAACATAGATATGCCAACCGAGTAGGTTATCACTGCGGACTTGGGTCGTCCGTTTTTCAGCCCGTTTCCTTTTTGTTTCCTGTGACTCATTACTTTCCACTTTTACTCTTATCAACCGAGCAGCATAGCAGGCTGGGGAGTGGCTGAGGGGGTGGTGCTTGGAATGAAAACTTTCCAATCAGTGTTCCTCCCACCCGACCGACAGGACGACCACAAGCAACCAACAACCGCACTATGGGACAGAGATCTACGTTGGTTGGCCGAAATTTGTAGATTAAGACATCAACTTCATCATATTCACTTGGATGACACGAGCAGAATCCGATTTCAAAATCTCAATGATTATCTTATTCGTTACATGTTTCAATGTTTTAACATTGGATATTCTATGTGAATCCCTAATGCTATACCAGGGAGGGAGCATCAGAATTGTTTTAAAATTTTATTTTAAATCCTCTGCAGAGCTTTCTTTCTGGTGTAACAACAGTGCAGCATACAATACGGCCGGCCTGAAAATTTGATTGAAGATCAAAAGCTTGTTCTTAAGACAAAGTTTCGTTTTTTTAGTTAATAAGTGGATGTAGACATTTTATATATTTGTTACTTTTGGTTTAAATGCTCTCTATGTGATTTTTGACAATTATCTTCATATGACAAATTTATTGGAACCTCTCTCATCGTAACAACATGTCTACTTGAAGGTTTCAAATAAAGAGCTTTTGGTTTATGTGGGAATATTGTTAGTTGAGTTTCGGAAGCATTAGGGAAAATCTTCCATTCTTGCAAGTATGAAGAAAAATTATCCAAACTTTCTTGCAATCCCCTACAGATGACACGCAGGCTTTGTCCTTTGGTGGAGAGACCTGGGTTATCCGCAAACAAAGATTTCTGATATCCCTGAGGTATCAGGTAAGTCAGATGTAAAAAAAAAATGTATAATATCGGCCCCACAATGCTACCTTGAGGAACACAAGCTCTTACAGGAAGTCTTTAAGGTTTGAAATTCTGACAATGTATGCTGGAACATTAAAGTTTTTATAATATAACGATTAAGCCTTCATGCAAACACTGTCGTATGCTTTTTCTATGTCTACAGGGTGTCCGGAAATTATCCGAACAGTAAAATATTGGAAAGATCTCGCATTGAAAACAATGAAAAATTAATGTCCAAGTTCCTTTTATAATATAGCTATATGTTAAAACAAAATACAACTTTAAAAAATTTCGAAATGATTGCTGTTCCTGAGATAGGCAAATTTAAATTTTTCGAAGACGTTTTTCCTGAGGGCCGTTAGTCATACTGGAGATATGTCATCCCTAAAATCTATAAGAGATGAATCCAAATGCAGTGCTGGGAATGGTAATAGTAGTAAGCTTGAATTTCACGAAAATCACGTGGCTCTCTCACTACAGTAGTTTAAAATCGTGAATCTCATCAAGTAGCCTATATTGGGTATATGAATTTCTCTAAATCAGTAGTGTCATTGAAGGCTCTAAATGCGGGAAATGCAGCGGGAAATACAACATTTTTCTACAGTAATTTTGGGTTGTCGTTAGCAACGGGTGTTTTGCAATTTTCAAGGCTTTTTGCCTACAGCAGCGATGGGCGTGAGTTTCACTGGCTTCGCTGACTGTGATTGGCTTTGTTTGACTACTGTAGAGTGAATTTCAGATTTTTTCCCAACTCTGTACAAATGTCCTTTTATTATTTGGAATTACCTGCAGTTTAATGACTTGAAGTCATTAGACTGGAAATAGAAAATTATACGGTTCAAATCCAATGAGATCTATGGACACTTCTCTTCCATCATAAAGCTTGAACAACAGCTCCTTTTAAGACATTTCAATACATTTGACTTGGTTTTGCAAAAAAAAAAATAGGAAATTTGTCAAACTTACTCCATAAGAACATAATAAGCCAATGTTTAAAACCATGCAAGATTATTGAATTTATCATGCTTGATTATAAAGAGCCAGGTCTTCAAAGATTGTACGGATAATTTGCGGACACCCTGTAGACCCAAATCTTAAAATCGGTTTTGGGAGTTTTGGCCGCCTCTTTGCATAGAACCCTACCGTTGTGCGACCGTAAACACCCAAACAAAAATTCACCAGGGGAAATGACTCGTCCGTTCGTATGTTTCCCATTGTTCCCCGGTGGTCGGATTTCTGGATTGTTGGAGTGGAAGGGATGAGCGCATAAATAGCATATAAATTTTGGAGCCAGGCCTTTCTCGGTGTTTCGAGATTTTTTACATTATGTTATCCCGTTGAATATTCTACCTATGTCACAGATTAGGCAGGAGATGTGGCCTCAAAGGGGTTCTGGGTTTTCAATGGTCCGGAAAATTTAAAATGTTATCTGGGATGATCTTTGGTGTGGAAGATGATCCATAGTGTGAAGTAACAACATTATCAAGATTATTATACAAATTGAAGGATATCATGATTATTTAACGCAAAAGTATAGGTATGAGTTCAATCCCAGCCGCGTTCAATTCAAAACGAAAGCCTAAACGTTAAGCGAACACATCCTATGGTTTAAGGAGTCGATGCCGGTTATGGACCCTTTGCATATTATGGAACCTCTACAGAAAAATATAAAATTAACATTCAAAGCAACCTTATTCCTACAAAAATCCATCAGGGAAACATCTCCATTTGAAATTATTTCTAGTTGCAATATTAGAGATACTTTGATTTAAAATAGGAAGAAATTTCAAGAAAAATCTTACAAGAATCCTAAAGGTTCTTGGAAAATAAATCATTAAAAAATCCCTGGCGTAATTTCAGAGGGTTCCTTTGAAAAAAAAAAGGGATTATTGGAATTCTTCTATCCCGAACAAAAATTTGAGGGGCATTCCTTGTGAAATTTGTGAAGGAATGTACGCGCCTAAGATTTTCCTGAAGAATTTCTTAGAGCTATTACCTGAAGGATATTCCAAGCAAAAACCTGAATGTCTTTCCCAGGAAAATATTGAATACATATAGTAATATTTGGCGTCACGTCACTAGTAATCGCCACAGACATTTTTAAAAAGACCCTCTTAGAGATGACTGGTTGTATTATCTGAGGAATCTTTATTCAAACGAGGTTCCTATTGACTAGTCACATGTCAATTGGTTGTAAGCCTAGTGACGCACACCCCTATTTTAAAGAACCCGAATTAAACTCCGCACCGGGCCCCGAAAACCCTAGCTACGCCCCGCGAGAGCAAAAGATTCCGCTTACCAGTAAACAGCACAGCGGTGTTTTTGATATTCATAATACCGTAATCCGGGGTAACATTGATCATTTTTTTGAATATTTCTTAAATATTTCGTTTGAAAATGCAAATGTAGCAAATTTTATATTTTTAAAACAAGTACTGCCACTCATAGCTCGTGACTATATACTGTATTATGTTTTTTGAAAGACTTAAGCATATTTAAAAAATGTTTAGGTGAATTTTTGATTTAGCTGATATGGGGTAACATTGATCACCTATGTAAACAATATTCGGTAATATTGGAAATGTCGTTGCTTACTTAAATCATTACCCCCGAAACCGAATATGAAGGCCAAACGCTTACGAGTCATTTACTTTTTAAGTAATTTTAAAATTAATAACACACCGAACCACGGAATACGCCTAAAAGTAGGCAATTTCCTATGGGAATTCTATATTCTTAACAGTAATTCGTTAATGTTGCCTAATTGAGCTTACTTATGAAAGTTTTGACAACGGAATCGTTTTCGGCGATGCCATTTTTAGTAAGAACCACATTTTCCTTGCTCGTATCGTTTGCAGAACTTATGTGAGACGTGAATGTTCGGTAGCGTCATCCTTACCCATTGAAATCATTGTTTCGAAAAGTTGACAAATTTACGCATAAGGTAAACGCAATTTGCGCAAAAATCTTCACTTTCATTAGCTTATGAATATAAGAAAGAGAAGCACCATTCATGATTTGAAAATGTTCCTTCAATAAAGGGCGATACGAACTTTTTACGAGATGGGTCATTCCGCTCAATGTTACCCCGCTGATCAATGATACCCCGGATTACGGTACCGTGAAACGGAGTATCTTTGATGATGCGGGAAACTTTTCGCGGGACCAACATCATATTAAACTAAATAATTTTATTTCTGGTTATCAGTTAAGCAAAACGAATGCCAAAGTAAAGAATAATGGTACGACACTTCATGTCAAAGATATTTTTCGTTAGAACAATTGGGGCAATATATTCCAAAAATGAAAAAAATATGAGATTTTAGCATTTTCGAAACGAACCATTTGATGAAATTTTGAAGATCTCGTCACTTATTCTTAATAGACTAGTGATAGGAAAACTTGAATTTGATCTCAAATCTCTTAACGAAGTGCATTTTTACAAAGTGAAGCCATTCTTATAAGTAAAGTAAGGGGCGGTCCATTAATTACGTAAGACAATTTTCGGACTTTTTCAACCCCTGCTCCCCCCATGGTAAGGTTTTTTGTATGAAAATTAAAAATAAATTGTATGAAACGTAATAAATCTCAGACCCCCTCCTCGCATAAACCCTTACGTAATTAATGGACGGCCCCTTAGACATCTCAATGTAACGTTTAACGCCTAGATGTATGTAACGCTTTATATTTTTTTAGGCATTTTTTCTTATTTTGTTTGACACATAGTTATTTCTGTTCAGAAACGATTGATTTATTTTATACTGCTTCGCGACTAAAAATGGGTGAACCAACGTGCGAAGTTCGATTTTTGACCAACTTCGCAGCATCGCGAGTCACTTCGCTATAGTGCGCATCTATGCCCTCCGCCGTGTGCATTATGCGCACTATTTAGAATTGACTCGCGACGTGGCGAAGTTGGTCAAAAATCGAACTTCGCACGTTGGTTCACCCATTTTTAGTCGCGAAGCAGTATATATTCAATGACGAAACATGCGAATCAATCAATACCGTTTTTCCCTGAATTTCGTGAAATTCGTTTGTTTTATTTCTGGTTTGTGTATGTTATTACGCAAAGTATTCGTCTTCATCCGTTAAGTTCGTCGATAGTCGCAGAAATTGTTATCTGTAGTATCTCCAAGCCGGTAAAAATATCGTGGAATTGTGCCTCTGCTCGCCTCCATTGTTTTGCGCTGCATCTTAACATTCATCGATAAAGCACGAGATGGAAACAAAAAATGATACGATCTGCTCGAAGTGTAACACTGCTGTTGCTGATGGACAAACGTATACAATATGCCAAGGCTTTTGCACTGATGCCTATCATGCAGAGTGCGTCAAAATAACAGGTGCCGATGTATTGAGCTTCAAACGAAATCGTTGTATTTGGTGGTTGTGCGTAAGCTGTACCAGCCTGATGAGTCAAATACGGAATGACAAATCATTGCTCTCAAAGCGGTCGAATTTCGCCCCCGAAGACAATCAGTCGATGAATATGGTACTTGCGAACGATATACTGGAGCTGAAAAAGGAAATCGCTATCATCCAACGCACTATTGCCGACCAGAGCGATCGCACTGCTACTACAACATCGATCAATGATAGTCCTCCTTTGGCTCGATCTTCCCCGAAGTCAAACAGAAAATTGATGCATGGCTCGAAGTGCTCTAATGATGGTTCCTCAATTTCATCTGTACATCGGGACAAAGTTTGGCTATTCTTCACTCGATTGAGGAATACTGTGAGCGAAAATCAAATGCTTAGGATGGTGTCAACTGCTATCGGATCGAAAAATGTCGCTGACTGGAAGGACGTTTCCACATTGCCGTATGTTTCGTTCAAAATTGGAATTGAAGCAGAATTCAGGAATATTGCTATGCATCGCTCTACTTGGCCCGTTGGAGTTTGCTACAGAGAATTCTACAACGAATATGATATCTGGGAACCTGAATAAGATGATATATTTGGTAGAAGTGTGTTCCATCCATAATCACGTTGTTTTTGTTTTTAGACTTTTGGCTATATTTTGTGAAGCTAGGTGTTCATTCATGTTGGAAGAATTAGTAAGATGTTATAACCCGATTATGTTGAAAATTATCTGTTTGTTTCTGTTATGTCGTCGCTTGCTCTTGTTTTGAAGTAATTCCATTAGTTTTAAGATCATTCAATTAGACCATATGTAGTCCGTTGAATTAACCATGAAATAAATAAATAAATAAATAAATGTTCAAAAATATATGACGGGGTTGGTGGTCCAATAGCTACCGCTTCTGCTTTATAAGCAGAAAATCACGGGTTCGATCCCAGGCCCGTCCCTTTCCTCGTACTTTGTAGTTGTATCTTCACTTGCTACTATCTTCAAATCTTAACATATCACATTTTCACGGCATTTGCTCGAACCAGAGACGTTCATCGATTGTAGAAGAAGAATTTGCTTGCATTACTCTATCAGATGGTAGAAACAAAGGGAGGAGAAATTAATTACGCATTTAGAACTGGCTCCCACAGTGGACCGAATATACCCCTGCATCCACACCAGTTCATGCCGGAAGGTTTTGGGCTGGTATAATTTTATGGCATAGAGGCTTGCTGTTTGGATAGCAAACTGCCTATGTATCAGGCGTAAGGAAAGGCGTGCTATAATGATGAAAGAATGGAAACGTATGGAAACGGTTCTTTTGTCCATCTCTACTGCTAGCAAACTCTATGAACTGTGAATGATTAAGAATGGAAGATAGAAGCAAGTGAAAGATACAACTAATCAGTACCGTAAAACGGGGTAACTTTGATAATGCGGGTAACTTTGATAGTGCGAGATCCACAACATACTAAACGAAATAACAAAGTTTCTGTTAATCAGTTAAGCAAAACGAATGCAATAGTGAAGAGGATTAGTATGATACTTCATGTCAAAGCTATGTTCGTTGGAATCAAGTACATTTAAGAATTTATATGCAAATATTGAAAATTTATAAGATTTTAGCATGTTTGAAACGCTCACATACAATCCCTTCTACGATCACTATTTGATGTAGTTTCGAATAATTGGTCACTTATCTTTGATAGCCTAGTTATCATAGAACTTGAATATGGTCTCAAATCTCTTAGCGAAAAATATTTTCACAAGCTGGGACCATTTTTGTAATCTTCTTCTTCTTCTTTCTGGCGTTACGTCCCCACTGGGACAGAGCCTGCTTCTCAGTGTTCTTATGAGCACTTCCACAGTTATTAACTGAGAGCTTACTATGCCATGACCATTTTTGCATGCGTATATCGTGTGGCAGGTACGAAGATACTCTATGCCCTGGGGAGTCGAGAAAATTTCCAACCCGAAAAGATCCTCGACCGGTGGGATTCGAACCCACGACCCTCAGCTTGGTCTTGCTGAATAGCTGCGCGTTTACCGCTACGGCTATCTGGGCCCCCACCATTTTTGTAATCTAAGTCTGAAATTTCCATACAGTGTTAAACGCCTAAAAGTATGCAACGCCCTATAAATGTTTCGCAATGCATTGAATTTTGTTCGATTTATAATCCATTATCAAAGTTACCCCAAAACAGAGAACCGACTTTTAATTATTTGAAAAATGATATATCCATTAAGAATATTTTTTTTGGCAATCTATCAACTCGATATCGATATCGATAGTTAGGATACCAGTACTTGTTTTAAAAATATAAATTATAATTCTTTGAAACAGCATGCATAAATATTCAATATTCCTTATGAAGCAGAAGCGGTAGTCATTAAACCAAGTATAGATCCTTGAATCGATGAAAAAGTAAATATCCCTTTAGGCCGAATGCCGTTAGGTCGAATGACGTCAGGCGGAAGGCCATTAGGCCGAATACCGTTTGGCCGGAAGTGTTATTAGACTGAAAGGGTCATTAGGCTGAAACCGCCGATAGTTCCAATGATTCGTAACGTTGAATGGGTAACTAAGAAGGGTAGCTCATGATAATTTCAACTAGAAGCCACCGTATACATTTTTAGGTCGAGTTAGGTGTTAGTTGTAAGATCAGAATAATTTGCATTACCTGGAAGTGCACAATATCCTCTGTGAAATATAACTAGATAAAACAGCCTTTGATAAAAAAGAAGGAAACAACTCTGATGAATGTGTAAGCCATTTGAAATTGTAGTAAAATGTTATATCGGCCAACGACCATTTCGGCCTAGCGACATGATCCCTGTACCGGTAAAGTAAAACAACAATCGATGAAAAAATATATAATACAGATATTTTATCACTCAATTATTTCAAAGGCCATTTTTTTATAAATTTGACTTCACATGCTATTTTAAACATAGCATTTTTGAGAAACCCTACTGTCATTCATGATGGACTTATTATTAAAAAAAAGTTACTATTTAACTAACACATTCCGTAGCGTAGTCAGAAAAACAAGAAACTCTCAAACCCAAAAATATCTTCGATCGGACTGAGATTGTAATTTGGTGCCGGCTCTATCTACTGTAGCATTATCTTACTTTATTGCTGCATTTTTTTCTAAACCCATACTGGCATATTTGTCAGGTTCGACATTATTGACGAATTCGAGTTAATAGTGTTGAACGTCATTAAATCATAAATATTTTCGACTATCTCAATAAAATATTTGTGACTGCTCTAGACATTGAGGAAAAACTATCATGTCGTTTGTCATATTGCTAAATGTAACCCCATAAAAGTCATTTTGAGATCACAAATGGGTCTCATAATGTACTAGTATTGGAATTTTTATCAGATTCATTTTCTGTCTATTCACTCATGCGATTTGAGCTGTACAGCATGTCAACTTCAAATAAGTGTTTTTGAGCTCTCTGTATTTTTCAGATCTTTTAGTTTCGTCTCATTACTGACAAGCAATGCATAATTGTTACTCCATTTACTCGAAGTCTACTTTTGTCGAATGTTACAAACATACAGTTATGGGCAGTGAATCACTATAGTAAACTTTTCTTTATTTTCACAAATTCTATTTAACACTTCAGTCGTCGCGCTGTTGTACTTTGTACTACACTGTTGAAATAACCTCGCTTTTCGTTCACAACAGCAGCGTGGTACTTCTAACGGTGGCAAACCGCGTGACGACTGGAAGGTTAACAAAGTTGTCGAACAAAGAAAGCAGAGCCTATAAACCAATACTATTAAAATTAAAATTTTCCTAAGTATCCAGAACGAGGGGGCTTTACTGAGCCGAGTGGTTACCAGGGCTGTTAAATATCATGACGGACTTGCGGCATTGACGAAACGAGTCTTCTCACTGTCACTAATCGTAGCTACATTTCATGTGGTCATTTCATCACGTTGTAATGACGGAGCTCTCACGAGAGCATTTTTAATGTTATTTTGCTATTATCATTTCTATATAATTTTGAAGAATTTCGGGAAGTAATTGTGTTGGATGAGTTAATATCATTCCATGACTCCAGCGATACAAATAACAATCATACCAGATAATTAACTAAAAATTATAAACTTTACGATTCCGTTACAAGCCGTTGCGACGGAAAAATGGAAGAAAATTTGAAAAAAAGTCTTTGTCATTGTCTCGCCGTCCGATGACAGTGAGGGAAGCATCTATGTAAAAGTCGCTCGACACTCTCTATTTACATTGACGCTTTCGAGCCCTGGTTAGAGTCCACGGCTACAAAGCAAAACCATGCTGAAGGTGTCTGGGTTCGATTACCGGTCAGTCTAGGATCTTTTCGTAATGGAAATTTCCTTGACTTCCCTGGGCATATAGTATAATCGTACCTGCCACACGATATACGAATGCGAAAATGGCAACTTTGGCAAAGAAAGCTCTCAGTTAATAACTGCGGAAGAGCTCATGAGAACACTTAGCTGAGAAGCAGGCTCTGTCCCAGTGATGACGTTAATGTCAAGAAGAAGAAGAAGTTATCCAGAATGAATATTTCTCGAAAACTTATTCAAATAGCCTCAAGTCAAAAAAGTGAACAAACTTACTATATCGATCCTACGTGTATCGCAGACGAAATTCCACACGTTCCGCTCTTACCCAACTAAATTTTTCACTTTTAGAACGTTAAATTGCTGAATTACAAAACGGCGTAAGTAAGAATTTAAAATTTCGGAACCCAACCGCTACTTTCACCGCTCCGTTGAATGGAAAGACAAAGTGACCTAACCACGAATCAAAACAAAACACTACTAAAGCCGATTTTACACTGGTACAAAAACGTCGAAAGTAACTTATCATTTTGTTATATTTTTTTTTTGTGGGAAATAATAGAAACTACCTACTTTTAGAACGCGAGCTGATTGTATGCAAAATTTAAGCGATGTACACGACGAAAAAATGTTAAAAAGTTGAATCATTTTAAAACAGTTTTTTTTAAGACAGGTTGTGAGTTTTCTTAATTAATTTTCTCAAAACCGTGTAAAAGTTACTTACGTCGATTTGAAAAAGTAATCGAGATTTAACTTTTATAGCGACAAAAGCTTTGTAAGTATTGTGACGTTTTTCATTTTCTTGAAAATTATGTCAATAATATAATTATTTGTGTAATGGCTTTCCTCAAGTGCGACTTTGCCTTGTGATGTCGTTATAATAAGCTTTTACTGTTTTAGCGAATTTCTGTTACGCCAATAGGAACGAATCTGTTTCAGAAAGGAGCAAAAATCCAATCAATCGACGTACAATATTCAAGACTGTTACATGAAACAGCTCACAGGTTTCTTATAACAAAGCCCAATAAAAAAATCGTTTTGAAAATTTCACCCCATCTACTGGATTGCAGGATTTTCTAGCTTCGAATATTGGACATTAAACGAATGTCAATAATTGAGGATTAATTTTCTCTTGCGATCTCATCACTTCTCTTCAGCTGCAAAAGTAACTTGGAACAGCACCACCGAATAAATAATTAATATGCAAAAACCGAAGGCCACGAACGCTACTCTGAAAGCGTCGATTTCCGCTCGAAATTGCTAGGTTTAGTGCCGAGGCGATGAATAGGCAAAACGGCGATGGGATTTGATCCCTAAATTAGCCTCGACCCTTCCCGCTCTCGCAACACATCGACCCGGAAAACAGAAGATCACATTCCCTTCCTGTAAGGCGCCATACCATCCATCCATCCGTCCACCAAAGAGAAGCTTTTAAGGAGCCTTTAGTTAGACGATGATGCTTTCGGCAGCCGGCGCCGCCGCCATCACCGAGCGGAAGGCCGTGTGTTCTCATAAATTATTAATGTATTCAAATTTTCCACGTAAATTCGAGACCATTATGATTTATGACACCAAATTATCAACAAATCCATCGTGGTTTTTCGGGGAGCTGAACAGAAGCAGCTCGAGAGGTTCGTATATAGGCTTACCGCGAATGGTGTTATCACCGATGTTCAACAACCAAACGTCTGGATTGTTGGTCACATGTGAGCGGGTTTATGGGGAGCGTAAATGGGGCGCGTGTATGCGTGTATTCCGCAAGTGTGATAAGACTTTTCGTGTGAAGATTGATTGCGAACGAGTGAATAAGTGACGCCAAACAGGGGATAAATCGCTTTAAACAACGGGCCTGTGTCAAGAACGATTTAATTACGGAGATTCAAATTTTCTGGGGAACTGTTTATAATTGTGAGCTGATTCATATTGCATTGAACGGTATTTTCAATAGCTGGAATCAAGAATTATAAGGGTTTTCAATAAGTATAATTTGAATTACATTCCGACCCCTTTTTATGGCTGTTTTAAGAATCAGACGTAAATTGTTAGTAATTGAGCATTCATTTTGTATTTGAACAATACAAAGAATTAGATGTCATAAGTCCATAAGATGGTCGGTCCAGGATCTTTTCGTAATGGAAATTTCCTTGACTACCCTGGGCATAGAGTATCATCGTACCAGCCAAACGAAATACCCAATGCGAAAATGGCCTACTTATGCAAAAAAAGCTTTCAGTTAATAATTGTGGAAGTGTTCATTGAACACTAAGCTAAGAAGCAGGTTCTGTCCCAACGAGGACATACTGCCAAGAAAAAAAAAAAGCTCGAAGATTTACTATGATAACTAATGATGGTTTGGCAGAAGACAGTGTAAATTTTCTTGTTTTGGTCATCAATCAGTTATTCTTAGTCAACAATAAACAAACATTTTAAGCATAAGGTGCAAAAGAAGACAAATTAAAGACCTCCATGTCCCTTGCAGTTGTCCAAAATTGTATGGTTCATAAGGTAATCTAGAATGCTGTGAAAAGTGTACTGCGATCTGTCAAACTTGGGTACCTTTTGCACTACCGAGGGACCGAATGCAGTACAAGAAGTGGTACCCAATCTGAGCCCGAGTGGGACGGACCTGGTGCAATGAAGGTCATATTGCTGGCTACAAATTGGCCAGATGCAACATATAACTTCAAGACGCCGTCTTTCCAATCTTCTATCAGAAACGATATTGTCGACCAATCACTCGGACAAATTCTCCCGGACAATATTTCCGTCCATCAGTCAAGTCGCATGTCAATAAAAGTGTTTCACCCATCATCTGTCGTCCCATCACAGCGCATCATCGCTTCGAGACATCACTTCCGTCGACGATGACAGCTTGACAACCCAAAGTCCCACCATGGCAACAAGCAAACCACAGGAACCCCCCTGCAAGTCTGGGAATCACCAGAATCCGCAAAGGATACCCATTTCCCAGAAGCTTTTCATTTCGACTTCAGTGATATGTACTTTAGGGTAGTTCAAAAAACCAAAAACCGTTTCAAATTTGTATCTCCCATTTCTTCCTTATAATTCTTATGATGGAAAATGGGTTCTGTCAAATTTGCAGCTGTTTTGGTGAGGAAACGCCGGAATTGCTGAAAATCTCATACAATCCAATCATAATCGTAAGGTTTGTAAGGAAGATATGAAAGCTAGGATTCCTGTATTTTGAACCACTCTAATGAACCTTCCTACATATGGTGGAGTGACATCACTAATGAAATCGAATTATTGTCATCGCCATTATCGTCGTCATCGTTATCGTGGCGGCGTCGCCTCCGCTATGCGCTATGCGTCTACGTTTCCGAATTCGATTTGACCAATCAACATTTTGGATCGATGAGACCGAGTGTGAAGGGGTGCGGCTAGCTGGTGGGGTGCGACTGGTGTTGGAAATGTTCGTGAAGTTCTGGTAATCGGATTGGCTTTGCGGTTTTATGTGGTCTCAGATGTGCAATTTCTAGGATCCAGTGGTAGCATTCAGAATGCAGTAGAAATTGAAGTATAAACACAGCAAAAAATAAAATTGTAATACCATGTAGTTTTCGTAAAATTACAAGTGAACTGTTAAACAAAATGTGCATAACGACGTTATTTGACCACTCAGTAAACACTTAAACCCAGTTAAGGGCTTCCTTTCCCGAGTAAGAGTTAGAGTCCGCAAACGCGCTTCGTCTCTGTACCAGTGTACCACGCCAAACCCGGTACATGTATACTTCGGTTCAAATAATGACACTAGGCGGACAGAAAGAGAACGGTTGAAATCCACGCGGATAAATTTCTACGATCATATATCAAACTTCTTGGTACCAATCGCAAGAACCTTGAGGCTTGAATAAATGGTTTATTTAAGCAGATCAACTGAGATCAATATTTTGGGTAACGGTAACTTCATGAAAAACCAAGGATTTTACTATATCAAATAATGCAACAAGACACGATAAATAAAAATTGATAAGCGTGGATTTCATCTGTTTTCTGTATGTCCATTTTCGATAGCACATTGAAATTACATACTGTTACATTGAAAGGAATCCATAAATAACTTAATGAGCCCTTAATTTATAAAACATGTCTCTTAAAAGATTTGCATTGCATATAATCTTTGGTGAAAAAAACATATCGCCGAAAAAATATGCATTTTATTTAAAATTATTTAATTACGAAAAACAACAAAACATTGAAATACACCCAGTGATCTAGTGAGGATATAGGTTGGTATGACATGAAAAGTAATGATGTAATTATGGATGGGTACCCTGGGCAGGGCATGTTATAAGATTGCTAGATAACCCTTTTTAAATGACTTTTGCATCTAATTGGAACAAGAAAGACTTGTGGGGACGGACCGGGTGTAGCGGTTAGAACACACGCCTCTCACGCCGAGGACCTGGGATCAAATCCCATCCCCGAGATAGTCACTTATGACGTAAAATGACGACTTCCTTTGGAAGGGAAGTAAAGCCGTTGATCCCGAGATTAACCAGTCCAGGATTCGATGGAGAAATACGGTCATGAAACAAATCAATTGACGTTGGCAAGATTTATCAAAATAACTGATCCAGTACTAAGTTTATGAATAAATGTTGTTAAAAAACCCTGCATTTCAATGTTTTGTTTTGTTTTGAACTTCATACTACCTACAAAACATTTCTGCAAAATAGTTGGCAAATTAATTCTTTTTCACATAATCGCCTCGGATAAAAAACCTTAAAGCTTCCGATTCAATCCAATAGTCAGTAAGTTCACTACAATTTCCATCTTCACGAACATTTCTCAATCAAGTCGCACCCTCCGGATATGTCGATGAGTTGTCACAGCCACAATTACAAAAAGATATGGAATGAACAATGAAATTTCAAATCTGAACACATACCGAAAGATCGCCTCCGTAAAATGGATGTATAACAAATGTTTCGTTCCCGACGTGTATCACCCCGCTGACGCCGTTGCAGGTGTGGAAGGCAGCACTAGCTCCCGGGTAGTCTTTTACCGTGCCGTGGTAGTAGCAGTGCTCAATTTCCTGAAATTATATAGATAGATTAAAGGGAAAACGAAACCATCAGAATCGGCGAGTTTTCGAGGGGTTTATGCGTGTTTGGACCAATGAGTTCAAAAAGTGGTCATTTTTCAAAACTTATTCCCGCACACCGCACATGGCGGAACCGTTTCGAGGTTTTGTTTCACTTGCGTGGATAAAGTTTTCCGAGAGGCTGGCCGTTTTGTAGCTACCCTTTTGTTTTATCTCCCTTTGGGTGCTGCATGAAAATCACGTAATGGTAATTAGTTAGGAGGAAATGTTTCCGAAATGTTTTACGGATTTGGTTCGACCGTGTTGATGTCAGATGGGAACTTGAAACTTTGAGGGTTTTGACCTAGAGGCATTTATGGTTGTACGCTTTGAAGTTCGATTTTAAACGAACAGAATTGATTTTCCTGTGAAAAATGTATCTAATGTATTACTTGCAACATTGTTGAAGACACATCCAGTTTCATGGCTAAACCATCCTGCAGCTTTAAGGCTTACTCTTCGGTACAGTGGCAATCATCACCCGAAAACAACAATGTATGCAAAACCATTCCAATGCACTTCCAACGTTTCCAAATTCCAAAAGCACTTCTTATCATCCTACTTTCTTTGGTATCGGTTGGCAGAAACAGTTCACAGATACAACTGAATGGCTCCCCCGGGGATCCGAACCAGCCAACAAAAACACATATTTTATCCACTTGCAGATTATCGAAGAGTGAAGCTCAAAATAGGAATAGTTATGGTATCGAAGCACATCGTTGCCTCGAAATGGTTGTTTCTGATGTGTCCTACTATTGATTAGACAAAATAAATTCGAACCATCCTAAAACTTCGATAAACAAAAACAAATTTAAAAAATTGAACTAAAAATTGTAAAGCTCATATGCTGAAATTTTTGAGTTTCCAGAATTATTTATGTTATAACTTATAAATGTAGATTTTCAACTAAATAACAAAATAATCTGAAATAATGCATCCTTTCAAAGTTTACTGATACCTATTAATGTTGACAAAACTGAAACAATAGAACAACTAACATAAGTGAACTAAACTATTGAAAAGCTTCCATCTCATTCCACTATTCAACTCTCCGGAGCATCGACCTGATTGCTCCTATACTTTTTCCTAGTTTTGTTTATTCGTATACGGTGTTGATTTTCAATGGTGACTTTCCTCTCGTCCACAAAATTTCGATTGGGAAGGGTGGTAATCGGTCCCAGGATTACCGTTTCAAACTACATCAACACATATAAACTGAATAAGAGACAAAAATCAGGTCTAAAATTTAAAACAGCTCCAGTCGACAGCCGACAGATACAAATGGATGTTAAAGCGACAGTGGTACCAGTAGCTGTTCTTTAACCCTTCAGTCGTCGCGTGGTTTGCCACCGTCAAAACCACCGCGCTGATGCTGTATATGAAAAGCGAGGTTTTTTCACCACTGTTGTACAAAATACAACAGCGTGACGACTGAAGTGTTAAAGCCCAAAGAAATTCATGAAACGAATTGTGTGAAACATGTGAAAATATTCAAGTCCATAGTGTTCTAAAACACTTTTTTTTATTCCATTGTATTGATTCTTCTATTCATTGAGGTGCATTACAGAACGATCTCTAAAGGTATTGTTAGGTAAGTTACATTTTCAATTTCCGCTCTGCACTGATTAATTGTATGATTTTTACATAACAAACGACCCACTCTAATGTCTATGGAGACAACCAAATTATCAAACTGGAATGGGTACAGATTAAATAATCAAATAGACGGAGGCTCTTCTGAAATGGCCAGTACAACGAAGGACACAGAGGCTGAGCTAAGCTCCTGAAGGGATGCACCTGTCTGTTACAGCAGGAGGCCCATATCGTATGTACATATATGCATCTTGTTGCTGTTGGGTTTTTCTGGACTCGTCGTGTCGGCATTCTAATGGGGTTGTGATGATAGATTATGTAAATATTTTAAGCTAAATGCCACTCCATCTCGTCACACACAATTTATTATTAAGCTGTAGCGGATGCATCGGATATACGCCTGATGAGTGCGATGTAATCTTTTCCTAGACTGATGAGTTGTATTTATTTAGGTTTATCCTTTAAAGCCTCAAATGGTGAACTTTAATGTATGAATACATTAGAATAGCATTCAAGTACTGAATATTTTCTCAACCATTGATGGACGGTAAATTAAAGATCCAAAAATCAAAGAAAAGCATATTCAATAAGTCTTATTGCACTGTTCACTCCAAATCTAACAGCACACTTTGATAAAGTGACACTTAGAAGTGTGACGGTAAAAAGCAACCTTGTGATCTGACAGCATTTTGGCATAGAGAAATGTCATGAAAAACCACGTGCTACTAATTATGTCTTTGCATTTCTCTGTTTTTTTGGTTTTCGACCTTCCATTACCGCCGAAGGGAGGGCAAGCTTGCCAGTTATGAGATCTTCTAAACAGATTTACGTGATTCCTTCGCAGTAACGTTCCTCAAGGGTTGCAACGTCTTTGTGCGGAATGATATTTGTGAAAAATCACCGAGAAAGTTGAAAATACACGGGTCAATAAATTTGACATTTTATGTGAGGATGTTACATAGCCTACTTCAAAACCTTCTATGCCGGGACAACTAGCTTGACATAAATTCGTAAAAATTCCACACTGATTCCTAATATCCATAATAATTCCCCCCAATACCATAACTTGTGGAAAAGTGCATAGAGTATGACTCAATCAAGATGTTGTATTCTAAGAAAAGGAACCTGTTTCAGAAAGCGATGCTTGATTGTGCATTAGAGTGGTTCAAAAAATCGTTTTTGCTCCACACCGCTCATTCGATTCTAAATCAAATTCTGAGTGTCCTCCCAACATTTTAACTCATTCGGATGAATACTGAGACTGCACAAGCCCTTTGAAGTTTATATGGGAATTACTATGGGAAAAGCAAGCAAATCATTCAATCGGTCATAATGTTTGCCCATGTGCTCTTGGGGATTAGAACTACGTTGATACTGTGAGATACAATAGTCAGCTACAACTTTGCCAAAGACCATTTTTATATCGGACGCCCCAGTAATTAATTATTGATTTTTGAATGAGTTGTAAAACTTTGTTTATAATTATTGGGCTGTTCTGCGGGCATCACTGCATATGTGCAGTAAAACATAGTAGCCATGATTTGTGCGTGCTATCTTTCGCGCCAGGTGCAGCAATGTTGCCTGTTCAGAAGTTAAATGAGCACTGCTTAGAATTTGTGATTGGATATAATTAAATAACTAATTACTGAGGCGTCCGATTTGAAAACGGTCTTCAGCAAAGTTGTAGCTGATGAATGTATCTCACAGTATCAATGTAGCTCTAATCCCCAAGAGCACATGGGTAAAAACTATGACCGATTGAATGAATTGCATCCTTTTCCCATAGTAATTCCCATATAAACTTCAAAGGGCTTGTGCAGTCTCAGTTTTCACCCAAATGAGTTCAAATTTTGGGAGGACACTCAGAATTTGATTTAGAATCGAATGAGCGGTGTGGAGCAAAAACGATTTTTCGAACCACTCTATTGTGCATGGCTCTTTAAGAAATTACAAATATTCGGAATCCGACAAAAAACGATGTTTTGCCTTATATTTGGTCGGCGTTAAGTCAGAGGGGACCAAGTACAAGACTTGGGAAAATTGGATTATTCTCTCATTAGATGCGAAATTACTTTACCTCCGGTTTCACTTTGACCAGATTTGACGAATGCTGTAAACTGCGAGAGATATGACGGATTTCACGCCAACTCGACACGCGATTGGCAGCACCCCTTCAGAATTCAATGAAACTTTCTGGATGTCAAAAGTATGTGAAACTAAGATACTTTGCATACTTTGTTTTTTTCAAAATCGATCTAGACTAACATTTGGAAAGGGTCAAAGTTTTTTTTACTTGTTTTTTATAAACCTGTATAACTCAAAAACGGTAAGACCTACAAAAAAGTGTTGTATGGGGGACTGTCGTGAAATTTCCTGTTGTTTTAGAGAAAAATATTAAAAAAATAAAAACACGTTTTCTACTCTGAAAAAAAAAATATTCAAAACTTTAAAGTCGATTTAAAAAAACTGCCACTTCAGATTTTGATCATCCTTAAGCAAAAAGTTTCGTAATTAAATTTACTAAAAGTCGCCCATACATTGCAAATTGGGCATATTTTTAAGAAAAAAGTTTTTCTAACATCGAGTTTTTTAAGTCCCAAAGTTTTTTTTTTACTTTTTTTTATAAACTCGTATAACTCGAAAATGGCAAGACCTACAAAAAAGTGTTGTATGGGGGACTGTCGTGAAATTTCCTGAAGTTTGAGAAAAACATATTGAAAAAATAAAAACACATTTTCTACACTGAAAAAAAATATTCAAAACTTTAAAGTCGATTTAAAAAAACTGCCATTTCAGATTTTGATTATCCTTAAGCAAAAAGTTTCGTAAATAAATTTACTAAAAGTCGTCCATACATTGCAAATTGGGCAAATTTTAGGGAAAAAAGTTGTTCTAACTTCGAAGTTTTTAATTCAAAGATTTTGTTTTAAACCGTCAAATATGATCGTGTTTTCAAGCGATAAATGAGTTTGAATCAGAAAATAGATTGTATTTTTTATTGAGAATAGTTAAAAAACGGAATTATACAGTGATAATGTTTTTTAAATGAAGGCAATCAATGGACTTCGCCTCTGCCTATGAGGAAATCAACTTCGTCTAACAATCCGGCGGATTTTTATGGTTCTAAAGGTATCACAACAGTATTGCAAACATTGAAAAGTTACAAACTTATCCATATCCCATTAAATTCTCTTCTAGAAAAAGTTTTGTGAAAAATAACTTACTAAACGTACCTGCGTTAAACGCCAGATGAATAAGAAATAATGAATATGTTTGTATTGTTATCTACCTAAAAAAAGTTGATAAGCTCATAACTCATGATTTTATTTGCAAATAACAGTCTTCTTTTTCACGAAACAAAAAAGACTCCTTAAAACAAGGTTAAATACTGGTAATTAGCGACTTTTCTGAAAATTATAACGCTGCTCAAGGATATCACTGGAATAATTCCCAATTCTAAATTTATCATAAAAAAGATAATAAATTCGAAAATGTTAGTTTTATTATAATATCAGACCCATGACACAGTAGCAGTTCAGCTGTTTATTTCAAAATTGATAAATTTTGTTAAACAAATCAAAAGTTATTATTAAGTCAGATGGAGCTGCAGCTCATTATAAAAATAGAAAAAAAAAAAAAAAATTGCCAGCTAATGTCATTTCAAGAAAATACATGGATTGGAAGCAGAGTGGCACTTTTTTGCCACATCCCACGGCAAAGGCCCCTGTGACGCTATTGGTGGCACTCTCAAGCGAATGGCAAAAAAAGCAAGTCTTGCAAAATACTATGGAAACACAATCGCAACTCCGCGAGAACTATTCGACTGGGCAGTGAATCAAACTGATACATGTATCACCAAATTAATTTTCTGTTATATATCTAATGAACAATATGTTAAAATGTCAGAGGAATTGGTGGAATTGTTTGATAAGGTTAAAACTGTCCCTGGTACCCAAAAATATCATTGTTTTATGCCTACTAATGATACACAAATTGCAGCCAAACGGTATACCAATTCAGAGGATGAACCAAAAATATTCAATTTATTCAGTAAAGCCCAAAAATAATGTAAATATTAATGTGCAGATACTACGTTTTAGGATATATAGCAATAATAAAAATAAAAACAAACCACGACTTTTTTCATAAGCATAATATTGACCCTTTCCAGACACCTGTTAAGATTGGCTTTGACCAAATAAGAAATTAAATATTATTGTGATATCTTTCCAACCATAAAAAAAACCCATCGGATTGTTAGAAGGAGTTGATTTTCTCATAAGCGGTATGGTGCGAGATTAATTGAATTTAATTAAAAAAAACTGTATAATTCCGTTTTATTTCTTTTAACTACTCCCAATAAATCAAATATAATCTATTTTGTGATTAAAACTCGTTTATCACTTGAAAATATGATCATACTAGACGATTTGAAGCGAAATAAAAATTAAATAAAAAGTTCATTTTGGACTTAAAAAATTCGATGTTAGAACAACTTTTTTCTCTAAAATATGCCCAATTTGCAATGTATGGACGACTTTTAGTAAATTTAATTACGAAACTTTTTGCTTAAGGATGATCACAATCAGAAGAAGCCGTTTTTTTTAATCGACTTTAAAGTTTTGAACATTTTTTTTTTAGTGTAGAAAATGTGTTTTTATTTTTTTTAATATTTTTTTCTAAAACGTCAGGAAATTTCACGACAGTCCCCCATACAACACTTTTTTGTAGGTCTTGTCGTTTTTGAGTTGTACGGATTTATAAAAAAAAGTAAAAAAAATCTTTGGGACTTGAAAATTTCGATGCTAGAAAAACTTTTTTCTCTAAAATATGCCCAATTTGCAATGTATGGACGGCTTTTAGTAAATTTAATTACGAAACTTTTTGCTTAAGGATGATCAAAATCTGTCCGTTTTTTTTAAATCGACTTTGAAGTTTTGAATATTTTTTTTTTTCAGTGTAGAAAATGTGTTTTTATTTTTTTAATATTTTTTACTAAAACGTCAGGAAATTTCACGACAGTCCCTCATACAACACTTTTTTGTAGATCTTAACGTTTTCGAGTTATACGGGTTTATAAAAAAAGTTAAAAAAAACTTTGACCCTTTCCAAATGTTAGTCTAGATCGATTTTGAAAAAACAAAGTATGCAAAGTATCTAAGTTTCACATAGTCTTCACACCCAGAAAAATTGATTGAATTCTGAAGGGGTGCTGCCAATCGCGTGTCGAGTTGGCGTGAAATCCGTCATATGTAACAAAATTTACTTTGGATGATCAATAAAAATCGATAAAAGTGTGCAGTCAGAGGGGACCAAGTGCTTATTACCATAACAGCGAAAATGATCAGCGCGCTGAGGAATGCGAGGAAATAGAAAACATTTCAAGAGATTTGTAAGATTTTTCGACATCGAATGATTCTTCTACTTATCCATCAACAGAAATTTATAAATATTACTTAATTCGATGCATTTGATTTGGATTTTTGACCATTTACCATATTTGGATGGGTGGTCAGAAATTGCAACAATTTCTGTGCAGACAGAGCGGACCAAGTGTTCAAAAGCACTAAACTGATTGATTTTTTTGCATTTTATGAGCCAATTTTAGAGTCCGCGGTTACAAAGCAAAGTCATGCTGAAGGTGTCTGGGTTCGATTCTCGGTCGGTCCACGATCTTTTCGTAATGGAAATTTCCTTGACTTCCTTGGGTATAAAATATCATCGTACCTGCCACACGATATACGAATGCGAAATTGGCAACTTAGGCAAAGAACGCTCTCAGTCAATATCTGTGGAAGTGCTCATAAGAACACTACGCTGAGAAGTAGGCTTTGTCCCAGTGAGGACGTAATGCCAAAAAGAAGAAGATTTTGGTCGGTATTCAAGATTTTTACTTGGTCCACTCTAACTAAATGGTATCGTAATGCCACTGATTTCGGTATTGACAATATAGATTATTGAAGAATTTACGATACTGGTGTCGAAGGGTCTTTTAATCTGCTTATCTTAGAGATATGCACCCAGTTCGACCATTGAAGCATTGATGACCATTGAAGCATTGATGATTATTATTTTCCTAGAAATTGTTCAGTCAGAGTGAACCAACTCGCTGAACGGTGATGTTTAGTTCAGTCAGAGTGGACCAAGTATACATAGTTCATCAAAAAATCGTTCTATCAGCGGTTTGAATTATGATTTTTCATGATTATGAATTTACATTATATTGTTTGAAAGTTACACAAAGATGTGAAGAAATATTGAACAAAATTTAAACGAGTTTAAAAATTACAGGGCATTCGACTATAAACCCATTTTTCTCAAAGTATGAAAAATGTCACTTGGCTCACTCTGACTTAACGCCGACCATTTGAACTGAATAAACAATGCTTTTGAATATGGGATTCACAATTTGATTGTATTGAACAAACATTATATGAATACATTTTACATAAAATGTAAAAAGTGGGTACGATTTGCATATCTTATTTCAAATTTTCAGAAAACTTGATTTGATCTCGATTGACTCTATTAGACTTATCGAATTGGTGTTTCTATGTATGTTTGTGTTGTCCAAACGGCAGAAATAAAGAGACATAAACAGGAAGAGGTGAAATCTGATCATTTTGAAAATAATAATGCCAAATTTATCACGCAGCACTGCTAATGGTGAACCTCCTGCTTAAAGTGGTTCACAGGTTTCATGTGTTTAGTTTTGAATGTTGTTGTTCGGTTTCGAATGCAAAATTGACTGAATGTGTGGAGAATCAGTGTGATGAGTAAATACTAGGCATCGTGCAAATAATGAAAATTCCAAACGACACTCGTGTATTCAGAAAATCTGCTACTTCAGAAGATGCAAACTTTATGTAGATGGTAAAATTTTTGTGTGAGCCGTTTTCAGCAATGTAAAAAAGTGTTCGATAAGCCTGCTCGATTTGAGTGACATTGATAGCAAATTTGGAATTCCAATTGAAACATTTCGTCTCTTTGTTTACAGTCTTTTTAACTGCGACCAGCCCTGCAGGTGTGAAACCTAAAAAGACTAAAAGTACAAAAAGACAAAATCTGATAAATTTTAAAAATAAATAAGCTAGCAACTATGCCAAATCTATTACGAACACACCTTGGACATGTCCTATATCAACTGCAGCGATTTACAGTAAACTGGATGTCTCGGGCCCGATCCATCTGACAAGCCAACCGACTCCTCTGTCTTATCCTTACCATAACCGTAAGCTTACCAAAGTTGGTCATTTTGTATGGAAAATCGAAAAAGTTGCAAATGTTTTGTCCAATACTGTACGTTCCAGTTGTATTAAAGACTAAGAATCGTTTTTTAAAGAAGGCACAAGAAGCCATGCTGAACTCTTCTACCAAGGGGGGAAAACTTACGTCAACTACCAAGGGTTCGAAATGAGAAGTAAGTGCAACTTAGAACTTGCGTAGCTTTGTCGTTTTCGAAAAAAAAAAATCGGCATTGGAACCAGACAGTATTTAAGATTGATGTTCATTTTTTGGGATTTTGAAATAGATGTGTCTACCCAAAAATATCAAACAAGTAACACTTCCTAGTTTTTTAAACACATTCTTTTTCACAAATTTAACAATAAAATCAAAGTGGTGAAATATAGTTCTTTCGATAACACTCAAAACTTATTTCACCCAGAAAACTAAAAAACGTATTTCTTCAGTTTTTTTGTCTGTAAATCAAAATTTCCCACGCTGTTTTTCCGAAGAAATATACATTTTTGATTACACTCAAAATATCTTTTACTTGAAATACTACGGAAACCCTATTTTTGGAGCCATTTGGATTCATCTGCATTTTTGGATTCATCTGCATACAATTCAATGTACACCACTGCAAAAGTCAAATGAAGAATAGGAGTATTGTTTTGAGTAAAACAAAAAACTGGCGGCCATATTAGATTTTGACGACATCTTGGTTTTAAGTAGTAGAATGAGTTTTCATCTGGTTAGCACTCAACATGTTGCATTTTAATGCTATCGTTACAGTTACTCTTCTTCTTGTTCTTCTTTTTCCTGAAGTTACGTCCCTACTGGAACAGTGACAGCCCCTCAGCTTAACTAGCTATAAAAACAAATTTTCAAACATGAATTTTTAATTCCTATTTGCTACCTGAATGATTCTTTTGCATATCTTCGAGTTGAAAAATAGCATTATTTCTTTCATTTATTTGGTCTGAAACCATCGATAGAAATAAACAATCAGTTGAACAGCTGAGATAAGAAAAGAAAAAGAGAATCTGATTGTTTTTTTAACAAAGGCCTCATAATTCAACATGATGAGCGCTGAGATGGTAAAAAAATCATTCAACTGCTAAAAACCAAGATGGCATCGAAATCCAAGATGGCAGCCAGATTTTCCAACCTCAAAATTATACACCTGCGTTTCGGCATTACGTCCTGCTTCTCATATATTTCTCCATGATTAAGGATTCCTTTCAAAGATTTCTGGATTTTTTAAAGTACCGTTTTGATTCATATTACGGACACTTAAGGCCTCAGTGAAGTATAACCCAGCTTGGACCATACAAAATAAATCATTCTGTATGATTTTTAGCGTTATCGAGCGTCGGAAGCCCTTAACTTTCGGATGGTGGGTAAAGAATACGTGTCCGCAACTTGAATAAATTTAAATAAATCAAAACGTGTGGCCTTTTCATGATTCTTATTCCGGTCGCTCCCTCATATTGCGGACGCTTTGATTCGAATTACGGACAGCTCATGATAATCATTAATGGAAAGTCAAATCATCAATTGAAATCGTTCAACCACTTAAGAGACGTCTAAGGTAGTTGGACATTATAAATTTGCAATGATATTCATGGAAAAAACCTAATAAAACGAGCCTCGAAAATGAGAACTTTTGGACGGCGAAAATTGAAACATTTCGTGTGAAATGTTTCCCATACAAACGAGAGTGTCCGGAATTTGAAGCTGTCCGTAATATGAATCAAAACGGTAATTTCTTCTTCGATACTTCAATTTAAAAAAATATTAAATTTCCTAAACCACAAAATCCTGCAGCAATTATTCATGTAGCTTCTCAAAGAGCTTCGTTCGAGATTTTCCAGGGGTTTCCTCTAGCAAATTTTGGTTGGGTAATTAATTTCTATGAAGACTCAACCAAGACCTTCTCCAGAGTCCAGAAGAGAGTCGGTGATCTTTGAAAGGTTTCTCTCTTGGTGGAATTTATTATGTATTGCATCAGTTATTTCTTTAGGATTTCGTTTAGATATATATATATATATATATATATCTAGTTTGACTTTAAAGGAATCTCCTCCAATAAAATCTGAAAAATTTCTTCGGCATCTTCTTGGATAAATTTGTAGAGAAATCTTGTAACAATTCTTTGAAAATCCATTTGGAAAACTTCCTGATAGTATCAATGAAAAAAAAAAAATCTGTGGACATCATGTTTCCTTCACAGATTTCTCAAAGAATTCCTTCAAAATGTGGGAATGTTCGATGTACTACTGAAAAAATCTTCGAATTTGAATTTAAAGCAAACTTTTAGCAAATACCTGAGTTATATTCTGATGAAATTTTTGAAGAAAATCATCAAATCCCACAGAAACTTTAAGAAAGACGCCTTGTTAGTTATCGGATTACTGTGATTCATGTTTAGTGGGTTTCATTTTTCAGGCATGATGTCACTATTAATTATTATTTTTAGACACTTAGCCGCTGTCAGCCCTGGAGTGGTTGTATCTGTGTAATACATATTAATCAATTGACATTTTGATTACTAAATAAAAATTAAAAAAACGACTTCAACAACAGATGAACTCATGGTGGATCATTTTCTACGCCAAATATTTATGTTGATTGATATTGTATTATTATTTTGATTAATTAATTAGCCAATTGGCTCAAACCCCTATTTGGAAGGGCCCCCGTATTTGATTCTGCACCGGACCCGAAAACCTCAGCTACGCCACCGAGCCATCCTTTATAGTTTGCTTCAGGGATTTCTCCAAAAATATCTTTAGGTATTCAGTCAGGTATTCTTTTACACATTTCGCCATTTCTCCAAATGTTTTACTTAGGATTTTTTAATGATTTTTTTTCCAGAATTAATTTATAAATTCTTCTTTGGATTTTGAGGTGATAATGGGTCTAAACATAATTTAAAGTATCTCAGTAAATAATTCGAATATTGAAGTACAATTGAGGAGCAAAAACACAGAGATGTGTAAATGACATTTTGGATGGTTTTAAGTAAAGTATACCTAAAAAATCTCCAGTTTTCACGCTTCTCAACGGTAGTTTCAGATACTTTAGTGGGCCTCGTGGCCGTGCGGTTAGTGTCGTCAGGCATTTAATCGCATCGTTTCATGGGGTGCGGGTTCGATTCCCGCTTCAGCCATTGTAACTTTTCGTCATGTTTTACGGTTGTACCACTGGATCATGCTTGTCCGTTGTCTAGTGATAAGTTACAGTCTGTGCAGCTAAATGGCTGAAGACGGTGTCCGTGTCTCTTTTTTTAATCCATAAAACAAAAGGAATAACATAATTTGTAGAAAATTCGTTTGTATTTTTTGGCATACAATTTATAAAATATAATATAAATAAAATACTGCTGAAAAAAAATCGAGGTCCATTTTCTCAACACATGATATTTATCATTTACATTCCTCTGCTTCCTCTATTTCCATGGTGTATTTCGAAATTTTAAAAGTAATCAACAAAATATGAGATCTATGGAACAAAAATTGGAAAATAATGCAATGTTTTATTGCCAAACTATTCAAACTAATAGAATGAATTTTAAAATTTCATGCCCATCATACGATGCTTCAAATTAAGATGAATTGAGCTGAAATTTTGCAGGATGTCTTGGAATATCAAATAAAAACTGTTAATTTGGGGGGAGGCAAAATCTGAGATGGCCGAGGAAAAATGGGACACTCTACTGATAATATTAAAGAAATTAAGAGATTGTAACAGTTGCTAAGCTATTTGGTGGAACCCAAAGACTTCACCCTGTTTGATTCAAATTCCTTCGAAATTTGTTCACTCTGGAAGTAGGTCGGCGAGAACAACTCCGTGCGGTTGGAATTGCATACAGCTTCTACTATCCTGCATTACATACCGTCCGAGATACATACATCCACTTGTTTCACCAGCAAAATGGTGGTGCAAGTTTTAACCGCCCCAAGGTAGCGTTTATGGCTGAACGATATTACCACGATAGAAATTGTAAACTTAACCCGCAATACCGGGTTGAAGTAGCTTCGTTCGGAGCTTCGGTGAATGCTTTTGCGGTAACGCAAACGTACCTACAAGCAGATGAGACAAGACCTTTGGGAGTAACTCAACGTTATTGCACCGCTCAAGAAATGAACTAGTTGTGACTGGTGATTTCCGCTGGAATGTGTATTCTTGCATTAAAACAGCGCAGCCATTTTATATTTTGCTCCACACTGCCAACCTGGACCATCTGTTTCAGCAGATGCTGCAACGGGGAGAGGGTGCAATAAAAAAGATCGAAAACGACGTGCACTGAAAGTACAAATTTTATGCGCACCGACCTGCAGTTGTTTGGATGGGCGGCAAATGGTTTCGTTTATGTTACGGTGGACATTATGATCAGGTTACTGTGCTGTAGTAGGAATCGTTGTTAGACTTGTGAGTGGACCGAGTGAATTGACAAAATGTTCGGTGTTCTGCATTTGCATTATTTTGTTCAAAAGTTATAACGAAAGTCTTCTAAGTAGCTTTTCAAGCCTTTTCAGTTTTACCAACTAAACACGACACTGGTTGGTCAAAAAACTATTGGAAGCATCTCCTCGGGGAGGATTGCAACTGGGTGTCACAGGCTAATGCGTCAGTTTGCCCAACCACTGCTGAATACCGACCTTAGCACCCTAAGTACCAATATTTATGCAGCAACCGTCGTCGTCTAAACACAACAAATCCTCATTTTCCAGAAGCAGCCATCCAGCGACCGGTCGCAGTAATACGCAATTAGCATACAAAACCTGCATCCGAAGGCATGCGCTACTGCAAATGTTGCCACCACCATTAACCGGGGGAACGATGTCGTCGACTAGATGTAGGAGTTTAGGATCGGTGGTGAAGGAGGGGGGTTGGGAAACGATGACGACAACAACGCGACGTGGAAGAATTGTAAAAGCAGCTTCACAACTGAATCATGCTGGCTCCGATATGAAGGACTGTACTGAATCATGATAGCAACTCCACCACATGCTTCATCCAGTCGTTCATTAGGATATACAAAAAAGTTTGGAAGCAGGTTACAAATAAGTTTCATCTGCTAGATGTATGTTATTAGCTGTTAGAAAATTGAACAGCTCGTCCTCTTTACCATTCAAAGAAAGAGATTCTGTCTGGGGAATTCCGGCTACAAAAAACGTTTCCGTTCTTCTGCCTGATACGAGCCTCTACGACTCGTTTGCGCGAAGGGCAATCCCAATAGTTGAACTTATGGTTGCCCCCGCAATTAGCGCATTCAAACTTGTTGGTATCTTCCTTTACATGACAGACGACCTGGATTTTCCAGGACTGTGCTCAAGTTTTTTGTCAAAGCACTTCTTGCTTGGAAGTCATCTTGATAAACATTTGATAGATGTTTGCACAAGTCAACATTACACTCTTAACTAGTTTAACCCAAAATTACATAATTTTTTACACATACAATAAAAAGTTAAAGACAAAAGATACTGTTGCACACTTTCCTAGAACAGTCCTCAGGTACTCCTTCCAATCCAGACCAAGTGCACTTTGCCGGAGCAGTAGTGTTACAAAGAATAAAAACAACAAACCCAGCAGAGCAAATCCACGTGAAGTGAAACGATCGTAAAATTAGTGCTTTTGTCAGAACCATAATTCCTGGCCGTGTCATGTACGCGAGTCCCCAGGATTCGGAAGCTTGTGCCGTGAGTCCTTATCTACATTCGTGGTGTGGTGTACGTACGCGTTTGTGTGTGAGCGAATTTCTAAATTAATTAGTACACATGTCACGTCGCTTGTTGCCGACCCGGAGGCGCATGTCGCGTACATCAGGACAGTTGCTGGCTGGTGCTTCAGATTATAGCACGAGTTGGCGGTAATCTGGACTTTAGATGGAAGTATGGGTTGGTAAGTATTTTTGTCATTTCACTCGTGAAAATTGTTATAAATTAGTCAAAATGTCAGAGCCACTTGATGACGTATGAGTGCAACAGTGATAACCTTGATGTAGTGCGCTCTTTGTGATAATTCAACCAAGAGAATATAGACTCACAGACTACGGTGTTCTTATTCTTATGTGGATAACAACTATTGAAGCTTGTTAGTCTTGAGCACAATCAAATTAGGAAAAATCGAAATTATGCCTTTCTTGGTTTGTGAAGTGTGCTCGATAGGCCATCCAACCAGGGTTGCGCTACCTACATCGTGCTAGAGGGGCTCCCAGATAACCAGAAATCGCATGAAAGTTCACGTTACAACTCGTTTATTCATACTAATTACATCAAACTCGCTAAACACCGTGGATAAAGTCGTCAGATTGATGAGTTTCCTCGCATAAAACACTTCTTTTCTGAGTTCATTTGTACATTTTGTTTCGTCCCGTACACACGTACAAAGTAAGTCGAATCAATCCGTAGCAGCTGTCAAATCATCATTTGTTATCATAAGTTAAGTCGCATAATATTACAGGTTAGTTCGGTAGAATATTTATACACTCGCATTGTATGTTATTATTCATCACATAATATATGCACGCATATCGCCTCCACTTTTGTACGTAGAAGGCCGTTTCGCAACATCTTATAAGTGAAATTTTGCACATATAGAGCCTCCAGGTGATTTCGTTATACGTACATTTTGGTTGTCTGGGCTGCCTCCTCGGTGCTGACATGATACAGCATTGTTGTTTATGTGATGACCACGGTCATAGTCATTACAACCATCCACCTTTATCAGTGCTTTGGACCTGCAGCTCTGGATCTCAATAGTTTCAAATTCATTCAGAAATGCTACTTTGGAGAGCCGTTATGCGCTAGCGGCCGACTTCAATGGGCTGGTCACTTAGTGCAAATGTAGGAAGAAGGAATTGCGAAAATAATAAGGCTATCCATGATGACTTTTCGCGATAGGACTGACAGCTAAAAGTGTACATGTAACCAAAACGGCAGGGTAAACAAAGCATGAGAGTGTTGTCTGAGCTTTACATTTTCCTTTGTAATCGAACGGTCACTCCGATCGCGAAACGTCAAAACCTCATGATAAACAAAAAAACAGCTGATCGCAGCTGTCTCATGGATTGCCTTATACTCGGAAGGGAGCCAGCTAGAAATACGCCAATTCGTGGAAGACCACAAATACGCTGGCTGTACGTAATGGAAGGGGACCTGGCGACCATAAACGTTCGGTACCACTGGAGAAGTACTGCCCAAGACCGACGAAGATGGAGCTCTATAACACGCCCGGAAATGGCGTGCTGTTACGCTGTAGCAATCTTTGAGTCGGTCCATATGAAGCATTGCTAATCCTTCAGGGGAACAACCCCGAACATCTTATTTATAGTGCTGCTACTAGCATAAGTGGGGGTTTCACCACACTTATGCTAGTGAGGCATACATATACATCAAGCCTGACATCTGTCGATGAAAACGTGCAGCTGAAAGCTGTCATAGTCTAGGGAATGGCTTCCCAGTAAGGACTAGCAGGAAGCTTAAATACTCTCTTTGCAATACTCCGAATGCCAATACAGTAATGACCCGATTTTGTCAGCCCCCGATTTTGTCTACCCCCGATTTTGTCTACCCACGATTTTAGCATCCTTTTTGCCCGATTTTGTCAGCCTTAAAATTGATATTTATTTTGATCAGAGTAAACTCGTCTATACTGGCAATATTGAGTGCATAAAGTCAATTATGACCTTGGCCACGTCTATACAATCATCTAAAGATCAAAATTTTGAAATCTGAAGTTTTCCATGATTATTCATGAAACTGATCAAAGTTACTTTGGATTACGGTACATAGAAAATTGAAGTAAAAAGCACAATGTTTATATTAACAAAATCATAAAACTAAGTCCTTCAGTTAAAATAAAACTTGAAACCAGTCGAAATATTTTTTCCTGATTTTAGCTTTTTTCCGATTTTGTCAACCCAGCATGGGGCTGACAAAATCGGGAAATTACTGTTTACCGTAAAATTGGGTGTAATTGATCAGAAGGGTGAAATTGATCATCGTATCACACGATTTTATTTATGCGTAATGGAGCACAAATATCAATGTAAGCTGCAGTAAATGAACGTTGTTTGTCGTAACTATTGTCGAATTGTGTGTTGTGAAATTTTTTGCGTTAAAGAATGTTTATTACTATGAAAATAATGTAAAATTTCAAAATCAAGCACGGTACAGTATTGACAAACATCTATAAACTTCTATTTCTAAGCAAGGATGTGAACATAGTATAAACCTGAAGGTTTGTGAGGATGCTTGAGATATATCCGCAAACCAGATTTCATCACCAAAACTAGTACCAATTAGCTCAAACGGTTGAAATAATTGAATTTCTGTTGGATATCATTGAATTCCTTAGGAAATTGCATACATTTAGACGTTTTCCGCGTAATTCTTGAAATTTAACTATTCGTTATTTATATAAATATTGCATTGTTAAGATTTTGACAAGCATATTCGGATTCAGGGAGCTCAAATTTATCATGTAGAGTTGTTTTGAAAACTTCCAATAATGGCATTGACAAGCGATCAATTTCACCCCGAAATGAGATCCCCTGATTTTTTATTTTAGAGATATTTGTTAACACTAAAATGACATTTGTTAGAAAAATTCAGTACATGAGTCGATGAGACTCACCTTCGTTCTTGTTTTCCTGCATTTAGTTGTTTGGCATTGTTAACATTATAGAAAACAGACTAGAAAAACCGTGAAAAATGATCAATTTCACCCGAAATTACGGTACTTAACTTCTGATTTGAAGTTGATCAGTTGATTCTGCGAAAACTCGTCACTCGCAGGGCCACACAAGATCCACACATGCTCGATGCCGGACTCTGATCTCTAACAGGATTTCTTCGAAGGTGGATACCTCGTTGCGATTCATTATAGTGCTCTTGGAAACTGTTCGGCAAACTCCTTGACGTGCAGATTCGTCAGGTGAGCATGGCAATGGATCTGAACGTCACTTCATCAATCACGTATACCTCCAACTTCTCTGATAGTTCCTTCCAAAACCTCTGCGTTCGCTTGTCTTGGATCCGCTACTAATGTTACATCTTCTCAATTTTCTCTTTGAATTCTAAAGCCGGCTCTCTAAATTACAGAATACTGCCGACAATACAGTTAGCATATCTGGTCCCTTCATCTAACGAACTTTGTTGTAGAGGTAGCGCTATGAGCGAAATAGATGTAAATATGTATACCCAGACATTGGAAAAAGAAGAGTTGCTGACATGGTAGCGAGAACAGTGAGTAGCGTGCCGTTGGAACGGAGAGCCTTGTTTGTTTTAGTTAGTTTTTCAACATGGTATTTGCCCAGGACAGGAACGTCGTGAGGACGCTGAAGCGGCTTCGACTAGGGACCACGAGGAAGCACTTGGACGAGGAGGCAGAAACTCAACGAGGGTGCAGAGCCTGGATGAGAGGAAGACAGTGGACAGGAAGTGGCTTAACGGAACCAAGAGTCGCAGGCCAAGATGGTGAGAACGAGGCTGGACAGGTGGAGACACTGGCTGATCGAAGAAAGAGCTCGAAAGGAGGACGGCGCTGTTGGCCATGAGAAGCTCCAGATTAGTAGGAGTTCGGCAGCTTGGAGAATTTTGATGCCAGAAGTAGCATAGTGGACTTCTTTCCTCCTTCTGGAGCTCGGTGGAAGATGTGCAGTTCGGAGGTTATGTGATGAGGAGCAGTGTTGGAGAGTAGGTATATCACATACACAGAGGAGTGGTGCTGACATGGTAGCGATATCAGTCAGTAGTTTGCAATTGAAACGGATAGCCTGGTTGTTTTTTAAGTTAGCTTTCCAACAGATACTACCTTATACGCTTATGAAATTTTCCCAAAAATCTCTTTCGCTCTTCTTACCCTTCTCCACTCGGAAAGTAGGTATAGCAATGACAATGCTAAACTCCTGCTGAACATAGTGCCTCTTCTGCAAATCGTGGAGATCTTGCTTCGTCACAGCTGTGCCCGATGATTTCTCCTTCTACATTTTGGCCAAACATCGGTTCATACATTTTGATCTGACTGCTATCGACTCTTCGAAT
Organism: Aedes aegypti; assembly: GCF_002204515.2. NCBI lineage: Eukaryota > Metazoa > Arthropoda > Insecta > Diptera > Culicidae > Aedes > Aedes aegypti. The sequence continues at coordinate 115,577,197 of NC_035107.1, read as the reverse complement.
AGGCCTATTCACAGCTTAAGTGACGTCAACAAGTAAATGTCTCGCAGTCTGATCAGGTTTTTCGAACCAGATTGATAGAAGCAAACCATCGGTAGCTTTCAAATATGAAGCGTCAAATGTGTGAACTGACAGCTTCAAGCTTTCGATGATGTGCGCACCCTTTATTAGGAAGCGTTGTCTTCGATCAACTAGCGGAGGTAAGGAAACTTACAAAGAATTTGTTATTCTTGAGGCTAGAGGCACTTTCGATCCATGTGATCTGTAATGATTACGTTATCCCACGAAAACCGGTGGTTGGTCAGCGTCTTCTCCACCAGTGTATACGACAGTAGTGCATCCAGAAACGCGACCTTAACAACTTGGCAACTTGATGGCTACAACCTAGAGTCACGCCATTGCCGGGCGTATTGTAGATCTCCATCTTTGCCGGTCTTGGGCGATAGTGCTCCAGTTGCCCCGAACGTTTAGGGTCACCAGGTCCTCTATAACTGTGTAGAGCCTGTTGGAGAGCAGATACATTACACACCGTGGAGTGGAGATGTCTGAGGTAAGAATTGTATACGTAGCGAATGAATTGTAAATATGTATACATTGGATAAAAGAGAGGTGATGACCCGGTAGCGATATCAGCCAGTAACCTGCGGTTGGAACAGATATGCTTGTGGTTTTGTGTAGTTTTATTTCAACAGGTTATGGACCCAGGAACGCCTGGAGCACGCTGAAACAACTTCAATGAGAGACCACGAGAAAGCACCTGGACGAAGAGACAAGAACTTGACGAGGAAGTGAGGGGGTATAGCCTGGATAGGAGGTAATTTAGAAGAGGTGCCTACCCGACCAGAAGCACATAACAAGATTATAACACATTTCTATCAGCAGTAGTTCAAAACGACAGAAGTTGATACAATTTTGTTATCAAGATGGCTTTGTTCTCAACTTGTTATATTTTAGTAACACATTTATAACAACATTTGTTATATTTTTGACATCGCATTTATAAGTTTGTTGCAAATAACATCCGATGTCATTAACAGTAACATAATTTGCAATAATTTTGTAATTTTGTAACATCCTTGCAACACATTTTGTAATGATTTTGATATAATTGTTACAGGGTTTGTTATATTTTAGTTGAATTTGGTGCAAATTTTGTTAGAATTTTTGTTATTTTAACTACTTACGGTAGATGTTTTATAACAACTGGTGATATAAAACAATCATATCAAGGGAACACATTTTGTTATAATCTTATTTCTTCCGTCTGGTCGGGTAAGACTTGGAGGCCAAGATGAAGTCTAGGTGTGGACGCTAGCTGATCGGAGGATGAGCTCGGAAAAGCTGAATGATCATAGTGCAATAGCAAAGGCATGGATGACGCGATTGACTAAAAGAGGTTGGTGCAGTTTGCCAGGAGGATTTCGAGGCTAAGAGGAGTACTGTACCAGAAGGAACTTATTTCAACATGTTTGTAAGAACAATAAGTGTTGTGTCCAGTCTCGCGTCGTGTATTGTAAATGTACGATAGTTCTTACGTTAGCACAAACCAAGAATTATGAGTATTTCAACAGAGTCACCGAATTCGTGGTCTTCTACGAAATCGCCGATCGCTTCCTGGATTCCTGCTGACTATCATTTTCGTAATTATTTCTTCTGACATTGGCACAAAACTACTGGAGCAGTGAAGTCTGCCGTATTCCACGCTCAATAACATTCGAATCTTTATACACCTTTTCTAGCTTCCAACCGAGTATTGACCATAGCACTTTAAGCTCGGAAACACCCAAGGCTTTCCAGTCTGCCTCTCTCAATGTCCACGCTTCGTGCCCGTGTAGAGAGTCACCGGAAGGATCAATGTTTTATACAGTCTGCTAAATGCCCTATTCACCGCCGCCAAACGTTTTTTTCATTTCGCGGGAAACTTCATTGTCACATGTTCAAGTTTGTTCCAAGATATATGAACTCTTCAACAACTTCTAACACTACCTCTACATCAAAAGCACTAGGCCTATCTCTATTTCTACTTGCAGCTGTGTACTTCGTTTTGGTAGAATTGATGGTCAGGCCTATCTTTGCTCTCGCCCCCTTCAGAGGCACGAGTGCCTTTTTCACTAACCTATGATTGTTTCCAATAAGGTCGATGTCAAGTGCCGTTTTTCTTTACGCCAGATATCCCAATAGCACCCTCGAGTACAATGTTGAACAGCTGATTCGGAAATGCGTCTCCCTGCTTCAATCTCGTCTAATGCCATAAACGCGATTAACACTTCGACTGCAATCTTCGAACACCTGATTTCGAAAACCATGTGCAGACATTATCTGCCACAGTTCATTTCATTTCACTGAATCGTACGCCGCCTTGAAATCAATAAACAGATGGTATGTCTGCAATTTATACTTTCGGACATCTGATCCGTTGACGAACGGCCCTCACAAAAAAACTGGTTGGTATTCACTAACGAAGGACCCCGCTCGCAGTTTGTTAAACAGGATGGGTGACAGTATTTTGTACGATGAATTCAGCAGGGTTATTTTTCTGTCATCCAACCTGTCGGGGGCATTTCTTTGTCCACCCATGCCTTCAGAAGTACTCGGTGGATCGACTGGTAAAGCTGCTCACTTCAGTGCTTGAGAAGCTCGACCGGGATCTCGTACTTCCCAACAGCCTTACAGTTCATTAGCTCGCTTATAGCCTTTTTCGTATGGTCGATGGGTCTACAGCTCGACCATCACCATCAATGCTCATCCTGTTTCTCGCTACATTTACATTTTCACCGTTCAACAATAACAATCTCCGCATATCGTTTCGGTTCATGCTATCTTGAGCTTCAGCTGCTACACTTTCTTCGTGCTGCCTTTTCTTCAGCTCTCGTTGCCTTGTACCACTCTTTGTTCTGTTGGCTACCGGCCACAAGCATACGACTTCTGGCAACATTCTTTACGTCTGTCATTCTCTGGCACTCTTCATCGAGCCAGTCGTTTCATCTTCGACATCTTTCGACATCTGAGAGATATCATCCATCAACCAGTACGTGGTCTATTTGGGGGCAGGCATCACCACTCGGGTGTCGCCAGGTGTGTTTGCGGATATTCTTCCATGCGAAGTAGGTACTGCTGATGCAATCCCTCTAGCAGCAGCGAAGGTAACTAGTCGCAGGCCATTATCATTAGTACCGAAATTAAGGCTTTCCTTTCCAAAGACGGGTCTGAAGAAAATTTCTTTCCCTATCTGCGTATTGGCGTCGCCGATGACTATCTTGACATTTTGTTTTGGGCACTCTCCGTAGGCCTTATCTAGGCTCTCATAGAACTCATCCTTCATGTCATCGGGCTTGTCGTTCGTTGGCGCATATATGCTGATCAGGCTGTAGTTGAAGAACTAGCCTTTTATTCTCAACACATAGATTCGGTTGTTTACTGGTTTCCACCGAATAACTCACTTCATCTGCTTCTCAATCACTATGAAGCCAACAGCACATACTGCTCTGTCGCCACCACTGTAGTAGATGTGATACTAGAACACTTCGGCGATGGGATCGACTGCTTGGAATTCACGTTCTCCGGTTTCCGGCCAGCGTATCTCCTGGATAGCTGCCACGTTCACGCTGACAACCGCAGTTCACGAGCCAGGAGCCCAACACGCGCGGGTTCATTCAAAGTTCTCACGTTCCAAGATCCAACTTTCCAATCGTTGTTCTCTATTCGTTGCCGGGTCTGTTGCCATAAAATCAATCTGTTTGTTCTACTATTACCTTTTTTGGTTGGTGAAGAGCCTTCGGTAGGACATCTAACCAGGGTTGCGATACCTACATCGTACTAGAGGGACTGCCTTCTCGGTGCTGATACGATTCAGCATTGTCCGTTTGTTCTCTACATGATTACCACGGTTATAGCCATCACAACTATTTACCTTTATCAGGACTTTGGATCTGTAGCTCTCAATAGTTTCAAGTTCCTTTATATTTAAAATAATCTTATTTCATTTCAGCCTCAAACGCGCCCTTTCTTCTGACAAACTCCTAATTTACGTCACTCCATCATCACCGAAATGAACCAACCGCCCATTTTCATAATGAAAGCCCATCCAAAATCAACTCGCAATACCAACCGTCGGCGGAGGAAAGTCGGATTCGTGCACCCAGTCAGCATTCATCGCGTAATCAGCACCGGAAAGGAAAGCGTAATTTTCGAACCCGTTGTCACCAGCCAGCAGTCGGGCCCTGCTCCAAATTGTGCAACCCAACAAACCCTTTAATAAGGTTTCGGGCCGTCGTCCGCTTCAAATTCACCAAAGCCAAAAGTTATAACCAACCATTTCTGGGCCGGGACGGAGAGCTTGTATTTCGCGTATAATTTTAGGTCACCGCGAGATCCATCGTTGCACAATTTTGCATTCCCTGGGATGTTGCTTCTCTCGTTAGTCGTTTTACGGGGGATGAAGCTGATTTTGGCATCCGCGCGCTCGCTAAACTTAAAGCTTTTAATTAAATTTCTTTATGCTCGGGAAATTGAAAATTTATGCTCCTAGGGCTGGTGGAGAGCAAGAAGGTTGCTGCTTCTGCTTGTGCTGCGTAATACCATTAAATAGTTGTGGACGAGAAGCTCACCCCGACGACGGGGACAAGTTGACGTTCGTTCTTTTATGTGGTTAGATGACTTTGAATGTGTCACAGAAGCACCAGCAGTATTCTATTTTATGTACATCCTCGGCAGTAATTATTTGGCGCTAGTGTTTCCGAGCTTTTGATGAGAAGATTGACGGGTCTGGGTTATAGCGTGGTTTATAAATATCGTTTGGTTTAGTTTCGAAGGAATGTGAATGACATTATACATTTTTTGCAAGAATAGTAGTACACAGTACACAAAAGCCGATTTTCATGTATGAATTTTAAAGATTTCAATAACTGCCCTTTGTGCCAAACACAAATTACCAAATTTCGATTCTTGAATATTTTGAAATCAATCAATTTTGGATGAAAATTGAATTCCAACTCGAAGATTTCAATTTTGTTCAAGAGAACTAGTTTGTAGAAAAATGTCAGCACCACTTTAAAAAAATTATAACCTCAATTTTTTTCATACAGTAGTGTTTCCATATTTTTTTATTATTATTAGCTTTATTAGGGAGATTTTCAGCCCGTGGTTGATTAATTCCAATAATGTCTCCATTTCATGACTGCAATGATACTTAGAAACATAGCTATTGAACTTCATGTAGAAAAATATTTTGCAACGATTTATAGCAAAACGGTCGTAAAATAACTATCTACTAAGGGTACACCTACCTGATATAGGTTAAATAAAATAAATAATTTCTGGTACGTGATATAATGGACAAACTACTGTGCATGGTTGCAGATGGAGACAGAGGAAGACCGAGGGGGGTTGGTGTTAAGGGTTCTGGATGCTGTTTTGCCGAATGCCTTTTGGCCGACAGATAATTTGCCCGACAAATGACACTAATAGAAAACTAAAGATAACATTTTAGAAACAAAATGTCAAACTCATAATTCGTTTAGAATTATATGAGTTATACGTTATGGATGAAACCGTTCAGAGGGCGATTGCGAGTATTCTAGAAGAATGAAAAAGTTAAAATTTCTTATGAATAATCACGAGTCAGCGTTTCTCTCGGGGAGCGACCGGGCCCTGGAACTATGTTTCTGACTTCCAGTAATCACAAGCTGAATCTGCTTAGGAGATGTGGTGGTGATTTAACGCTAGGCTCTGTTGAATCTCCAAAAAAAAACACACACACACACACACACACTATATTGTAACTTGACCATGCTATTCCACTACCCTAGTAAGAATGGATGACATCGCTCCAAACCGGCAAGTGGGGTAATGATACGGTTGACCCCGTCCCGGTATAACCTTTGCAGGCCTCTAAATACGTTTAAAACTCGCCACTTTAGTCGGAGGAAGTAGGCTCAGTTTCAAATTCTTGACTAGCGCCGATCCGGCTCTGAACATGGTACCCCATAAGGGACCTTGACCTCACTGCTTTCATAGACAACCATGGGTCATGAGGGCGACTACTTATCACGGGTAGAGATAGCGGTTTGGAGGGGGAACCCTACAGCATGACAGGAGATAACAACAACAACGCAGTGAATGTGGCGAATCCATTTGCAAGAAATGACAGCAGTAGAAGAACCAGTTGCAACAGGAGTATGTACAATAAGAGTTGTAGCAGCAACGACAGAAGACGCAGTGGGTTGAACGTAGTTCCCTAAAAGCCGAAGGTAGTAGTGGCGAAGTGCCTTGTAGAGCGACACCACAATTACATGGAGAATAAGAACAATGTCCACAAGGTAATAAAGTTCTCTTTCGTACGGATCTTACAGGCCCTCTCATCGGCGGCGAAAGAGTACGATACGACAGTGGTGAGAGCCGAAACAGCGGAGTACGCATTGGGGACGGCTAAAGCTGTTTTTGCTGTCCCATCGGATAAGCGGACGAAAGAGAGGTCGATGGGGGTGGAAAACACACCAGTTTCCATGACTCCAAAGAGAAGCAGTACCTCGCCGGGAGATGGGAGATCAGATGGATCTAAGAAGCAGACGCGACAGGATACTAGGGACGCCATTCCAAGAGCGATGCGCAGTACGAACGCCACTCCACGGGGGTATGAGTGCAGAAAAGTCTTTGGTAGAAGGGAGTAAACCGGAACTAAAGCGGATGGAGGTACAGATAATGAATCAGAAGAAGAAAGAGAAGCGTCCACCTCGGCAGATACCGCCGAAGAGGGACGTCACACTCGTCAAGGCCAACGATGCTACAACGTACGCAGTGCTTCTCAAAAGCATCAGAGAAGACCCGATGTTAAGGGATCTGGGTGAAAATGTGGTCAAAGCATGGCGTACCTAAAAAGATAAAATGCTCTTTGAGTTGAAGGAGAATCCTACAATATACAGTTTTGCTATTCAGAAGCACATGGCTCAATCACTAGGAAATAGGGCAGAAGTAAAGGCTTCATGCCCGGAGATTGTAGTTGTCTGCAAGGATCTGAACGAAATTTCATCAGAAGTAGAGCTGGGAGGTGCACTTAGAACACAGTGTAACTTAGGCGATGTGCGAATAGCGATCGGATTGAGGAAAGTATATGGAGGCACACTGACAGCGATGATTCGTCTACCGGTGACCGCTGCGAACTAGGTATTGGATGTAGGCAAAATGTCAACTGGATGGTCGAAATGTCGATTGAGAGTTGATCCGCGATTGTACAAGCAAGCCGAAAAATGTTCCTAGTACTTAAGCTTTACACCGGACATGCGCTTGCAACGGCCCGGAAAGATCCAAAATGTACCGGAATTGTGGGAAAACGGGTCATATTGTGAAAGACTGCACTCAGAGGCCAAATTGCATGATATGCACTCCAGAAGATGGAAACGACGATCATACGGGTAGCTTCAAATGCTCTGCCTATAATAGGACGATCAAAAGGCCAATATCAATGAAACTCATGTAAAGATAGTCCAGATCAATCTGAAACACTGAGACAACGCACAGAAGCTGTTGTGGCAATCAATGGCAGAAAATATGTGTGTCGTTGCGATTATTTCAGAGCCGTATCAAGTTCCACCTGATAACGGCAACTGGGTGACAGATAGAACGAGTACGACTGCGATACATCTTATGGGCAGATTCCCTATCCAGAAAGTGGTGGACAATTCAGGTGAAGGCCTCGTCATCGCCAAAATCAACGGTGTTGTTGTATGCAGTTGTTATGCACCTCCGAGGTGGACAGTGGAGCAGTTCAGCCAAATGGTGGATCAGAAGTTGATGGAAAGGAAGCCAATACTTATTGCAGGAGACTTCAATGCTTGGGCTGTGGTGTGGGCAGCAAAGTGACCAACGCAAGAGGATATAAGGTACAAAATAAATAGAGTAAACTGGCAATCCAATCTGAAAGAAGAAGTAAATATTGAAAGTGCCGTACAAAACTTCTACAAAATATTGTCGGAGGTAATTCAGGAGGAAGTTCCACTCAAACGTAAAAGACGAGGTTTTGGTTCAAAAAATCCAGTCTGGTTCAATAAGCAAATCATTAATTTGAAAAATCGCAAACAAAAAGCACACAAAACCTTCAAGGCACATAATAGTCAAGCAAATTTAGAAAAGTATCTGAGTATTTGTGATCAACTAAATTTAACTATTTCTAATGCACTTACAGATTATAACATAAAAACCGAAAATGAAGTCAAGTCATGTCCAAAGAATTTCTTCAACTATGTCAAATCAAAGATTAATTCAAACAATTTCCCATCAAAAATGACATTAGACGACAAAGAAGGAAATAACTCAGAAGATATTTGTAACCTTTCTGCAACGTTTTTTCAAGAAACTTACACTAACTTCTTTGATAATGATCGTGATTTTGGATATTTTTCATACCTTCCAGAGATTTCAAGGGATGTTGGAGTAAATCAAATTCATGTTCAAGACATTACGACAGGTCTGAATGATTTAGATGCTACTAAAGGATCAGGGCCAGATGGAATCCCACCAGTATTTATAAAAAATTTAGCGGTAGAACTTACAACTCCACTATTCTGGCTTTTCAATATGTCACTTGAATCTGGTGAATTTCCAAAGGAATGGAAAAAGTCTCTCTTGGTACTTATTTACAAACCAGGCAAAAAAACTGATATCAGGAACTATCGTGGGATTGCCATCATTTCATGCATTCCAAAACTGTTCGAATCAATTATTAACAAATGATTTTTTGTCAAATTAAACACAGAATAACTAATTCACAACATGGCTTCTTTAAAGGCCGTTCAACTACTACAAACCTCCTGGAGTTTGTTGATTATTCCATAATGGCAATGGATAAAGGTAACCACGTAGAGGCTCTCTACACTGATTTTAGTGAAGCATTTGATAGACTTGACATTTCAATGTTAATTTTCAAACTGAGTAAAATAGGTATCGATAAAAAGCTTCTCAAATGGATTGAATCATATCTAACTGACTGGCAGCAAATAGTAAGATTTAATGACAAAAAATCCAAACCAATTCAAGTCACATCAGGTGTTCCTCAAGGCTCCCACTTAGGACCTCTCCTTTTTATTTTATATGTTAACGACGTATCTTTTCGTCTTAAAAAAAAAAATACGGATTCTTATATATGCAGATGACATGAAATTGTTTTTAAAAATCATGAAAGACGACGATTATGAAACATTCCATAATAAAATACTTTTATTTAATACCTGGTGTTTTAAAAGTTTATTGAAGTTGAATGTTGAAAAATGTAATCTAATAACTTATAGCAGAAAACGAAACACTCCGAATTTAGCAATAAGGTTAGGAAACCAACAAGTTAAAAAATGTGATAAAATTAGAGATCTAGGAGTAATTTTGGATTCCAAATTAACGTTCGTTGAACATTACAACACAATAACTCATAAAGCGGGCAATATGCTTAACTTCATAAAACGTTTCGGATATCATTTTCAAGACCCTTATACGATCAAAACCCTTTTCGTTGCTTATGTGAGATCCATATTAGAGTATTGTAGTGTTGTCTGGTCCCCATATTTGAAATCACATGAAGAACAAATAGAGTCGATTCAAAAGCAGTTTTTACTATACGCACTCCGCAAATTAGGATGGACTGTATTTCCTCTTCCGTCATATAAAGCACGATGCATGTTGATAAACATTCAGACATTAAAACAGCGACGAGAATATGCCATGGTCGCATTTGTTAATGATATCGTTTCACAACGTATTGACTCAACAAAGCTATTATCTAAATTAAACTTTTATGCTCCTAATCGACAATTGCGTCACAGAAATTTGTTTACTTTAGATCGTTATCGTACAAACTACGCCAAATTTAGTCCTCTAAATCAAATGATGTCTGTTTACAATGAGCACTGTGAAATGATTGATCTTAGTATGCCCCGGACCAAATTGAAATCATATTTTAACTCACTAGGAAATCTTAGAATATAAGAAACTATGTAACTATGTAGTCTACAAATGATTGACGAAATAAATAAATAAATACCTGGAGAAGCAGGGGAATCTGCTGTAGAAAAAAAAAAAAAAAAAAAAATATATATATATATATATATATATATATATATATATATATATGTATATATATATGTATATATATATATTTTATATATATATATATGTATATATATATATATATATATATATATATATATATATATATATATATATATATATATATATATGTATATATATATATTTTATATATATATATATGTATATATATATATATATATATATATATATATATATATATATATATATATATATATATATATATATATATATATATATATATATATATATATATATATATATATATATATATATATATATATATATATATATATATATATATATATATATATATATATATATATATATATATATATATATATATATATATATATATATATTATATATATATATATATATATATATATATTTATATATATATATATATATATATACAGGGTGTTTGGTTTCATGTTTTTAATAATTGGAGGGTAGATAGGTCTCCATGAGATATGAAAAAGTGCCCATGGATCATAGGGTCGCAAATCACTGCTAAGTGAGTTATTCACGATTTTAAGATTTTCAACTTGTTCATCTTTGGAACCACATATCTAATTAACTATGCGTCATACATTTAATCTCAGCGCATGAATCGAAAGCTTATGATCTAATCTATCTTAGTTTCTTGGACGTAATTTTTGTAGAAAATGATTCGAAGGCTCAAATTACGAAAAGTTTGCAAAAAGTGACGGAAAAATCAGCATTTTTCGACGTATTTTTATGAATTTTATTAAAATTATCGTAATTAATGTTAAAAAAAATCTTCTACAAAATATGCATTAGCTTGTTAGCTACCAAAGTGTCTTTGAGAGCAAAAGTGTATCTCTTGTAGATTCGCCACAATATCATGTTGAAAGTTGTGCTTCAAAGAGCAAAAAAATCAAAATAAATATCGGCTGATAACTCTATTCGTTCGTCCGTTCGTGTGTTGATGCCTCCGCGTGTGGATGAAGTGCTCGGAAACGACAGATGTCGGTCGTGCCGAAGCGAAGGGGAAATGAAATCGCTTCGCAACATGCGCCATTTTTTTCTTCTCTTCGCGGCGTTTGGTTTGCAAACAGACGCATAAATAGATTTAGTGCGGTCGCCGCACGACCACCGCAGTAGCGAAAGTGTGTTCATAAAGACTGATCTCTTTAAATTCCTCGCACTAGTAGCTGAGCTACGGTGCAGAGCAGATGGGGGGTGCGCTTGCGCGTGTAGCGAGAACTCAATTTATGCATTTCTCGCCTATGACGTGGAACTTTTGATGCATTTTGAAGGGTTTTAGGTCGTCTATTAATTACATAGAGGTGGACAAGTGAGAGTAGAATTTATGACGTGCCATTCACGCCGTTGTAAAAGTACAACACTACCAAGTAAACCTCGCCCGTGATACACAGCACGAGCGAGGTGAATTCTTAGGTTCAATAAAGTAATTTAGGTATCGCACTAATGCTCAGCGTGAACTGTTGGAGCAGCAGGATGAAATATCTCACAAAATTAGTGACTGTCTATCCTACTACAGATTGGTTTTCTGTATAAGGTTGCTTACAAATTATGTTCAATAGATCAATAATCTCTCAGTTAACTATTTTTATAAAATCAAATAATAGACCTACATGTAATATTTCATATAATTTTCAGTGTCGTATCCAGAAAATTGCTCAGGGGAGACGAACGACGCAAAAAAGTGGATATTTTTACAAAAATTGGGATGGCTTAAGACGGTTCAACCACATCATTTTGTTTTTCTTTTATCCAGCAAAATAATAGAATAACTGCATAAAATTAAGAATTTCTTTTGAAATTGAGACTTTGGCAGTTTAATAGGTTCTATGTGCAGTCACAACAATTAAAAGTCACAATTTGTAGATCAGTACTATTCTTAAAAAAAAAAAGCCTGAAGCCTTGCAATGTTTGTAATATGAAATCAAATATTTTGAAAAAAAAAATCAAATAATTCATCAAATTCCAACATTTTTACTTCATTATTGAAACAATTTATGATAGATTGAACGAAAACGACACAATTTTATCAAGCAGGTTGATGCGGTTCTTGTACAAGAATAATAAAATATAAATAAACCTTTTGTTATGCTCTAAATCAAATAGTAATCAGATCAGTACCCAAATATTTGTAGTTCAAAATTTCATTTTTTTCTCTCTCTCTCTCTGTTGAGTTACTGAGTCTTATTTTTTTAAATTTGAATTAAAAACCAAGAGAAGTGTTAATTTTGAACGATAACATTTGAAATATTTGCAGTTTGCTCTAATAGATGGAAAATTAGAAATCAAATTGAATATAATTTAACAATTAAATGTATTAAAATGAACTTAAAACAATCACAGTCACAATTAGAAATTGAAGCTCTTTCCAAACTTTAGTCAAGTTTTAATCATCAAGTTAACTGTAACTCTAGCGATGGCAAAATCATTTGAAATTTGACTCATGGAACATATTCAAAGCATAAATGTGTATGATTTTACACGAATTAAATTAAAAAAAAATACCTGCTGGAAACCCACCAAAACCCGGAAATATGAGAATATGTCATTTTTCAAACAAAACTAGTTTCATGTTATTTAAAGCTCCCACAGCAATTTACGGATGCTAATGGTTGTCACTATGGCAAGCCTGTAAAATTTCGTGAAGGGAAATATCCTTCATCATTTTAGTAACAGAACCTCCGAAATGTCAAGAAGGCGAAAGTGTAAACACGACACGTAGCAAAATATTTTATGGGATGAACAATATTTCATTAATAGTGAGTTCTGTTTGATCTTTCGACCTTGACGCTTGCTTTTGCCGGGGCGAGCGACGAGGGCAGGATCAAACATGTCGCGCGTCGGTCTCGTAAGTGAAAAAGTGGCGTGATCGGTGAGTTCGGTTGAAGAAAGTGAAAAAGTGCCGCGATCGGTTAGTTCTGTTTGATCTTTCGACCTTGACACTTGCTTTTGCCGGGGCGAGCGATGAGGGCAGGATCAAACATGTCGCGCGTTGGTCTAGTAAGTGAAAAAGTGGCGTGATCGATGAGTTCGGTTGAAGAAAGTGAAAAAGTGCCGCGATCGGTTAGTTCTGTTTGATCTTTCGACCTTGACACTTGCTTTTGCCGGGGCGAGCGACGAGGACAGGATCAAACATGTCGCGCGTCGGTCTCGTAAGTGAAAAAGTGGCGTGATCGATGAGTTCGGTTGAAGAAAGTAAAAAAGTGCCGCGATCGGTTAGTTCTGTTTGATCTTTCGACCTTGACACTTGCTTTTGCCGGGGCGAGCGACGAGGACAGGATCAAACATGTCGTGCGTCGGTCTCGTAAGTGAAAAAGTGGCGTGATCGATGAGTTCGGTTGAAGAAAGTAAAAAAGTGCCGCGATCGGTTAGTTCTGTTTGATCCTTCGACCTTGACGCTTGCTCCTGGGCAGTGCGTCAAGAAAGCCCGAACAGTTTTTTTTTTTTTTTTATTCTTTTTGGGTCGCGTGCTTATTTTTTTTTTTTTCCTGATTGTTTTTTTATAGCCGAGTAAACGAGTGAAGCCGAAAGTGGATTGTAGCTGCTCAGTCAAGGATAACGGATCAATTGGTGAGCTCGTTTCATGCTACTATTTCTAATCTATAAAATATGTATGACTGCACATTCAATCGTTACAATGGTGGGATGTAAATATGATTTTTCAACAAACTATGGATGGTTCGTCACTGTGAGTGTCGACACAAACTCTGATTCATGATTTATTTATGTTTAACTTTTTTTTTTCAGAACACCTCTTATATACCTTTATTTTTGTAATTAAAAAAAAACTTTGAATGGTTCGACACTACAAGTGTAGACTTGCGAAAGGTTCACTTTATTCAACAAACTTTGGATGGTTCGCCACTGTAAGTGTCGGCATAAGAATAAGAGTGTTCTATGATGTCCCAACCAATCGAGTTTTTTGTTTCTTTTCAAGTGAGTAAAATATAATAACACATGCTTTCGTCCTGACAGCTGTAGGAATGTTACATTTAGGTATTTGTTCAACAAACTTTGAATGGTTCGTCACCTCAAGTGTCGGCATAATTTTCCTCTACATAGAAATTGTTCATATCAAATGAAAATATTATATTTACGTATAACCATGTATATATCTCACAAATCATTGTTTATCATGGTCTAATCGCTTATCAAAGTGAATCCTATGACCAAACGATCCTCCCCATTAACAAACATCCCTCCCAGTAACCTTTGTGGAGATGCAGAGGCAAACACGGTCTCCAAAAAGCAAAGGTTACACACTAACATTCCTTCCCCCAATCCCACCTGACTGCAAGGACGTGGCCGGCGCCGTTATTGACCCTGTATAAATAGAGGCACTGAATTATGCACACTGAAGAAGATTATGGCCAATCCCAGCCGAACTTCTAGTTGATTCTTTGTGCATTTTCACTGACTTCGGTCAATCACGGAATAGCAACCATTGATATGTGTAGTCAGTCTAAGCTAAGCTAAGCTAAGCTAAGCTGAACAATATTTCATTAATAGTATGTCTCACTATCAAGAACTTTGGTGATCACTAAAGCCTCTCACTAATTTGAATTTCAAATCCAAATGTTTAATTTTAAAAATAAAATTTAATTCACATTTTCAAAACTGAATAAGCCAAACATGCTTTTAAGAGCGTTTTTCGTATTTCAAGTGGTTTCACACCAAAAACTTACTCCAAAATCCACTAAGGTGGAGAGTAGACTGATGCAAATTTTGAAGTTTCTGCTCCCCTATGCTTAAACGATGTTAGTTATGATGAAAATGATCCTCCAATTATTTGAAGTGATTCGGAAGAAAATTGGTTGTGCACACGCTATTTGAAGTTTATATGGAATTTACTATGGAAAAGGCAAACCTTTTGTGTTCAGTCTTCTAACTGTTCGCCATAATAATCTATGGAAAAGTGAACACACTCATCTCATGCGAAAACTACCCAGATACAACTTTGCCGAAGACCACATTTCGATGAGACTTAAGGATAATTTGTTATTATTGATAACAAAGTCTAAATCATGCTGAGATGATCATTCAATTACTTTCAGAGCAACACTGCTTTTTTGCTGTAGAACATAGTAGCCTGGATTACTTTGATCTATTCTTCCCGCCAGGAGCACCACTGTTGCCTGCCGAACAGTTGGTGAAGCATGCTACATGCAAAACAACTTTATGATGATGAATAACAATTTATCCTGAAGTCCAGTCAAAAAGTGGTCTTCGGCAAAGTTGTAGCTGGAAAGTTTTAGCATTAGAAGAATTTGTTCACTTTTCCATAAAATATTATAACGAAGAGATAGAGGGCCGAAAGCAAAAGATTGGCGTTTTCCATAGTAATCTCCATACAAACTTCAAATGGCGTGTGCACAGTCAAATTTCTTCCGAATCACTTCAAACTTTGGGAGGATGCTATTTACCATAATTAAAATCGTTTAAGCATAGGGGAGCAAACATTTCAAAATTTGCATCACTCTAGTGGAGAGGGAGGGAGGGTTGACCCTCAAACACACCCCCTCCCACTGATCACTTGTTTCTGTTTTGTAGACAATATGATCTTAATTTTCTTTCTGGCGTTATGTCCCAACTGAGACAGAGCCCTGCTCCTCAGCGTAGTGTACTTATGAGCACTTACATAGTTGTTAACTGAAAGGTTTTCTCAGCCAAAGTTGCTGTTTTGTATGTGTATATGGGCAGAGGCATATACGTTTTAAATATTTTATATGGGACAAAGTCCACGAGACCCAGCTCTGAAATTCTTTGGAAATGAGCATGTGGCTTAAGGACAGCCATAAAAGCACTGCAATATTAAATAAATGAAAAAAAAACTCTAGTGGAATTAAATGGTATAGTACTAGATTCGGGTTTTCTTTTATTTATAGGTATTCCACTAAACAGCTCGAAGATTTAATACACAATATTCTTAATTTTTTTCATGATCTCAATTAAATGCTTTTCACACAAAACAAAAGCATGATTACTGCATTCAGATGAAAATATTAATTTAGAAAATATTCAAGATCTATCCTGCAATTTCTAAGTTGTTCCAATAATTTCTCCACAAATTCCTTCAGGAATTCTTTCAGTTAATGTTCTCAGGAGTTTCCCAGGGATACCTTCAGACTGAGACCACTTGAGGAATCCTTTGTCGGCCAATACCAGGCTGGTTTTTGGGAGGGCCGATCCGACAACGAATCAGATATTACCAGATACATCTTGCAAATGAACTTAGATAAATTCTTGGAGTATAACTAGCAGACTCACCATCTGTTTGGATTGGAGACGAGGTGTCAATGTCGTGTGTGAATTTAGATGGAAGTAAGGAGACGCACTTTGGAATTCTTCAACATTGCACTCCAGGGTGATATTAGGAGACCAGCGAGCAAAGAAATGACACTATCATGACACGGTCACATCTTCTTCTTCTTCTTGACATTACGTCCTCACTGGGACAGAGCCTGATTCTCAGCTTAGTGTTCTAGCACTACCACAGTAGTTAACTGAGAGCTTTCTTTGCCAAAGTTATCATTTTCGCATTCGTATATCGGGTAGCAGGTACGATAATACTTTATGCGCAGAGAAGTCAAGGAAATTTCCATTACGAAAATATGCTGGACCAACCGGGAATCGAACCGAGACACCTTCAGCATGGCTTGTGGACGATATCGGCCTCATTTAAATCGATCGCAGGTCAGTGGAGGAGGTTTTCGAGGCTCTGAAGAAACTGTATTTTTAGGGATTACCCCTGATACTCCTTCAAGAATTATTTTATGAATTTCTCCAGGGTTTTCTCCAGAAATTGTTTGGTAAATTCTGGCAAATTTTTTTTCAAGGATTTCCTATGAGAAACATCAAAGGATTCCTCTAGGAACTCTAAAATTTCTTCGGGGATTTCGCGGATTTCACCTAGCACTCCTTCTCTTAGGAATTCCACTAGGGATTTGTTCAGAATTTCCTCCAAAGATTTTAACAGGAATTCTTCCAAAGATTCTATCAGTAATACCTCTTTGAATGCCTCCAGAAATATTTACAAGGATTTCTCGTAAAATACATCCAGAGCTCCCTCCAGGAATTCCTCAAATTACATTCCTTCAGCATTTTCTCCAGAAATACCACCAAGAATACCTCCAAGAGTTTCTCTGAGGATTCCTCTAAAAATACGTCCTCCACGAACTACACAAGAAATAACTTTAAAATTCTACTAAGAATAGCTCCAGGGATTCTTTAGGATTAACTTCATGGTTTCTTCCAGGAATACCTTCAGGTAGAGGAATATCTTTCAGGATTCGTCCATAAATTACTGCTAACTGGAATATCTCTGATGAATTGTTAGGAATACCGTCAGGGTTTTCTCTAGCAATCAATAATATATCCATTGATTTTTTTCAAGAGTACCACTAGGGTTTTCTCTAGGATTCCGTCAGTTATAACCCGATGAATCCTCTAAAGCAGTGATTCCTAAAGTGGGCGAATTCGCCCCCCTAGGGGCGATTTTCAGGTCTAAGGGGGCGAAAATTTGTAAAACAGAAATTGGGGAGCGAAAATCTAGAAAAAGCTGACATGGGAGCAGTTGAAAATTGTTACTTATAACCTTTGAAGAACACACTCAAGTACAACTATACAACAAGAAACTATTACTAATGCATCTGAAGGAGAATCATTTCTAAACTAAACCATTTTCATGATTTCCTTTATCTTAGACTGCTTAGAACTCTAAGCATGTTCCGCTCAAAATTATGATAGAAAACACTGAATGATTGTCAAAAACAAAATGTTTGTAATATGCATTCATGTTTTCCATATCATGTGAATGATCGGTATTTGAGATTTTCTCTGAATCGAAAAGATAAATCACTGATATCATTGAGAACACAGATAACATGTTTTGAAAGTTCAAAACATTTATCTGAGAATTTTAAGTAATTATCCCAATGTTCAATATTGAATACCAGGAACTTTTTTGTATGGAACTTTGAAATTAAGGACTGTTCATTTTATAAAATGGACACTTTGTGCATGCTTCTTTCTGGCATTACGTCCCCACTGGGACAGAGTCTGCTTCTCAGCTTAGTGTTCTTTTGAGCACTTCCACAGTTATTAACTGAGAGCTTTCTGTGCCAATGACCATTTTTGCATGCGTATATCGTGTGGCAGGTACGAAGATACTCTATGCCCTGGGAAGTTGAGAAAATTTCCAACCCGAAAGGATCGTCAACCGGTGGGATTCGAACCCATGACCCTCAGCTTGGTCTTGCTGAATAGCTGCGCGTTTACCGCTACGGCTATATTGTGCATGCTGTAACTTTTAAATTTATTAATGAAATTTCAATCGGGTTTCTGTACATCGTTCGACTAGTATTTTACAATGTTGTGATAATAAAAAATCTCCAAAATAATTAAATTTCACACGAATATAGAACAACGATTAGAACGGTCGATTTTTGGAGGTTATCAAAACCAATGATTGCTCAAATTGGCTGAAATATGCGACAATTTATATTTTTTATTTTCATTAAAGGCTTGTTCTTAGAAAACATCATCAATCAGAAGCCTGATGGTAAAAATCGAATTATTTTTGGAGCAATAACAGATATCATAAAATCATTTTTCCCCTATATTTTTTAGAGAAAAATATTTTAAATTTGAAAGGAACTGATATGATTAGATTTTTTTGGATAAAAGTACGCCCTGACGGAAGTGCTAATATAGTATTAATATGAAAAATAACTTACGCCTTCACAGAGTTACTTATTAAGTTCCAATGTCACATTGAAAGCACAATAAAAACACAATTGCTTCATTCTTAGAAGACCATTCAAAGTACATTGACAATCATCAAAATTGGCAACACTGCTGTAATGAAATGGATTCTATTTTTCACATATTGTATTCATAATATGTTATTCTGAGATTACCTATCGAAATATTCGAAGAAAATCGTTAACAATTTGCTGTAGATCGATAAATATGCGTACAAAACAGAGTTGTTAACGTTAATCAACGATTAACGTCGTTTCGATAATTCGTTGACGTTAACCTTAAACAGTTTACGAAGCATGCGTTGATTGCGTGGAAATACGAAGGAAAATAAGCAAAATAATAAACAAGCAGACGTCATCTTATGCACCTATATTATTTTGAATCACGAAAATTTGAACTAGTATCCTTTGATAATGGGCATAGCGACGTACGGAAAGAAAATCAGGAATGAAAAAACAACAAGACTAAACTATCCATATCTGCATATTTGTAACATTCGATAAAAGTAGGCTTTTAGTAAATGATATACCTAGTTTGCATTTCATTGCAGTATTGAAGGAAACTAAAATTTCAAAAAATCACTTTGAATCCATAATTGCTTATTTGAGGCTGAAATTTTGTACAACTCATGTTGCATATAAGAAGAGTAGTCAAAAAAATAATTCTGATAGAAATTTTGTTGCTACTACATTATGAGGTTCATGTATAATCTTGATGTGACTGTTATGCGGTTACAATTGCCAATGTGACAAAACAACTATGCATTTTTTTTTCTAGAACAATCTCATAGATTTCGGTAAGTATGTTGAAAGTATTTGTCATTTGATAACTCTCCCCGGTACAAACTCGAAATTTTCAAAAATGTCGATTTTGACAAATATGCAGTTATGAGCAGTACATCGACACATGGAGATGATAATTATATGCAGAATAAAAGGACCGAAGAATTCATCGACATAGGGTGAGATATCGAGATGTGGATAGTCGACTGCATAAAATACTGTTCAGTTAATCGTTTTTAATCATTGTCCGATAATATTAAGGGATATGCAAATCGAAGACATTTTTTGGCATACATATGTGTTTCATAAATTAAAGTGGCGATTCCAAAAAATATTAGCCTAAAGGAGGCGAAAGTTAATAAAGTTTGGGAAACACTGCCCTAAGAAGTTCCTCCAAGAATTCCTTTAGGGTTTCATCCAACAATTTCCTTAGGAATCTCTCCGATGATTCCGTCCGGAGCTTCTTTATTGGTTTCTCCAGGAATTCTTCCAGAGTTTCTCCCTGTTTTTAAGAATGGATTGATTTCTGAAGGGGTCACTGTAGAAATCTCCATAAGAATTCTTGAAAAGATCATGAAAAATATCCTGAAATTATTCTAAGAACGATTCTTTGAAGTTCCAAGAGAAAATCCAAGAAGTTATTCTTAAAAACAGGGAAAAACTCTGGAAGAATTCCTGAAGAAACCAATGGAGAAGCTCCGGATGGAATCCTTGGAGAGATTCCTAAGGAAATCGTTGGATGAAACCCTAAAGGAATTCTTGGAGGAACTCTTAAGAGGAATGCCTGCAGGAGTCACCGAAGAAAAGTTTAAACAGAATTCCAGAAAGACTCCCTGAAGGAAATCTTCATAGTTTACTTGGAGCAATCTTTTGAGATATTTATGGAGGTAGGATATTTCTGAAGAAATCTTTGAACGTTTTCCAGTAGGGATTCATGGGTTTATAACTGACGGAATCCTTGGAGGTATTCCTAGAGAAAACCCTAGTGGTACTCTTGAAAAAAAAAACAATGGATATGTTATTGATTGCTAGAGAAAACCCTGACGGTTTTCCTAACAAATCATTGGAGATATTCCTGGAGGAAAAAATGAAAGTATTTCTGGAGGAATTTCTGCAGGAATCTCCGGAGGAGTTACAGGATGTTACTAAACAGCTCCTATACAAATCCACGGAGAAATTGATAAAAATATCCTGAAGTTTATCAAGAGGAACCCATGGTCAAATTTCAGGAGGAATTTTAGAAGCTATTGCTAGCGGAATCTAAGCAGTAATTTATGGACGAATCCTGAAAGATATTCCTCTACCTGAAGGTATTCCTGGAAGAAACCATGAAGTTAATCCTAAAGAATCCCCGGAGCTATTCTTAGTAGAATTTTAAAGTTATTTCTTGTGTAGTTCGTGGAGGAAACCTTGGACGTATTTTTAGAGGAATCCTTAGAGAAACTCTTGGAGGTATTCTTAGTGGTATTTCTGGAGAAAATGCTAAAGGAATGTAATTTGAGGAATTCCTGGAGGGAGCTCTGGATGTATTTTACGAGAAATCCTTGTAAATATTTTGTGAAGAACTAGCCATATGTGTTAAAATTCACATTAATAAAGAAAAAAATATGTAAATATTTCTGGAGGCATTCAAAGAGGTATTCCTGATAGAATCTTTGGAAGAATTCCTGTTAAAATCTTTGGAGGAAATTCTGAACAAATCCCTAGTGGAATTCCTAAGAGAAGGAGTGCTAGGTGAAATCCGCGAAATCCCCGAAGAAATTTTAGAGTTCCTAGAGGAATCCTTTGATGTTTCTCATAGGAAATCCTTGAAAAAAAATTTGCCAGAATTTACCAAACAATTTCTGGAAAAAACCCTGGAGAAATTCATAAAATAATTCTTGAAGGAGTATCAGGGGTAATCCCTAAAAATACAGTTTCTTCAGAGCCTCGAAAACCTCCTCCACTGACCTGCGATCGATTTAAATGAGGCCGATATCGTCCACAAGACCAAGGACCATATGTGACCGTAGGCCTTCCTTAGCCGAGTGGTTAGAGTCCGTGGCTACAAAGTAAAGCCATGCTGATTCCCGGTTGGTCCAGCATATTTTCGTAATGGAAATTTCCTTGACTTCTCTGCGCATAAAGTATTATCGTACCTGCTACCCGATATACGAATGCGAAAATGATAACTTTGGCAAAGAAAGCTCTTAGTTAACTACTGTGGTAGTGCTAGAACACTAAGCTGAGAATCAGGCTCTGTCCCAGTGAGGACGTAATGTCAAGAAGAAGAAGAAGATGTGACCGTGTCATGATAGTGTCATTTCTTTGCTCGCTGGTCTCCTAATATCACCCTGGAGTGCAATGTTGAACAATGAATTCCAAAGTGCGTCTCCTTACTTCCATCTAAATTCACACACGACATTGACACCTCGTCTCCAATCTAAACAGATGGTGAGTCTGCTAGTTATACTCCAAGAATTTATCTAAGTTCATTTGCAAGATGTATCTGGTAATATCTGATTCGTTGTCGGATCGGCCCTCCCAGAAACCAGCCTGGTATTGGCCGACAAAGGATTCCTCAAGTGGTCTCAGTCTGAAGGTATCCCTGGGAAACTCCTGAGAACATTAACTGAAAGAATTCCTGAAGGAATTTGTGGAGAAATTATTGGAACAACTTGGAAATTGCAGGATAGATCTTGAATATTTTCTAAATTAATATTTTCATCTGAATGCAGTAATCATGCTTTTGTTTTGTGTGAAAAGCATTTAATTGAGATCATGAAAAAAATTAAGAATATTGTGTATTAAATCTTCGATCTGTTTAGTGGAATACCTATAAATAAAAGAAAACCCGAATCTAGTACTATACCATTTAATTCCACTAGAGTTTTTTTTTTCATTTATTTAATATTGCAGTGCTTTTATGGCTGTCCTTAAGCTACATGCTCATTTCCAAAGAATTTCAGAGCTGGGTCTCGTGGACTTTGTCCCATATAAAATATTTAAAACGTATATGCCTCTGCCCATATACACATACAAAACAGCAACTTTGGCTGAGAAAACCTTTCAGTTAACAACTATGTAAGTGCTCATAAGTACACTACGCTGAGGAGCAGGGCTCTGTCTCAGTTGGGACATAACGCCAGAAAGAAAATTAAGATCATATTGTCTACAAAACAGAAACAAGTGATCAGTGGGAGGGGGTGTGTTTGAGGGTCAACCCTCCCTCCCTCTCCACTAGAGTGATGCAAATTTTGAAATGTTTGCTCCCCTATGCTTAAACGATTTTAATTATGGTAAATAGCATCCTCCCAAAGTTTGAAGTGATTCGGAAGAAATTTGACTGTGCACACGCCATTTGAAGTTTGTATGGAGATTACTATGGAAAACGCCAATCTTTTGCTTTCGGCCCTCTATCTCTTCGTTATAATATTTTATGGAAAAGTGAACAAATTCTTCTAATGCTAAAACTTTCCAGCTACAACTTTGCCGAAGACCACTTTTTGACTGGACTTCAGGATAAATTGTTATTCATCATCATAAAGTTGTTTTGCATGTAGCATGCTTCACCAACTGTTCGGCAGGCAACAGTGGTGCTCCTGGCGGGAAGAATAGATCAAAGTAATCCAGGCTACTATGTTCTACAGCAAAAAAGCAGTGTTGCTCTGAAAGTAATTGAATGATCATCTCAGCATGATTTAGACTTTGTTATCAATAATAACAAATTATCCTTAAGTCTCATCGAAATGTGGTCTTCGGCAAAGTTGTATCTGGGTAGTTTTCGCATGAGATGAGTGTGTTCACTTTTCCATAGATTATTATGGCGAACAGTTAGAAGACTGAACACAAAAGGTTTGCCTTTTCCATAGTAAATTCCATATAAACTTCAAATAGCGTGTGCACAACCAATTTTCTTCCGAATCACTTCAAATAATTGGAGGATCATTTTCATCATAACTAACATCGTTTAAGCATAGGGGAGCAGAAACTTCAAAATTTGCATCAGTCTACTCTCCACCTTAGTGGATTTTGGAGTAAGTTTTTGGTGTGAAACCACTTGAAATACGAAAAACGCTCTTAAAAGCATGTTTGGCTTATTCAGTTTTGAAAATGTGAATTAAATTTTATTTTTAAAATTAAACATTTGGATTTGAAATTCAAATTAGTGAGAGGCTTTAGTGATCACCAAAGTTCTTGATAGTGAGACATACTATTAATGAAATATTGTTCAGCTTAGCTTAGCTTAGCTTAGCTTAGACTGACTACACATATCAATGGTTGCTATTCCGTGATTGACCGAAGTCAGTGAAAATGCACAAAGAATCAACTAGAAGTTCGGCTGGGATTGGCCATAATCTTCTTCAGTGTGCATAATTCAGTGCCTCTATTTATACAGGGTCAATAACGGCGCCGGCCACGTCCTTGCAGTCAGGTGGGATTGGGGGAAGGAATGTTAGTGTGTAACCTTTGCTTTTTGGAGACCGTGTTTGCCTCTGCATCTCCACAAAGGTTACTGGGAGGGATGTTTGTTAATGGGGAGGATCGTTGGGTCATAGGATTCACTTTGATAAGCGATTAGACCATGATAAACAATGATTTGTGAGATATATACATGGTTATACGTAAATATAATATTTTCATTTGATATGAACAATTTCTATGTAGAGGAAAATTATGCCGACACTTGAGGTGACGAACCATTCAAAGTTTGTTGAACAAATACCTAAATGTAACATTCCTACAGCTGTCAGGACGAAAGCATGTGTTATTATATTTTACTCACTTGAAAAGAAACAAAAAACTCGATTGGTTGGGACATCATAGAACACTCTTATTCTTATGCCGACACTTACAGTGGCGAACCATCCAAAGTTTGTTGAATAAAGTGAACCTTTCGCAAGTCTACACTTGTAGTGTCGAACCATTCAAAGTTTTTTTTTAATTACAAAAATAAAGGTATATAAGAGGTGTTCTGAAAAAAAAGTTAAACATAAATAAATCATGAATCAGAGTTTGTGTCGACACTCACAGTGACGAACCATCCATAGTTTGTTGAAAAATCATATTTACATCCCACCATTGTAACGATTGAATGTGCAGTCATACATATTTTATAGATTAGAAATAGTAGCATGAAACGAGCTCACCAATTGATCCGTTATCCTTGACTGAGCAGCTACAATCCACTTTCGGCTTCACTCGTTTGCTCGGCTATAAAAAAGCACTCAGGAAAAAAAAAAAATAAGCACGCGACCCAAAAAGAATAAAAAAAAAAAAAAAAAAAAACTGTTCGGGCTTTCTTGACGCACTGCCCAGGAGCAAGCGTCAAGGTCGAAGGATCAAACAGAACTAACCGATCGCGGCACTTTTTTACTTTCTTCAACCGAACTCATCGATCACGCCACTTTTTCACTTACGAGACCGACGCACGACATGTTTGATCCTGTCCTCGTCGCTCGCCCCGGCAAAAGCAAGTGTCAAGGTCGAAAGATCAAACAGAACTAACCGATCGCGGCACTTTTTTACTTTCTTCAACCGAACTCATCGATCACGCCACTTTTTCACTTACGAGACCGACGCGCGACATGTTTGATCCTGTCCTCGTCGCTCGCCCCGGCAAAAGCAAGTGTCAAGGTCGAAAGATCAAACAGAACTAACCGATCGCGGCACTTTTTCACTTTCTTCAACCGAACTCATCGATCACGCCACTTTTTCACTTACGAGACCGACGCGCGACATGTTTGATCCTGTCCTCGTCGCTCGCCCCGGCAAAAGCAAGTGTCAAGGTCGAAAGATCAAACAGAACTAACCGATCGCGGCACTTTTTCACTTTCTTCAACCGAACTCACCGATCACGCCACTTTTTCACTTACGAGACCGACGCGCGACATGTTTGATCCTGCCCTCGTCGCTCGCCCCGGCAAAAGCAAGCGTCAAGGTCGAAAGATCAAACAGAACTCACTATTAATGAAATATTGTTCATCCCATAAAATATTTTGCTACGTGTCGTGTTTACACTTTCGCCTTCTTGACATTTCGGAGGTTCTGTTACTAAAATGATGAAGGATATTTCCCTTCACGAAATTTTACAGGCTTGCCATAGTGACAACCATTAGCATCCGTAAATTGCTGTGGGAGCTTTAAATAACATGAAACTAGTTTTGTTTGAAAAATGACATATTCTCATATTTCCGGGTTTTGGTGGGTTTCCAGCAGGTATTTTTTTTAATTTAATTCGTGTAAAATCATACACATTTATGCTTTGAATATGTTCCATGAGTCAAATTTCAAATGATTTTGCCATCGCTAGAGTTACAGTTAACTTGATGATTAAAACTTGACTAAAGTTTGGAAAGAGCTTCAATTTCTAATTGTGACTGTGACTGTTTTAAGTTCATTTTAATACATTTAATTGTTAAATTATATTCAATTTGATTTCTAATTTTCCATCTATTAGAGCAAACTGCAAATATTTCAAATGTTATCGTTCAAAATTAACACTTCTCTTGGTTTTTAATTCAAATTTAAAAAAATAAGACTCTGTAACTCAACAAAGAGAGAGAGAGAGAAAAAAAAAATGAAATTTTGAACTACAAATATTTGGGTACTGATCTGATTACTATTTGATTTAGAGCATAACAAAAGGTTTATTTATATTTTATTATTCTTGTACAAGAACCGCATCAACCTGCTTGATAAAATTGTGTCGTTTTCGTTCAATCTATCATAAATTGTTTCAATAATGAAGTAAAAATGTTGGAATTTGATGAATTATTTGATTTTTTTTTTCAAAATATTTGATTTTATATTAAAAACATTGCAAGGCTTCAGGCTTTTTTTTTAAGAATAGTACTGATCTACAAATTGTGACTTTTAATTGTTGTGACTGCACATAGAACCTATTAAACTGCCAAAGTCTCAATTTCAAAAGAAATTCTTAATTTTATGCAGTTATTCTATTATTTTGCTGGATAAAAGAAAAACAAAATGATGTGGTTGAACCGTCTTAAGCCATCCCAATTTTTGTAAAAATATCCACTTTTTTGCGTCGTTCGTCTCCCCTGAGCAATTTTCTGGATACGACACTGAAAATTATATGAAATATTACATGTAGGTCTATTATTTGATTTTATAAAAATAGTTAACTGAGAGATTATTGATCTATTGAACATAATTTGTAAGCAACCTTATACAGAAAACCAATCTGTAGTAGGATAGACGGTCACTAATTTTGTGAGATATTTCATCCTGCTGCTCCAACAGTTCACGCTGAGCATTAGTGCGATACCTAAATTACTTTATTGAACCTAAGAATTCACCTCGCTCGTGCTGTGTATCACGGGCGAGGTTTACTTGGTAGTGTTGTACTTTTACAACGGCGTGAATGGCACGTCATAAATTCTACTCTCACTTGTCCACCTCTATGTAATTAATAGACGACCTAAAACCCTTCAAAATGCATCAAAAGTTCCACGTCATAGGCGAGAAATGCATAAATTGAGTCCTCGCTACACGCGCAAGCGCACCCCCCATCTGCTCTGCACCGTAGCTCAGCTACTAGTGCGAGGAATTTAAAGGGATCAGTCTTTATGAACACACTTTCGCTACTGCGGTGGTCGTGCGGCGACCGCACTAAATCTATTTATGCGTCTGTTTGCAAACCAAACGCCGCGAAGAGAAGAAAAAATGGCGCATGTTGCGAAGCGATTTCATTTCCCCTTCGCTTCGGCACGACCGACATCTGTCGTTTCCGAGCACTTCATCCACACGCGGAGGCATCAACACACGAACGGACGAACGAATAGAGTTATCAGCCGATATTTATTTTGATTTTTTTGCTCTTTGAAGCACAACTTTCAACATGATATTGTGGCGAATCTACAAGAGATACACTTTTGCTCTCAAAGACACTTTGGTAGCTAACAAGCTAATGCATATTTTGTAGAAGATTTTTTTTAACATTAATTACGATAATTTTAATAAAATTCATAAAAATACGTCGAAAAATGCTGATTTTTCCGTCACTTTTTGCAAACTTTTCGTAATTTGAGCCTTCGAATCATTTTCTACAAAAATTACGTCCAAGAAACTAAGATAGATTAGATCATAAGCTTTCGATTCATGCGCTGAGATTAAATGTATGACGCATAGTTAATTAGATATGTGGTTCCAAAGATGAACAAGTTGAAAATCTTAAAATCGTGAATAACTCACTTAGCAGTGATTTGCGACCCTATGATCCATGGGCACTTTTTCATATCTCATGGAGACCTATCTACCCTCCAATTATTAAAAACATGAAACCAAACACCCTGTATATATATATATATATATATATATATATATATATACAGGGTGTTAGGTTCCATGTTTTTAATAATTGGAGGGTAGATAGGTCTCATGGAGACCTATCTACCCTCCAATTATTAAAAACATGAAACCAAACACCCTGTATATATATATATATATATATATATATACAGGGTGTTAGGTTCCATGTTTTTAATAATTGGAGGGTAGATAGGTCTGCATGAGATATGAAAAAGTGCCCATGGAACATAGGGTCGCAAATCACTGCTAAGTGAGTTATTCACGATTTTAAGATTTTCAACTTGTTCATCTTTGTAACCACATATCTAATTAACTATGCGTCATACATTTAATCTCAGCGCATGAATCGAAAGCTTATGATCTAATCTATCTTAGTTTCTTGGACGTAATTTTTGTAGAAAATGATTCAAAGGCTCAAATTACGAAAAGTTTGCAAAAAGTGACGGAAAAATCAGCATTTTTCGACGTATTTTTATGAATTTTATTAAAATTATCGTAATTAATGTTAAAAAAATTCTTCTACAAAATATGCATTAACTTGTTAGCTACCAAAGTGTCTTTGAGAGCAAAAGTGTATCTCTTGTAGATTCGTCACAATATCATGTTGAAAGTTGTGCTTCAAAGAGCAAAAAAATCAAAATAAATATCGGCTGATAACTCTATTCGTTCGTCCGTTCGTGTGTTGATGCCTCCGCGTGTGGATGAAGTGCTCGGAAACGACAGATGTCGGTCGTGCCGAAGCGAAGGGGAAATGAAATCGCTTCGCAACATGCGCCATTTTTTCTTCTCTTCGCGGCGTTTGGTTTGCAAACAGACGCATAAATAGATTTAGTGCGATCGCCGCACGACCACCGCAGTAGCGAAAGTGTGTTCATAAAGACTGATCCCTTTAAATTCCTCGCACTAGTAGCTGAGCTACGGTGCAGAGCAGATGGGGGGTGCGCTTGCGCGTGTAGCGAGGACTCAATTTATGCATTTCTCGCCTATGACGTGGAACTTTTGATGCATTTTGAAGGGTTTTAGGTCGTCTATTAATTACATAGAGGTGGACAAGGGAGAGTAGAATTTATGACGTGCCATTCACGCCGTTGTAAAAGTACAACACTACCAAGTAAACCTCGCCCGTGATACACAGCACGAGCGAGGTGAATTCTTAGGTTCAATAAAGTGATTTAGGTATCGCTCTAATGCTCAGCGTGAACTGTTGGAGCAGCAGGATGAAATATCTCACAAAATTAGTGACCGTCTATCCTACTACAGCTTGGTTTTCTGTATAAGGTTGCTTACAAATTATGTTCAATAGATCAATAATCTCTCAGTTAACTATTTTTATAAAATCAATTAATAGACCTACATGTAATATTTCATATAATTTTCAGTGTCGTATCCAGAAAATTGCTCAGGGGAGACGAACGACGCAAAAAAGTGGATATTTTTACAAAAATTGGGATGGCTTAAGACGGTTCAACCACATCATTTTGTTTTTCTTTTATCCAGCAAAATAATAGAATAACTGCATAAAATTAAGAATTTCTTTTGAAATTGAGACTTTGGCAGTTAAATAGGTTCTATGTGCAGTCACAAGAATTAAAAGTCACAATTTGTAGATCAGTACTTTTCTTAAAAAAAGCCTGAAGCCTTGCAATGTTTGTAATATGAAATCAAATATTTTGAAAAAAAATCAAATTCCAACATTTTTACTTCATTATTGAAACAATTTATGATAGATTGAACGAAAACGACACAATTTTATCAAGCAGGTTGATGCGGTTCTTGTACAAGAATAATAAAATATAAATAAACCTTTTGTTATGCTCTAAATCAAATAGTAATCAGATCAGTACCCAAATATTTGTAGTTCAAAATTTCATTTTTCTCTCTCTCTCTCTCTCTCTGTTGAGTTACTGAGTCTTATTTTTTTAAATTTGAATTAAAAACCAAGAGAAGTGTTAATTTTAAACGATAACATTTGAGATATTTGCAGTTTGCTCTAATAGATGGAAAATTAGAAATCAAATTGAATATAATTTAACAATTAAATGTATTAAAATGAACTTAAAACAGTCACAGTCACAATTAGGAATTGAAGCTCTTTCCAAACTTTGTCAAGTTTTAATCATAAAGTTAACTGTAACTCTAGCGATGGCAAAATCATTTGAAATTTGACTCATGGAACATATTCAAAGCATAAATGTGTATGATTTTACACGAATTAAATTAAAAAAAATACCTGCTGGAAACCCACCAAAACCCGGAAATATGAGAATATGTCATTTTTCAAACAAAACTAGTTTCATGTTATTTAAAGCTCCAACAGCAATTTACGGATGCTAATGGTTATCACTATGGCAAGCCTGTAAAATTTCGTGAAGGGAAATATCCTTCATTTTAGTAACAGAACCTCCGAAATGTCAAGAAGGCGAAAGTGTAAACACGACACGTAGCAAAACATTTTTTGGGATGAACAATATTTCATTAATAGTATGTCTCACTATCAAGAACTTTGGTGATCACTAAAGCCTCTCACTAATTTGAATTTCAAACATGCTTTTAAGAGCGTTTTTCGTATTTCAAGTACTTTCACACCAAAAACTTACTCCAAAATCTACTAAGGTGGAGAGGGAGGGAGGGTTGACCCTCAAACACACCCCCTCCCACTGATCACTTGTTTCTGCTTTGTAGACAATATGATCTTAATTTTCTTTCTGGCGTCATGTCCCAACTGAGACAGAGCCCTGCTCCTCAGCTTAGTGTACTTATGAGCACTTACATAGTTGTTAACTGAAAGGTTTTCTCAGCCAAAGTTGCTGTTTTGTATGTGTATATGGGCAAAGGCATATACGTTTTAAATATTTTATATGGGACAAAGTCCACGAGACCCCTCCCAGCTCTGAAATTCTTTGGAAATGAGCATGTAGCTTAAGGACAGCCATAAAAGCACTGCAATATTAAATAAATGAAAAAAAAACTCTAGTGGAATTAAATGGTATAGTACTAGATTCGGGTTTTCTTTTATTTATAGGTATTCTTAATTTTTCTCATGATCTCAATTAAATGCTTTTCACACAAAACAAAAGCATGATTACTGCATTCAGATGAAAATATTAATTTAGAAAATATTCAAGATCTATCCTGCAATTTCCTAGTTGTTCCAATAATTTCTCCACAAATTCCTTCAGGAATTCTTTCAGTTAATGTTCTAAGGAGTTTCCCAGGGATACTTTCAGACTGAGACCACTTGAGGAATCCTTTGTCGGCCAATACCAGGCTGGTTTTTGGGAGGGCCAATCCGACAACGAATCAGATATTACCAGATACATCTTGCAAATGAACTTAGATAAATTCTTGGAGTATAACTAGCAGACTCACCATCTGTTTAGATTGGAGACGAGGTGTCAATGTCGTGTGTGAATTTTGATGGAAGCAAGGAGACGCACTTTGGAATTCATTGTTCAACATTGCACTCCAGGGTGATATTAGGAGACCAGCGAGCAAAGAAATGATACTATCATGACACGGTCACATCTTCTTCTTCTTCTTGACATTACGTCCTCACTGGGACAGAACCTGATTCTCAGCTTAGTGTTCTTATGGGCACTACCACAGTAGTTAACTGAGAGCTTTCTTTGCCAAAGTTATCATTTTCGCATTCGTATATCGGGTAGCAGGTACGATGATACATTATGCGCAGAGAAGTCAAGGAAATTTCCATTACGAAAAGAAGCTGGACCAACCGGGAATCGAACCGAGACACCTTCAGCATGGCTTCACTTTGTAGCCGCGGACTCTAACCACTCGGCTAAGGAAAGCCTACGGTCACATATGGTCCTTGGTCTTGTGGACGATATCGGCCTCATTTAAATCGATCGCAGGTCAGTGGAGGAGGTTTTCGAGGCTCTGAAGAATCTGAATATCTCCAAGAATTCGATGAGGAATATCTGCAAAACATCCTTCAGCAATATTTTTGGGGATCACCCCTGATACTCCTTCAAGAATTATTTTATGAATTTCTCCAGGATTTTCTCCAGAAATTGTTTGGTAAATTCTGGCAAATTTTTTTTCAGGGAATTCCTATGAGATACATCAAAGGATTCCTCTAGGAACTCCTCTAAAATTTCTTCGGGGATTTCGCGGATTTCACCTAGCACTCCTTCTCTTAGGAATTCCACTAGGGATTTGTTCTGAATTTCCTCCAAAGATTTTAACAGGACTTCTTCCAAAGATTCTATCAAGAATACCTCTTTGAATGCCTCCAGAAATATTTGCAATTTGTTTTCTTTTGTTTTTGTTTTTTTTTCGATTGTTTCGACCGAATAGAAGAGTATGGTACAAAATAGTCCACTGATCGGTCAATTTTTTTTCTTGATTTTTTTTTATTCTGCCCGTATAGGGGAGGTGTGTACATAGTAGCCCATTGATTAGTTAAGTTATTTTTTCTTTTCACATTTTTTTTGTTATTTTTTTCTTTTTATTTTTTTTTGTTTTGTTTATTTGGTTGCGGTTGAAAGTTTTCCCGCATGGACGAATCGGATGGAGGCGATACGCCTCCTAAAGATCTTGTTGCTAGAACGCGGTTTTATCAACCATCTTCGGCAGGGCCTTGGGTTGTCTATTTCCGGCGCAAAAGTAAGATTTTGAATGTGCTCTCGATCTCTCGAGAGCTGACGCGTAAATATCCTGGGACCGTTATTCATCAAGTAAAACAATCCAAGCTGCGTGTAACTGCACCTAGTTACAAAGCAGCAAATGAGATTGCTCAGCATGAGGCTTTTACTGTGGAATATTACGTCTACATTTCTGCACGAGAGGTAGAGGTGGAAGGGAAAATCGTTGACGCGAGTCTGACATGCGAAGACATAAAGACTGGCAAAGGCGTTTTTGATAACCGGTCAATTCCTGATGTGGCTATACTGGATTGCAAACAATTGCAATCAGTTTCCATGGAAGGAAATAAGAAAGTGTTTTCGCCGTCAGCCTCGTTTCGAGTGACTTTTCCTGGTTCCGTCCTCCCAAAATTTGTTTGCATTGATAGTGTTTTTTACCCAGTGCGTCCTTACGTGCCGAAGGTATTCGATTGTACCAACTGTAAGCAACTTGGTCACAGTGCTAGCTTTTGCGACAACAAGCCCCGTTGTGGCAAATGCAACCAAGCTCACTTAGAAGATGCTTGCACAAAGGAAGCTGAAAAATGCTGCTACTGTAGCAAGGATCTGCATGACTTGCAGAAATGCCCGGCATACAAAAGGCGCATTCGAAATGAGAGTCGCTCCATTGTGAAGCGCTCCAAGAAGACGTATGAGGATATGGTGAAATCTTTAAATCCGCCAGCAAAAGAGTTTTCATCAGCCATTCCAGTTGGTAACTCTTTTCAAGAGTTGTCTTCCGACGAAGCGTACGACGACGAAACCGATGGGGGGGATTCTTCGGAGGTACACGCACCCGGAAAAAGAAAGTCTCCATCTTCTCCGGGACTGCGCCGTAAGGTATTGAAATCTTCCCTCAAAAGTTTGCCTAATTCCAAAGGAGGTGGGGCAAATTTGAAAATTCCGAAGCAACAGGTCTTTGATGCATCCGTTCCGTGCTGTAGCAAAGATTTGCCGCCCCCGCTTCCACCGATTAAATATACTATATTAAGAAGCTCTAGACAAGATAGCAAGAAAAAAGCTACTGAAGTCCCTCGCTCTTCCTCGAAAACCCCCCGGGCCAAGCGAGGACTGATAACTTTTACGGCCCTTGTGGATCGCATATGTGATGCCCTCGGAGTTTCAGACTCATTCAGAGGCATACTCGACCTTTTTCTCCCCGCAATAGAAGAGTGTCTCAGGGAATTGACTATCTCGTGGCCCCTCCTTGCTTCGATCATATCTTTCGATGGATAATTCATCGAGTGAGGTACAAGATATGATCACTGTGCTACAGTGGAACTGTCATAGTCTAAAACCTAAACTAGACACATTTAAGTTTTTGCTTCACAATTCCGATTGTGAAATATTTGCACTTTGTGAAACATGGCTTTCTTCTGAAGATGATCTTAACTTCTACGATTTTAACATTATACGCCAGGATCGAGATGATAATTACGGAGGAGTACTTTTAGGGATCAAAAAGTGCCATACATTCTACAGAATCCCAATCCCGACCCATCCAGGCATAGAAATCGTTGCTTGCCAAATAAACGCAAAGGGTAAAGATCTTTGCGTAGCTTCTGTTTATATTCCTCCAAGAGTTTCAATAAACCGCCGTCATCTATTGAATGCAGTCTCCATGCTCTCATCCCCAGTTTTAATACTGGGTGATATGAACTCACATGGTACTGGATGGGGCGAATCTTATGACGATTGTAGAGCGGCTATTTTCTATGATTTATGCGACGATTTCAATTTGAACATTTTGAACACAGGTGAAGTGACACGTATTTCATCCGACGGCAAAGAAAGCCGCATTGACCTGTCTTTGGGTTCAAGTTCACTATCATTCGATTGCATGTGGAAGGTCATCGATGATCCCCATGGTAGTGATCACTTACCCATAATAACGTCCATCAGAAATAATTGTGAAAGGTCAGAACAGTCAATTCAGGTTCCTTTTGACCTCACTAGGAATATCGATTGGCAAAAATTTGCATCAGCGGTAACTTTCAGAATCGAATCATTCAACTCCCTCCCACCGTTGGATGAGTATCGATTCCTAACAGAATTGATTTATAAAAGTGCATTTGAATCCCAAAAACAACGAGTTCCAAGTGGATCCTTCAAAAGAAGACCAGCCACACCTGGTTGGGATGATGAATGCACTCAGTTGTATCGAGAAAAATCTAATGCTTTTAAAGCTTTTCGTAGATATGGTACCTCAGAACTTTATTTAGAGTACTCGAAGCTCGAAAAAAAGCTGAAGAATCTTATCAAAGCGAAGAAGCGTAGTTATTGGCGGCGTTTCGTTGATGGCCTCTCACGAGAAACTTCAATGTCGACGCTTTGGAGAGTGGCTCGCAACATGCGAAACCGCTCATCCGCAAATGAGAGTGATGAATACTCCAACCGTTGGATATTCAACTTCGCAAAAAAGGTCTGTCCAGACTCAGTTCCAGCTCATCCGCCTCTCTGGGAAACTCCAAGAGACGATTCTTTGGACAGGCCATTCACTATGCTGGAATTTTCTATGGCTCTTCTTTCATCAAACAACTCCTCTCCGGGGCGCGATATGATTAAGTTCAATCTTCTTAAAAAATCTCCCCGATATCGCTAAAAGACGGTTGCTTGACCTATTCAACTCATTCATGGAGCACAACATTGTTCCACCTGAATGGAGACAGGTCAAAGTAATAGCTATTCAAAAGCCTGGGAAACCAGCGTCTGATCATAATTCGTACCGCCCGATCGCTATGTTATCATGTTTAAGGAAATTGTTAGAAAAAATGATCCTATCCCGACTCGATCACTGGGTCGAATCAAACAATATGCTTTCCAATACTCAATTTGGCTTTCGCAAGGGTAAAGGAACAAACGATTGTCTAGCGTTGCTTTCATCAGATATTCAATTAGCCTTTGCCGACAAGGAGCAACTGGCATCAGTTTTTCTGGATATTAAGGAGACACGGGAGAGCGTGTTATTTTCCCTATCTTTCGTCTCACTCTAACAATAATCATCAAAACTTTTTGGAAGCAAATCTCGAGTTTTAGTGAACCGATGAAGCTAACAATTTATCGGGTTGAGCACTACATATATAGAATCATAGTGATACATTTTCGCATCGATATATGGAGTGCTTCTTGGGATTTGCTTCTTGAAATGGATAGGGTAATTATGATGACGTCCCGTGCGGCCTTAAGGGCGCATTTGATTCAGTTTCCATAGAAATATTGTCAGAAAACCTGCACAATAGTGGCCTACCTGGACTATTGAATAATTTCTTGTACAATTTGTTGTCAGAAAAACACATGAGCTTCACTCTCGGCCTACTGACAACTTCCAGAATTAGCTATATGGGCCTTCCCCAAGGCTCATGTCTAAGTCCCTTGCTTTATAATTTTTATATTAAAGATATTGACAACTGTTTGGAAAAACCATGCACGCTTAGACAACTTGCAGATGATGCTGTGGTCTCTATGAAGGGCCCACGAGCGGAAATCTTGCAAAGACCATTGCAAAATTCCCTTGATAATCTATCCACTTGGGCTAGAAATTTAGGAATCGAGTTTTCGCCGCAAAAACTCAACTGGTTGTATTTTCAAGGAAGCGGAATCCAGCCCAACTAAAGCTTAAGCTTTTGGGAACACACATCGACCAGTCTTTGACTTCAAAATACCTTGGGGTTTTTGGTTTGATTCTAAAGGCACTTGGCAAACCCATATTAGGTATTTAATGGAAAAATGCCAACAAAGGATCAATTTCTTACGAACAATTACCGGAACATGGTGGGGTGCTCATCCGGAAGACCTCATAAAACTCTATAAAACAACCATTCTCTCTGTTCTAGAGTATGGCTCTTTCTGTTTTCTCTCAGCAGCAAACTGCCACCTTATCAAATTGGAACGAATTCGATATCGTTGCTTGCGTATCGCCTTAGGGTGTATGCACTCAACACATAATGCGAGCTTGGAGGTACTGGCAGGGGTTTTACCGCTACAGAACCGATTCTGGGAGCTCTCGCTAACAATACTTATTAAGTGTGGAGTGAGCAACACACTCGTCATTGAAAACTTCGAAGAATTGCTCAAACTGAATACTCAGTCAAAATTCATAAGAGTTTATATCTACTACATGTCATCTGACATAAGTCTTTCATGTTATAAACCTCCACGTGTACGCTTCACCAATGACAGTTCCTCTGTTGAATACGATCTGACCATGAAACAAGCTGTTCATGGAATTCCAGATCAACTTCGATGTTTAACTATTCCACGTATTTTTAACGCAAAGTACCAAAATGTCGATTCCTACAGGAGATATTTCACAGACGGGTCCCTTATCAATGGATCCACTGGCTTCGGTGTCTTCAATGAAAACTCTTCCGCCTTCCGAAAACTTCAGGAACCTTGCACGGTTTACGTTGCTGAGCTGGCAGCAATCAACTTCGCTTTGGGGATGATCTCAAACATGCCCGTAGACCACTTCTTCATCTTCTCGGATAGCCTCAGTTCTATTGAGGTACTCCGATCGATGAAACCTGTAAAGCAGGGGTTTTCATCCTTTTTTGCTCGCGGAGCACTTTTTGAAATAAAATTAATGCGCGGAGCACCTGTTTGTCATCAACACTCCATTTGAAATCACGCTTAAATCGATTTTTTTTAAATTTCCACGCAAATCGTTGAGTAAAATGTATGTTGGTCAATTTTCAATTAATTTGGATTTTTTGACAGAGTCTTGTTATTACTTAACGCTAAAATTTGCAACCCCTTCCTCCATCCTTAACGCTTTTTGAAGAAAAAAAATAGTATGAGTCATAACGAAATAGCCTACTCTCTCCCTACTACAAGTGTCGCGTAATTTGCGGACGACGCCTTTTAAACTTTTGATTCTAAATTGAAAATTTGTTTTATTTGATTGAGCAAGCTTTTTTATTTCTAGCTTAAACTGTGACAATTATGCATCCCAATGGAACTTTATTCAGTTTATCGTCAAATATTTCAAAATTCGTGGCTTGGAAACGGCAGTTTTCTTTTTTTTAAATTCGATAAAATGAGCGAGTTTCTGTAGCAAAATATATATTTTTTTAAATATTTATAACTCTGTTTCAGTGGGTTAATTCCAAGAACATAATTTATGTATCTCGATAAAACATTCACACCCTGAAATTTTCGAAATATTCTATCAGGGATTTAAGGATTGTTTTCCATACTAAATTCAAGAAAATCCA
Source organism: Aedes aegypti (assembly GCF_002204515.2). NCBI lineage: Eukaryota > Metazoa > Arthropoda > Insecta > Diptera > Culicidae > Aedes > Aedes aegypti. Next base: position 115,539,388 of record NC_035107.1, on the reverse strand, counting down.
ATTTTTCAGCGAAAACTGTCCCATACAAAAAGTTCGTCGACAGAATGTTTACCTTCCAATTGTAAAATCTTATCCCAAATGCTAAACGTTTTCGTTACATGAAAGTTCGACAATAATCGAACACCATGTGTAGAACACTCGTAAAAACTCGTCGAATACGTCTTTAAGTGAAGATCAAAACTGTGTACAGATCTAGAGAGCAAAAAACAGTGGTCTATGATGAAAATTAGGTCAAATGCTTGTAACCAACGACTAACTAACACTGCGGAACACGTTTTTGTCTTCAACCCCAAAATACCGCTATTCACTTAATTAAGGGTTGCTGAATCCATTGCCGTTTTCAGAAATATCATAGCACGTCTAGTTTTTGAGATATTGTCTGTTTAAAATGCAAAAATGGCTATTTCAGCCAACTTGCATGCAAGTTGACCAGCTTGTAAGGCAGTTTATTTGCTTAATTTGCCACAGAATTCAAACTTTATGTATAAATCAATACTTATCATCAAAGTTTATAATAGTTTCGATGAGGAAAAGTTGAATTTTGATGGTTTTGAGAATTGTTGTATTTAGCCTTATAGAAGAAACGAAAATTTTTTTATGGAGTCTGCAAGCATGTTGAAAAAATCGGTTTAAACGAAATTTAATTGTGCAATTTCAATCAAATTATGTCTGAAATGAAAGTTCAAGTTCTATTTTATATGCTTGGTGGATTAGATTACAAAAAAGTTTGATAAATTGTACTTTAAATTTCATGTAAACATCAATAAAACCAGTGTTTTATACAACTTTGGCGACCTGTAGCTAAAAATTGTGACGTGCTGGAACATTTCTGAGAATGGCATCAGATTCAGCAAACCCGAAATCTACTAGAGACACATAATTTGATCCTTGAGACACGCAAAAATGTAATTTTTGTTACGCTGTGTAATCTATAAAATTTTCTAAATGTGTACTCTTCAAAATGTTAGGTATAGCTGGGTTTGGTATAGTTGAAAGCGTATTTTAAAAGAAAAAGTTGGGACATTAGTACAAATTTTCGAAACTTTCACGGAGCACCTGCCAAGGCTTCGCGGAGCATCAAGTGCTCCGCGGAGCACGATATGAAAACCGCTGCTGTAAAGCATGCATCTTACTTTCTTACAAAAATAAGAGAGCAGATGTGTGCACTGGTCGAAAGATCATATAAGATTACCTTTGTATGGGTCCCCTCACATTGCTTAATTTATGGCAATGAGAAGGCGGACTCTCTCGCAAAGGTGGGCGCTGAGGAAGGTGAGATATATGATAGAAGAATTTCACACGATGAATTGTTTCATTTAGTACGTCAAAGTTCTCTTCACGGTTGGCAAAGCGATTGGCTGAATGGCCAACTGGGACGGTGGTTACATTCCATAATTCCTAGAGTTTCCTTGCGAGCGTGGTGGAAAGGTTTGGATCTAAGTCGAGATTTTATTCGCGTGATGTCAAGACTTATGTCCAACCATTACTCGCTAGATGCACATTTGCACAGGATTAACCTCGCGCTGAGCAATATTTGTAATAGGTGTGGTTATGGTTATGATGACATCGATCACGTAGTTTGGAAATGCCCGGATATGGACGCCTCCAGAGCGCAACTTTTGGATACCCTTGCGGCCCGAGGTAGACAACCCTATGTTCCTGTTAGAGATGTGTTAGGCACTCGCGATCTCATTTATATGGTCGCAATTTACGATTTTCTTCGCTTGTCCTGTATAAAAGTTTAATTTTCTTGTGTTCTCTTCTCCAGTTTTTTTTTCTCTGTGTTTTGTCCCCTTTATGTTGGATTGAGGATCCTGGCCATCCGGCAGACGAATACCGGCAAGAAATTGGTACCAACGCCATTACACGTTACCACGAGTTACCACGATATACCTCCCGGATGAGCTGCAGAAAACCCTAAACCCAATCCTCACCATGTCCTTCTTTCCAAAAATTGTGACCATTAACCTCGAGTTGCCACGAGTACCCTGGCTCCATCCCATACTAATTTTGGCATGAAAAAGTGAATGATTTGTAAATAATACAAAAAATGGATTTCGGCTCCGTAAAGCGTTAAACGCGATTGAGCCTCAAATAAATGAACTAGTTAAAAAAGAAAAAAAAAGGAATTCCTGGAGGGAGCTCTGGAAGTATTTTACGAGAAATCCTTTTAAATATTTTTCTGTATGAGTGAAGAACTAGCCATATGTCTTAAAATTCACGTTAATAAAGAAAAAAAATTGCAAATACTTCTGGAGGCATTCAAAGAGGTATTCTTGATAGAATCTTTGGAAGAAGTCCTGTTAAAAGCTTTGGAGGAAATTCAGAACAAATCCCTAGTGGAATTCCTAAGAGAAGGAGTGCTAGGTGAAATCCGCGAAATCCCCGAAGAAATTTTAGAGGAGTTCCTAGAGGAATCCTTTGATGTATCTCATAGGAATTCCCTGAAAAAAAATTTGCCAGAATTTACCAAACAATTTCTGGAGAAAATCCTGGAGAAATTCATAAAATAATTCTTGAAGGAGTATCAGGGGTGATCCCCAAAAATATTGCTGAAGGATGTTTTGCAGATATTCCTCATCGAATTCTTGGAGATATTCAGATTCTTCAGAGCCTCGAAAACCTCCTCCACTGACCTGCGATCGATTTAAATGAGGCCGATATCGTCCACAAGACCAAGGACCATATGTGACCGTAGGCTTTCCTTAGCCGAGTGGTTAGAGTCCGCGGCTACAAAGTGAAGCCATGCTGAAGGTGTCTCGGTTCGATTCCCGGTTGGTCCAGCTTCTTTTCGTAATGGAAATTTCCTTGACTTCTCTGCGCATAAAGTATTATCGTACCTGCTACCCGATATACGAATGCGAAAATGATAACTTTGGCAAAGAAAGCTCTTAGTTAACTACTGTGGTAGTGCTAGAACACTAAGCTGAGAATCAGGCTCTGTCCCAGTGAGGACGTAATGTCAAGACGAAGAAGAAGATGTGACCGTGTCATGATAGTGTCATTTCTTTGCTCGCTGGTCTCCTAATATCACCCTGGAGTGCAATGTTGAACAATGAATTCCAAAGTGCGTCTCCTTGCTTCCATCAAAATTCACACACGACATTGACACCTCGTCTCCAATCTAAACAGATGGTGAGTCTGCTAGTTATACTCCAAGAATTTATCTAAGTTCATTTGCAAGATGTATCTGGTAATATCTGATTCGTTGTCGGATTGGCCCTCCCAAAAACCAGCCTGGTATTGGCCGACAAAGGATTCCTCAAGTGGTCTCAGTCTGAAAGTATCCCTGGGAAACTCCTTAGAACATTAACTGAAAGAATTCCTGAAGGAATTTGTGGAGAAATTATTGGAACAACTAGGAAATTGCAGGATAGATCTTGAATATTTTCTAAATTAATATTTTCATCTGAATGCAGTAATCATGCTTTTGTTTTGTGTGAAAAGCATTTAATTGAGATCATGAGAAAAATTAAGAATACCTATAAATAAAAGAAAACCCGAATCTAGTACTATACCACTTAATTCCACTAGAGTTTTTTTTTTCATTTATTTAATATTGCAGTGCTTTTATGGCTGTCCTTAAGCTACATGCTCATTTCCAAAGAATTTCAGAGCTGGGAGGGGTCTCGTGGACTTTGTCCCATATAAAATATTTAAAACGTATATGCCTTTGCCCATATACACATACAAAACAGCAACTTTGGCTGAGAAAACCTTTCAGTTAACAACTATGTAAGTGCTCATAAGTACACTAAGCTGAGGAGCAGGGCTCTGTCTCAGTTGGGACATGACGCCAGAAAGAAAATTAAGATCATATTGTCTACAAAACAGAAACAAGTGATCAGTGGGAGGGGGTGTGTTTGAGGGTCAACCCTCCCTCCCTCTCCACCTTAGTAGATTTTGGAGTAAGTTTTTGGTGTGAAACTACTTGAAATACGAAAAACGCTCTTAAAAGCATGTTTGGCTTATTCAGTTTTGAAAATGTGAATTGAATTTTATTTTTAAAATTAAACATTTGGATTTGAAATTCAAATTAGTGAGAGGCTTTAGTGATCACCAAAGTTCTTGATAGTGAGACATACTATTAATGAAATATTGTTCATCCCAAAAAATGTTTTGCTACGTGTCGTGTTTACACTTTCGCCTTCTTGACATTTCGGAGGTTCTGTTACTAAAATGATGAAGGATATTTCCCTTCACGAAATTTTACAGGCTTGCCATAGTGATAACCATTAGCATCCGTAAATTGCTGTTGGAGCTTTAAATAACATGAAACTAGTTTTGTTTGAAAAATGACATATTCTCATATTTCCGGGTTTTGGTGGGTTTCCAGCAGGTATTTTTTTTAATTTAATTCGTGTAAAATCATACACATTTATGCTTTGAATATGTTCCATGAGTCAAATTTCAAATGATTTTGCCATCGCTAGAGTTACAGTTAACTTTATGATTAAAACTTGACAAAGTTTGGAAAGAGCTTCAATTCCTAATTGTGACTGTGACTGTTTTAAGTTCATTTTAATACATTTAATTGTTAAATTATATTCAATTTGATTTCTAATTTTCCATCTATTAGAGCAAACTGCAAATATCTCAAATGTTATCGTTTAAAATTAACACTTCTCTTGGTTTTTAATTCAAATTTAAAAAAATAAGACTCAGTAACTCAACAGAGAGAGAGAGAGAGAGAGAAAAATGAAATTTTGAACTACAAATATTTGGGTACTGATCTGATTACTATTTGATTTAGAGCATAACAAAAGGTTTATTTATATTTTATTATTCTTGTACAAGAACCGCATCAACCTGCTTGGTAAAATTGTGTCGTTTTCGTTCAATCTATCATAAATTGTTTCAATAATGAAGTAAAAATGTTGGAATTTGATTTTTTTTCAAAATATTTGATTTCATATTACAAACATTGCAAGGCTTCAGGCTTTTTTTAAGAAAAGTACTGATCTACAAATTGTGACTTTTAATTGTTGTGACTGCACATAGAACCTATTAAACTGCCAAAGTCTCAATTTCAAAAGAAATTCTTAATTTTATGCAGTTATTCTATTATTTTGCTGGATAAAAGAAAAACAAAATGATGTGGTTGAACCGTCTTAAGCCATCCCAATTTTTGTAAAAATATCCACTTTTTTGCGTCGTTCGTCTCCCCTGAGCAATTTTCTGGATACGACACTGAAAATTATATGAAATATTACATGTAGGTCTATTAATTGATTTTATAAAAATAGTTAACTGAGAGATTATTGATCTATTGAACATAATTTGTAAGCAACCTTATACAGAAAACCAAGCTGTAGTAGGATAGACGGTCACTAATTTTGTGAGATATTTCATCCTGCTGCTCCAACAGTTCACGCTGAGCATTAGAGCGATACCTAAATCACTTTATTGAACCTAAGAATTCACCTCGCTCGTGCTGTGTATCACGGGCGAGGTTTACTTGGTAGTGTTGTACTTTTACAACGGCGTGAATGGCACGTCATAAATTCTACTCTCCCTTGTCCACCTCTATGTAATTAATAGACGACCTAAAACCCTTCAAAATGCATCAAAAGTTCCACGTCATAGGCGAGAAATGCATAAATTGAGTCCTCGCTACACGCGCAAGCGCACCCCCCATCTGCTCTGCACCGTAGCTCAGCTACTAGTGCGAGGAATTTAAAGGGATCAGTCTTTATGAACACACTTTCGCTACTGCGGTGGTCGTGCGGCGACCGCACTAAATCTATTTATGCGTCTGTTTGCAAACCAAACGCCGCGAAGAGAAGAAAAAAATGGCGCATGTTGCGAAGCGATTTCATTTCCCCTTCGCTTCGGCACGACCGACATCTGTCGTTTCCGAGCACTTCATCCACACGCGGAGGCATCAACACACGAACGGACGAACGAATAGAGTTATCAGCCGATATTTATTTTGATTTTTTTGCTCTTTGAAGCACAACTTTCAACATGATATTGTGACGAATCTACAAGAGATACACTTTTGCTCTCAAAGACACTTTGGTAGCTAACAAGTTAATGCATATTTTGTAGAAGAATTTTTTTAACATTAATTACGATAATTTTAATAAAATTCATAAAAATACGTCGAAAAATGCTGATTTTTCCGTCACTTTTTGCAAACTTTTCGTAATTTGAGCCTTTGAATCATTTTCTACAAAAATTACGTCCAAGAAACTAAGATAGATTAGGTCATAAGCTTTCGATTCATGCGCTGAGATTAAATGTATGACGCATAGTTAATTAGATACGTGGTTCCAAAGATGAACAAGTTGAAAATCTTAAAATCGTGAATAACTCACTAAGCAGTGATTTGCGACCCTATGTTCCATGGGCAGTTTTTCATATCTCATGCAGACCTATCTACCCTCCAATTATTAAAAACATGGAACCTAACACCCTGTATATATATATATATATATATATATATATATATATATATATATATATCTCAGCTGGTGTCGAAAGCCCTTGATATTTGCCACACGCATTACCCCACGGATTGGTTTCTGCATCTCGGAACAGCTCCTTGTAGCAATAAGATTAACTAAGCTTGATCCTCCGTTTGAGTGCAGCCCTAGCTTCTCGAAAAGCCTTTCTTCGCTCGTTTCTCTCTATTTCCGTCCCTGCTCTCTGAGCTCGCCCTCTGGCTCTGAGACAAGCAGCGTGAATCGTGCTGAGCATGTCATTCCACCAGTAAGCTGGTCCTTATTTATTCCTAGGCTCCCGTTTTCGCGGCATAGTTGCGTCACCATCCTTTGTATTTGCTTGGTGGCATCGATCTTCCTTATCACCGTCTTGAGGAAATGCCTCAACGAATATTTTCTAGGCTTGGTGCAGGGTTCCGTTGACCTTTGCGATAGCGAATCGCTCTCCAGTTCATCTTCGCCGTGCAGTGTAGGACTGCAAAACGTAACGTCAATGATTATATATATATGTATATATATATATGTATATATATATATATATATATATATATATATATATATATATATATATATATATATATATATATATAATATATAATGTACGATTGTACTATGAAGGCTCATTTCGGAGAAACGAAAGGGAATCATTGACGTTACGTTTTGCAGTCCTACACTGCACGGCGAAGATGAACTGGAGAGCGATTCGCTATCGCAAAGGTCAACGGAACCCTGCACCAAGCCTAGAAAATATTCGTTGAGGCATTTCCTCAAGACGGTGATAAGGAAGATCGATGCCACCAAGCCAATACAAAGGATGGTGACGCAACTATGCCGCGAAAACGGGAGCCTAGGAATAAATAAGGACCAGCTTACTGGTGGAATGACATGCTCAGCACGATTCACGCTGCTTGTCTCAGAGCCAGAGGGCGAGCTCAGAGAGCAGGGACGGAAATAGAGAGAAACGAGCGAAGAAAGGCTTTTCGAGAAGCTAGGGCTGCACTCAAACGGAGGATCAAGCTTAGTTAATCTTATTGCTACAAGGAGCTGTTCCGAGATGCAGAAACCAATCCGTGGGGTAATGCGTGTGGCAAATATCAAGGGCTTTCGACACCAGCTGAGATGTGTCCAGACAAGCTGAAGTTGATCGTGGAGGGTCTCTTTCCGAAGCACGATCCAACGTCCTGGCCACAAACACCGTGCGATGAAGACGCAGAAGCAATCGCTGATGACGACTGATGATAACGAAGAGCTTGTAGAAGAGGCGAATCGACCAAAATCAAAGAGAGCCTCTGGTTCAGATGGAATACAGACTGTCTTGGTAGTGTCATTCTCAAAACACACCCAAGCCGTTCCCATAGGGGACGTTAGCCACAAGGAAGTGACGTTTCAAGTAATACTGTTTCATATGGTATGCCCTCTTCAACATCTAATCCAATTTCTCTCGCCGTTCCCTTACGGTACCTATCCATCTAGTATTCATTGCTTTCTTCTCCATGCTCCCTCTTACTTCGAGCAATATAGACCGATATGCCGATAAACAATTTCAAAATAAAATCATCACGGTCGATACCTTTGTATGTGGAATACAGAACGTAGCGCTGAAATCTGCCCTCCTGGCATATCCAGACAGATTCAGGAAGGTGTTGCAAAAGTACCTTGGAAAATTTCCAGGAATATGGAAGATCCAGAAACAGATACTTCTGCCAAAGTCACTGAAATTTCCAGCCTCCTTTAGACTCATTTGTCTGCTGGATATGCTCGGAAAACTCCTGGAAAGGCTTAACAGGCTGACGAGGTGTACGGAGAGTGAGTGCGGATTTTTGCAAATGCATTTTGGATTCCACAAAGGCTTATTGATGGTAGACGCAATTCGAGCTGTACTCGAGTATGCACTGCACAGAATATTGGTTCTCAACTAACTGTGCATGATCCTGAAGAGTTACTTCCAGAGCAGAATCCTGCTGTATGAAACAAATTAAGGGCAGAAGTGACAGCGGGCGTCCCTCAAGGTTCCATTCTCGGTCTAACTCCTTGGCACGGGATGTACGACGGGGTCTTGACACTGCGGCTACCCAGGAAGGTGAAGATTGTTGATTTTGCGGATGATGTGTCACTAACGGTGATGAGCGAGACGCTGGAAGAAGTGGAGATGCCAGTGATGGAAACAATTGACTCAATCAAGGGTTGGATGAGCGGAATCAAACTGCAGGTAGCTCACCAAAAAACAGAGGTACTGCTACTCAGCAACTGCAAGACGGTTCAGCAGATGGAGGTCAACATCGGAGGGTATGTGATTGCACCGAAGCGCGTTTTGAAGCACCTGGGAGTAATGATCGTTGATCAGCTGAATTTCATCAGCTACGTTGATGACATATGCGAAAAGTCCGAGAAGGCAATAAACTCGATAGGGAGTATCATGTCAAACTTAGGCGGTCCAAGCAGCATTATCAAGCGTCTACTAGCTAACGTCTCGTCATCGGTACTGAGGTATGGAGTTCCTGCTTGGGGCAGGCTAGAAATTAGAAACAAAGCGGAACCGCGAAAAGCTAAACAAAGCGTTTCGGCTGATGGCAGTGCGAATCGTGAGTGCGTATAGAACGATAACGTCAGATGCTGTATGCGTTACAGTCGGTATGATCCCCATTTGCATCACTTTCACGGAGGATATCTAGTGCTACCTACGAAGAGACGCCATAAACGTACGGGAGATGGCCAGAGTCGGATCTATGGTGAGGTGGCAGCACGAATGGGACTGCGCGGTGAAAAAAAGTTGGATCCACCGGCTCATCCCAAACTTGACGACTTGGATGAATAGGAAGCATGGAGAAGTGAACTTCTTTATGTCACAGCTCCTATTAGGTCATGGATGTTTCAGAAAGTATCTCCATAGGGCACGCAGGGTCGTCGAATTGCCCAAACATCGAGAAGACACCGCAACATGGAGTTATTGACTGCCCAAGATACGCGGAAGTGTGGAACGAAATGCTAGGGAACAGTGACGAAGCCTGACAACATCGTGCAGAAAATGTGCCAACCCGTTAGTTTGTGGCACGCGGTGAACAGAGCGATAACGCATGTCGTCGCTCCAAAAGAAATGGTGAGAAGTCCAGAGGGCGTCGGGCCGCGATCGGAGTAGTAGTACTCCGCCGGAGATTAGCTGAGTAGATCACGAAACAGCACCGACAACTGGTCGTCGGGGACCTGTATACCAGAAGCTTCTCTTCACCGGAATCGCAAGACCGACCTTGGCATCTGCCCTGATAGCATCGGTTCGGGAGATCTTCCGCCGTCGCGGCAATCTTTGTCAGAGTAGGATAGATCTATCGTCGGGAGCTATTCTGAGTAGTTCGTAGCGACTAACCGGCTTGAGTCGTCGGAGCGCCAGTAAACCGGAAGCCATTCTCCAACTGGAATCGCTGGGCTGACTTCGGCACTCTACCGGCCAACAATAGAATCAGAAAAGCGCGTAACGTTACCAGTTTCGGGAGAGATTCCTCTGTCGGGGAACTCTCCTTCGGAGTAGGCTAGCTTCACCGTCTGGAACTACGCCGAGTAGTATCGATCACGACGAATCTCCGGCTTTGTGTCGTCGGGGCACGTGCGTACCAGAAGTCACCCCTCAACCGGAATCGCAAGAACGGCCTCGGCATCCAACCGGTCCGCCTGAAGAGCATGAAGAGCAGCATTGTAAAGTCCAGAAAACCAACAAGCACAGGAGCATGTATCATAAAAAGTTTCACATGTCCCAGACGTGCGGCCAACCCCAAAATGTAAGTTACGGACAAATCGCAGCCTGAGCTAATAGATCCAGATGTGACAAAATGGCGTAGAGGCATTAACAAGCCATCAGCCCCCTGAAATAATACCATAAGGTAGTTCCGGGAGGACATCGGACTTGTAGCCCCAGCCAAATAAAGGTGGCGTGCTACAGAGTCATTTTACCCTTATTTTCTTTGTACCAAATTCGATACGTGCATCCGTCATAGACTGTTGAGTGAGAACCACCGAGCCTAAGCTCCATTAGCATTCCAGATAGCCGGGATAGGTGAAAGATGCTAGCTTTGCTAGAAGTGCAACAATTCTATAAAAAAAGGTTCATGTCTATACCCTGACTGCGCCTAATTTTCTGATTTTGAGCGTCCAGATCTTTGAGTTCTGTAGTTTTCCTTGATCTATTTCGGCATTTTACTTTAATTTCTGTTCAAATGTCCTTTCTTTCGCAGCTTCAATCTAGTTCAGTTGTGTGGGAACAGTGTGGCTTAGTAGACTTTTTTTTATAACCTCCTGAACTTTCGTCTCCTAGTTATAGATCAAGGATCTGATTATCTCTGCAAATTGGTTATCCCCAATCCTAATTTAATCCTGAGCATCAAAATTGAAAACATAACCCTGTTCCATTAAGGATTTTAATCCAACATCGCATTCACATACACAGACACAGTAAAAACAGCATCGGTCGCAGCAACAATCCAATCTGCCATATTTACCGTTTTGGATTCGAATCTCCAATGCATTTGTAAACAAGCCAAAAATAAAAGTCAAACCCAGCTAGCAAACACCAAACCATCAAATTCGCGAGCTCAAAAACAGTGGCTCTATTTGCCCATCCACGTTGGGCGTATTTACTTTCCAAAAAAGAAACACCAACTGCAATGCAAATCTAGTCGGTAGCAATGCATTTTATATCGCCGGACTTTGAAAACCGCATTCAATTCTTTTGTGCGTTGGCGGCTTTCATTCCGATGGAAATAAAAATAAATCTCTGATTCAGCTGAAAAACTAAAAAGGTGGAAATGCGTCGACATTCCTGCAGCGGAAAAACAACGAGCAGCAGATTTCCAGCTGCGAATGTTTTTTGAAGTTGGAACTGATTGCTAATGTTGAGATTGTTGTTACATTCAGCTTTGATGTGTTTTCTTAAATGCATTTGTTGTTCAAATTTTGTAAACTATTGGAAGTTGAAATCATTAAAAGCTGCTTTACAAATTTTACATTTCGTTTCATCCTGATTTTTGTAAAATATAGTTTCAATTAGTTGCTTTAATAAACTACTACTTATACTGTTTGGGTTGTTGCAATCTTCAAGAAGAGAGCCATCAATGTAACAATGAAACGGTGCAGTTTGTATAAAGTGAGTAAAACTAATTCAGCCTTAACTCACGAAAATATACACCAGCACCAGCTCTACCTTCAAGAAGGAAGCCATCAGTGTAACATATTATAATGTTTGATATACATCATTCCAAATAGTCTGACGTCCACTCCTCCTATAAAGGGAAGCAATAGAGCAACATTTATAGGGCACATTTTATAGGGTTATGTACTGCTTCGGCACACCCATAATTATTAGCCGTTCAAATTATCTGAATCTCAGCCGGAAGATTGGAGTTTATTAAAATTAATCAGACAACTTTATTTCGACTTCCAAAATACCACCATGGCCAAGTGAACGAAAAGTACCGGATACTGAATACTTTTCCCTAAATAGAGGATTAAATTAGTCTTGCAAAATCAACAGCGGCAAGAGTGATGACGCTAACGCTACCAACAACGCAACAGCGAAAAATGGAAAATCTTTGAATTTGTTTATGCGAAAATTATCCTGTTGTCTTTGCCTTGCATTGGCAAGTGGAAAAGTCGAAAACTGCTTTTGAGAAACAGCAGAGGAAAAATGAAGAGAAGCACTCCGTTGAAATGGGAAACCTTTTTGAGAACTGGGAAGAAAACCATAAGTTCGTTGATGAAAAGCAGCACTTTATCACTTGAATCGAAAGCAGTGCAGAAGTGCATCATGCATAAGCGGGGTCAGTTATGCTGGTCGGAGATGCAATTTCGGATAAAATGGAAAAAGTTTAATTGAATGTTTGTAATTTCAACTTCGTCCCTCGGCTTCCCCATGCTTCATACTTTTGTCGATTTCGTGCTTACGGAAAATGCTAATGTCTCGAAAGGAATAATTTTCATCGTAAAGCAATATGCAGTATCTGACAAAGAAAAGGAATTTCGAATAACAAGTCTATTGAAAACGGTAGAGAACGAGTCTCACTAGAAGCATAGACTTGCTATGCAATATCAATCAAATCAATTATTATAAAGTAAAGGGTGTCCCATATCCAATTACAGCACGAAAGAAACGCCGTAGAAAATTACTCATTGGATATTTTCTATTGCAAATGAAAGTAGTTTGGAGTGTATTAGTTTTTCGGAAATTGGATGAAATGGCGTGAACTGCAAAGCAACGTCATTAATTGCTTCTGCACAATCACCTGGAAAATCTTTAACTCTCTAATCGAGACCCCGGAAGATTAAAAAAAAAACATCAAGAAAAATTGGGTCTTTGTAAAGAAGAAGCTGTAGCCAGATATTGTGCAGAACTTACTAAGTGAAGTTAAGCGTAATGTTCGAGCGTACGATTATGGTAGTGAAGATGAATGGAATAAATATACCAGAAGCTTCGTAATGGAGTATATTTCATCATTTTCCCGTGATGCAATTTGACATGGGTCACCCTTTATCAACATATTTCAACACAGGTACGCTTCCACTCCAGAATGTCAACAGTTTCTTTTCCTTTGTCTACCGGGTCCAAAGAAATTTCCCAAGCGATAAAAAAAAACTTGGAAACGCACTTGACATGCAAAGGCCAAGCCTTTACACTGCACAAACATATTTGCTATGAAGTGGAAACAATGTGTCTCCCAAGCAACTCACCCGGTCAACAATCGGTATTCTTTGTGCGACTTTGGTTCATCCAACCAAGAAACTGGTCGATGTTGTAAAAGCCACCTCTTCCGGTTTCCAGTACCATCCCCCCGTTGCATACAACCCTTCCAATACTGTACCATCCGAGAATCCGAGAATGGGAATTCCGACTAGGTAGGCAACTCCGCCGGAACGGCAAAGTTGGCACAGTTCCAATCAAATTGTCACCCGGGCGTAAAGATGCAATTTATGATTCGAAATTGATTTTCTCCCACTCCAGTCGGAAGCATTGGAGGAAAACAAGTCCGTCCGTACCGCATACATATATACTAACTCCAGTATCTTTTTCGGAAGCCGGAGTTCGCCGAGTGTCTGCGAGCTTGTCTTCGAGATGCTGTCGAGCTGCGGAAAGAATTCGATGAGGAGAATCCGGAAAAACGGAAGACGATGACGACGACGAGGGGTGGAGAGGTCCAATCCCAGAACAGGAGTTGTTGGAGCAAAAAGTACAATTCGAACCATGATCAGATATGGTTGGCCGGCGAAAGCAGATGTAGAATACATGCGAGTTGTTTGCTGTTGCTGGTCGGGTTTTGATCGGATGGAAACATTCGGAGGTGGACGGTTCTTAATGCCTGTTTAGCATACTAGGGACAGGGTTACCAAACTATGATAAGTAATTTTGAATTACTGCTTCGAAGGAACAATAAATCGCTAGCGCTCGAAAATGACATGCTCTGATGTTTCATCAATTTCAACAAAAATAAAAATATAAAAATGCTGGAGATTAATTTTGCTTAAACTTGTGAAGGTCATGCCTGTTGCAACTGTGACCTAACAGAAACTTCATCAGGTGGAAGTTCCCTTCACCATGGTTTCTTCCATATCAATCTGACACATTTGGTATTAGCCGCTGGGTCCATCTGCCCTTAGTGGAGTTATCCCATTCCTGCTGCCAGCTTCTGAGCGTTTCCTTTTACACGTGTCGCGGACTCCTCGTGTACCTCTTTGGTTGAAGCATTGAACATCTTCCTTGATGATGAGCCCGATGGGTGTCATCCCGGCTATGATGCACACGGTCTCTTTAGAAACTAATCGGTACGCAATTGCTACTCTTAACGTTCAACGATCATCGAAACTTCAAAAGCAGTTTTTCTGTTCAAAACTAAAAATTATTCGATGACAATGTGTTCATTGTGTTTCAATACAGTAAACACATTTTCATGTAAATTTTCTTGATTTTGAACGAAAAACTGTTTTTGAAAATTCCCATGAGCATATGATCCTAAACGTGCTGTCCAACCACTTTAGGTTTCAGCTCGTTCCAAGCGCTTTTGATCAGACTAGTCCTCCATATCATGGATAGCGCCACGCTTGCCAGGATCTTGCGTTTGCTGGCAATTACAGAAGAGCTGTTAGACATTATTAGACTCTATGGTGCAATCATCTATCGAGATGAGCGCCCGTTGCTCGGACTTGTGGTTGTTGACCACCACCACTTCAGTCTTGTGACAGGCCAGTCCTAGTTTCCTAAACTTAATCCATTCCTCAACTATGGACATAGAGTGCGCTGCTGTCAACTCTACTTCCTCCATCGCCATTGATCACTAGGGTGATATCGTCGGCGAAGCCAACAATCTTATTACCCGTCAGAAGAAGCAGCCTAAGTACGTCATCTTTCATCGCATTCCCAAAATTGAATCTTGAGGTACTCCCGCGGTAATTCAAACGCTTTTCTGCCCCTCATCTGTGTCATACAGTAGAATCCTACTATCAAAATAGCTTTCTAAAAGCTTACACAATTGTACCGGTACCTTAGGTCGGTGATGTGCGTGGGCTATCGTGTCCCAGCTTGCGCTGATGAACGCATTCTTCACATCCAGAATGACAACAGCGCAGTAACGGATGCTGCTCCTTGTATGCTCGATTGCCACCTCAGCTTTCTAAACGACCAACTGGATAGCATCCAGAGTAGATTCACCTTTCCTGAATTCAAAGGGGTTTTAAGCCAGGCCATCCCCATCTTCCGTATATGGTACTAGCCTGTTGAGGATCAACCTTTCCAACGACTTGCCCGTCGTATCTAGTAGACAGATAAGTCTATACGCTGACGGGTCACCTATATATTTTTTCCGTTTTTGGTAGTAGCACCAATTTATGTCTCTTCTATACATCCGGGAAGATTCCTTGATCTATGTAGCGTTGCATCGTGGTTCTGAACATGTCCGGAACCGCATTGACTGCCGATTTTAGGACAACATTCGGGATACCATCGGGTCCCGGTGTCTTTTTTGACGATTTGACGATTCCGCGTCTTCTAAAGGCATAAATTCGTCAGCAACGCCACTTTTTTCCATTCGTCTGCCGCAAATGGCGCTGGGGCCATGGGATTGTGGGATGATGCGGGAAGATCTGTAGAACATGTAGAAGCACCATTCGGTGCTGTTGATGCAACTGTATGCACTAATTTACACGCGACTTAAACAATTGCACTATGTTGGCACTTCTTTTACGATATTCTATATCGAAAGAATAGCACGGTGCAACCCTGACCGTTATTATCAGAAAAAAATCTCTATCAAATCTGTGCTCACCAGTCGTTTTCTATAGCCAAGCTGCATGTCTCGGCAAAATTTAAAAAAATCGTAGGGCCCGTTTTGAAGTTACGCGATTGTTTAGGCTTACAAATTCAATGGAAATCTGAGATAATTAAACGGATTTTCATTGGTCGTGATTATCAGAAGAAATATTCCATCAAAATTTGGTTTAAACTATGTATTTCAAGTTATTTGTAACTTATAGGTGGTGTTTTGAATTATAAGATCAACAATATATGGAGTTACGCCCTTTTGGAGGTGTAACCATTAAAGACACTAATTTACAATATTTAAATTAGGCATTATAATAACGTCAGGCACGTTCAAATGTTTTCAATAACACATTGCAATTACATGCCGCAAAAGTCCCTCACAATTAACTGATTTTTCATACGCTCAAGTGCTATAAGGCATTACGGAACCAATTTCATCATGTAACCAAATTAGTTTTTATACAACAATATTCTGGATAGTTTGGTGAAGCAATAAACTCACGATTCAGATTATTTATCATACAAATCATCATGTATATTGAAGCGTAAATTGACGTCAGAGAAGCGTAAATTGACGTCAATTTTAGATTATGGATAGCAGGGTATAGAATAAAATGAAATAAACAAAGTAGAAAGCAGCGATAAAAAATGGAAAAATAATGCAAAGTATAGAACATCCGTTATCATTTTGTCAAATATAATTTGAAATTGTAGCACTTACAGAGCCTAATTTTAAATATTTGTTTTTGTCACCTACCGTCGTCGGGGGGGGAGAAAGGGTCAAAAAAGGATATGTACGAATTGTTTAACTCCAATAAACTTCAAATTTGGTGTGTATGTACTTTGATAATACATCATCAACTGTCCAAAAAATTAAAGAAAAATATTTATCCACTACAGCATTACAAGCGAATGAAAAATTACCCAATCTCACTCCATAAACGGGGTGTTACTGTCCTTCGTTCGTTTGTTGGTTTAAAGAGCCTTTAACCACAAAAGCGGTCATTCGCCTCTCCAATGGGTGACACTGTAATTGAAATAACTTGTTTTTGAGGATATTATTTCGAAACAATTCACAGATGAAAAATATTGATGAAGTACGATGCAAACTAGACGAAATGACATTTAAGATGTTTCACAAGCATGACAAACCCTTTTGAAAGTATGATTGTACAAAAAATAGAATAGCTATGTAAATAACATGTAAAACCAGCATATATCATCAATCTTACATAATTTCTCTTGTTGTTTTTAATCGAATTGTTTTTAAAACCTTATCTTCATTAAAATATAGTCTATTCAGTTTCCCTTAAAGAACACTGAAAACGTGATTATTTTACACCTTCGGAAATAGTTTATTTGCGGAGCGACATTCCGCTATTAATAGATTTCAGGCAGTTTGCCAAGTTGTTGAAGTCATAATCCCGGTAATTTCGAGATCCATCAACTCTCTTGTATTTCCGTGATAAGTTTCTATGAGATGGTATACTAATAATAATTTGAAATTGAAAAAAAACTGTTCATTTATTGTGCGATGTTGCTCCACACGAAAAACTGTTGCTGGTTTGTGAAGCTGTCCGAATTCTTTGCATTGTTGTTCAATGCACGTAATCCACAAGTAGACATGTTTGATGTTTCAGCAGAATGGGTTGATTGATTCATACAATTCTTTCACTATTGCATTTATCCAGGAATCTTACGTGTTTTCGTGATCGAAAAGACCGGCAACAGATAAAATTAAAGATTATCTGAATGTTGTAATGTATGCCACGCCCTTGCTAAAAATACTCCATTTGGCCAACCGCGAACTAGGTGGCAGTAGTGAGCAAACGTCAAACTCGAACAAAAGCGATGCGAGCGCCAAGAATAGCACGTCGGCCAGCTAACAAATATTAAAATTGGGCACTATTCGACTGTACGATGAAAACAATAGAAGTGCTACGTCTGTTTGTCTGTGACTGAAGTATTGACAATCGTCTTGAGTGCCATAGTTTGGCCAATACTGCATTACTCAGTAATTGAGGTTTAAGTTCTGGGGCAGTTCAAAGTTAGCCAGAATAGCCGGAGGCAGCTTATTGGGATATAACAATATTTTATGACTATCGATAACATTACAAAATTGGCTCCGTAATGGCTTGATCGCTTGAGCCTATGGAAAATCGATCAATTGTGGAAGACTTTGACGGCATGTAATTGCAATGTGCCATTGAAAACATTTGAAAATGCTTACCGGTAATAGAATGTCCAATTAATCTATTTAAAATTAGTGATTTTAATAGTTACACTTAAAAATGGGCGTAACTCAAAATTTCGACAACATTCTCATTCAAAACTCCGCCCAAAGGTTACAAACAACTAAAAATACCTACTTCGAACCAAATTTTGATGGTTTAGTACCTCTGATAATCACGACCAATAAAAATCCGTTCAAATATCTTAGGTTTTCTTTGAATTTGTGGACTTATACAATCAAAAGGGCGTAACTTCAAAACGGGCCCTACGATTTTTTTTTAAATTTTGCCCAAATATGCAGCTTGAATATAGAAAACGACTGGTGATCACAGATTTGATGGAGATTTTTTTCTGATAATAACGGTCAGGGGAGCACCGTGAATAGGTGTTCATTCCTAGAACCCATCTGGTTAAGAGTGGTGTGGGGTTTTTCATGGTTTTGAGAAATGTGAGACTTGAGTGGTCACAGTAGACAGTAAAATGTATATCTTCCACATAGCCTCGAAATTCTTCGATTGAACGTATCATTGTAAGGCAGTGTCTTTGTATCGGCTTCAACCTTGTCTTCGTCCACGTGCCAGTCTGCTTTGTTGAGAACGTAGCCCAAAAACTTTGCCCTGCTGCCTTCAATCTACGCGATATCTCTTGCAATATTTCCAAATGCTCTTCAAACGTATCAGTTGCAAACACCAGATCGTCCAAATATGCCAAAAAACCCTCGGTTCAAGGTCTATAAACAGATGGTTCATTACACGTGACAGCACTTGGCTGGCCGTTGAGAGTTTAGAGAGAACTACTGTGAATTGAATGTGACCATCTTGAGGAATAGTGAAAGCAATTTTTTGCTTTGATTTTTCATCCAGTGGAATATGCCAAAATGCTGACTCCAAATCAATCGACGATTATTGTTAAGATCCACGAAAGTTGTTAACAGTGGATGCTATCTGAGGGATTTGATGCGCTGCTTCAACCAGAACATACTTGTAAGCAGAACCGCATGGAACCGTCCTTCTTTTTTATCGCTACAGTACCACGGGCGGCAAACCGCTTCTCCTCTTAGTGTTCTTTCACTGTGCAGACAACAACTAGATCTTCAGGAGATTATCCAAAACTTTCCAATATCAGAAAATCAGGGCAGGTAGGACAAAACAAACATACATTGCCACAAAATAGACACAACGAGTCCTTCTCCTTTCAAGCAAAAATACTACCCAATGTCTGATTTCATCTGAGATGACTTTTAGTCGTTACCTTGTTAAAGAGCCCCGAAGTAGTTAGCTTTCGAATACTTGGCTTTGTACCGGAATGATATGAAATCGAAGGAGATTTCAGTAACTGAAATCACACAAGCATAGTTAACGGCGACCATCGGGTTTCTGTTTCCGGGAGTCATTCCGTGAGATCTTATCTGAGGAATCACAGAAATATTCTCGTCCACTTTGCTCCAGATCGTGGTAGATGTAGGATCACGAAGTAGATTTTCTCCCGTGGTGTGATTTTGTAAGTTTGTCTAAAACGTGAAGTGCTTTTTTAACCAGTTTAAATTGTCTCCGTACATCTCCGTTTAGGCTAAAGTCAGTTAGTTAGATTGTTCGGTGAAACTTTTGTGCGTGTCAAACTAGAGTTACCAAATTCAAAGCTAAACGACATTCATTTTGTGTCCTCTATGTGCTAATTGTGTCCGTCTAGCCAAGCGCAAGCTACGGCTGTTTTTTTTTTAAACAGAGTTCACGTACATCGCTCAGAGCAAGAAACAAGAACGTCCCTACACTTTTTTTATATTTAATTTAGGGGAGGGATTATTAGAGTATGTTTAAAACTACAAATTGAACTTTAACACTTCACTTTTGCAAAAAAAAAATAAAAAAAACTAAAATCACTTGTAAGGCGAGCAAATACCTTTAAACTCTAATATGTGTTGCTTATCTTGTGATTTTAGTATTTTATTTATTTTTTTTTGCAAAAGTGAAGTGTTAAAGTTCAATTTTTAGTTTTAAGAACGTCCCGCTGCACCACATTTGGGGTCATGCACAAATTACGTCACGCTCCAAGGGGGGGGGAGGTGTTCAAGCCAAGCGTGACAAGCCTTACGAAATTTTCGGAGGACTCATACAAAAAACGTGACAAAGAGGGGGGGGGGGAGGGGGTCATAAAAGTTGAAATTTACCGTGACATAATTTGTGTACCATCCCTTACTTCGCGCGTCCTATCTACGTTTTGGTGCCGAAGATACTCCAGAGTTCAATCTACGTCATCGGCAACGCCATCGTGCCGTAAGTTACGTAGTGTGAGCTTCGCAAACCGTGAGTAAGACGCAACGTTTCATGCAAGATATAGAGCACGGACACACGAAAAGCGCTAGTAGTAGAGAAGATTAGAACCGTACACGTTAGCTAGAATGGGAATAGTAGAAGAAGAAGATAGGCCGGCCAAAACTACCGTAAATGGAAACTTAGGTTAGCTAAATGCTCAATAAACGTATATTTTGATGTCCTTGTTTCTTTAAAAGCCAAATGTTAGTTGAGAAAGTTGAAGTACGTTTCGATTGTCTTGAGTTTTACCATTTCTTGTTGAGGAATCCGCTTTCTAAAGCGATTCGACGAGTAGCCCTTAGAAGCGCAGATACAAATATTTTTCAACAATCTCCGAATAGTTTGGAGGCAGAAACTCTCGTTTGAATTCTGACTTGAAATTCTCCCATGTGGTACGGTCAACGTTCATACGCGTGTACCTCTAAAGAGCACGACCTAAATGCTTGATCTACCGAAGCAAAGATTGATCGTCCATGCCTTCCGTAACTGCGTAGGTGTTCACTTGGTTTGAGAACCCTCCCAACATCATAATGTTATTTTCTCCGCCATATTCAAAAGGTCACTTGTGCACTGGTGGAAGAAACCGGTTTGTGTTCAAATGCTAGTTGATTCTCGGTGTGCTGGGTCTACTCGGAACGATAGTCGGTGGTGTTTGAGCGGTCAGGCGTGGATCTTGAGCTATTCACGATTCTTTTTGATTATGAGGACTCCAATACCCAAATATCGTTCCGTAAGTAAAGTTTGAAGTATAGTTTGATTGTTGTTGATGTGGAAACTCTAATCTTGTTGAAACCCTTGCTGTTGGCATTGCTCTTGCTGATCTTTGGGATTTTCCCGCTCATGTTGTTCAGGTACCCAGACAACCAGAAATCGCATGAAAGTTCACGTTATAACTCGTTTATTCATACTAATTACATCAAACTCGCTAAACACCGTGGATAAACTCGTCAGATTGATGAGTTTCCTCGCATAAAACACTTCTTTTCTGAGTTCATTTGTACATTTTGTTTCGTCCCGTACACATGTACAAAGTAAGTCGAATCAATCCATAACAGCTGTCAAATCATCATTTGTTATCATAAGTTAAGTCGCATAATATTGCAGGTTAGTTCGGTAGAATATTTATACACTCGCATTGTGTGTTATTATTCATCACATAATATGTGCACGCATATCGCCTCCACTTTTGTACGTAGAAGGCCGTTTCGCAACATCTTATAAGTGAAATTTTGCACATATAGAGCCTCCAGGTGATTTCGTTGTACGTATATTTTGGTTGTCTGGGTAGTGCTGCTGCCTTCAACATACCAGATTTTGGCGCGATTGTAGATTGTTACATTGTTGTTGCTGCTGTGTGTCAGTACTTCCTTTATTCTGGATTGTTGCCTGTTGAGGAACCTATGCACCTTGATGTTCCCGTAGAAGCTCTTGCTGTCACATGTTTTGCTACTTTCCTGCTTAGTCAATATTTGTTTGGAGCTGCGCAATCTTTAACCGTTTCAGTGTTTCTGGATCACTTGGATTTTTTCCTTCTGGATCATCTTTTTGCTGTTCACTGCCTACAGTTTCCTCTTGCAAGAGATCTTCAATCTGATCCAGGTATGTGTTCGCCTACAGAAATTCTTCAATTTGCTGAACCAGAGCCTACTTCCCCAGACAACCAGAAATCGCATGAAAGTGCACGTTACAACTCGTTTATCCATACTGATTACATCAAACTCGCACAACACCGTGGATGAACTCGTCAGATTGATGAGTTTCCTCGCATAGAACACTTCTTTTCTGAGTTCATTTGTACATTTTATTTCGTCTCGTACACTCGTACAAAGTAAGTCGAATCAATCCGTAGCAGCTGTCAAATCAACATTTGTTATCATAAGTGAAGTCGCATAAGATCACAGGTTAGTTCGGTAGAATATTTATACACTCGCATTGTATGTTATTATTCATCACATAATATATGCACGCATATCGCCTCCACTTTTGTACGTAGAAGGCCTTTTCGCGACATCTTATAAGTGAAATTTTGCACATATAAAGCCTCCAGGTGATTTCGTTGTACGTACATTTTGGTTGTCTGGGTCTAGTAATGACTTCTTGGATTCGTCCAAAATCATTGCGTCTTGATAAGCAAAAGTCCAAATTAATAGTGCAGCAGCACTGATCTCAATGATCTCACTTGGGCATCATTTACCTGCTTAAACGCCTCGGTACCGGCAATTTATTTAGCTCGCTGTCCTTGAGCTGCTGCAGCCGTATAATTTTCCATTCAACGTTCTTCCTTCTAATTCCCGTCGTCTTCCTCAATAACAGCTCGAAGTCTATCTCATTCGGTGTAAGGTGATTTAAATCCATTGTAACGTATCACTTGAGCTTCCTCACTGGCGGTGCACTTCCACCGTGCGTGGTAGCATCTTATCGCCCCCCTTGTCGGTGCTGCTCGTGAAGCAAATGGATAGCCGTAGCGGTAAACGCGCAGCTATTCAGCAAGACCAAGCTGAGGGTCGTGGGTTCGAATCTCATCGGTCGAGGATATTTTCGTATTGGAAATTTTCTCGACTTCCCAGGGCATAGAGTATCTTCGTACCTGCCACACGATATACACATGCAAAAATGGTCAATTGGCATAGAAAGCTCTCAGTTAATAACTGTGGAAGTGCTCATAAGAACACTAAGCTGATAAGCAGGCTTTGTCCCAGTTGGGACGTAACGCCAGAAAGAAGAAGAAGAAGAAGAAGAACCGTAAACGAGATTTTGCGATGCAAATGAAAGGCCCTCTGATGAAGATACAGCGGATTAGCTTGGAGTGCAACACAGCCAGGCTTAATTGTTTGATTTTTTACTTTATGATGAAGGCCTTCTTGTATTCCGTTATTTCGTGACAACTTCGCCAAAACACCTCGCGATCCTTTATCGTACAACACTGAAAAGTGTTTCGAAAACTAAATAAATTTTCAATAATAATGCAAAGAGAACAACGATGAATGCAAGTATGTCTAAATTAGTGATCCTTTTATAAGAGAGATTCGCAGAAGCTGACATTTCCGTCAAAGTGTGAGCCAATCGAGAAGCGAGAACTGTCAAACCATGAGCCTAACGAACATGCGTTATGTTTGTTTTCAACCTTTTTTGAGGAAATTATTTAATCCGCTTCAAATTATTTCGATGAAAGTTGTTTTGCATAGAGCAAAAAAAAATTTTCTTTTTTGAGTTTTTTTTTGTCAATGCGATATTTAGTTATTGATTTTTTTCTGCTGTTTATTTGATTGGAAATGTAGATTCATAATTAAACATAATACACTTTTTTAGAAATGAGGACGTCATGTCCGTGTTACAATGTTATTCTCAACGCCGAGCAAACTCAGCACTGCTAGTCTGTTGCGAAATCATTCCATTTTATTTTCACTTATCTGTCAATTTGCCCTGTATAAAACACTCATTCTTAGCTCTCATAGCACAATTATTTGACAACAGGAACGTATAAAATAAGCAAACTTCAGTGAGCTGATCATTTAGTGCGAATGCCGCCAGAAAAAGTTGCATCAATCAGGTGGAAGTTTGCGGCCTCGTGGAAGACATCCGTGTATGTTAATTCTGATACAGACGTGAGCGTACCAGAGCGACCAAATCATTCCAGGCTGATACTAACTCTAATCGACTATAAAAATATTCACATGGCTTATCTTCTAACTATTATTGTGCTACATTTATTCTCAGATACTTTGTTTTTGTTTATTTTTTATCAATAAAACCCAAGAAACATTTATGCTGAATAAGAGTTGAGCAAGTCACTCTCAAGCATAGTTCAGCCTAATAAACTATTATTCAGCTACAAATGTTACTTGGAAACATTGTTAATTGTAAATTTATTTGTTTAACATTTTAATCGGTTCAACATATAGAACAACAATTAATTATATTTAAATGAAAAACAATACATACTTAAGCCAATTCGGTGATCTAAGCTAGATGTAAATATTTCTACCAACTTTTTAAACGTTTCTATAGGTTTATTAAGTGCTATTGCAAAATTTTAAAAAAATTGTCCAGAGGTGCAGAATGACCTCAGGATCGAGCCCAGTGCTCAGATTTGATGGACAGTTTTATCATTATTTTTTTTTTCATAATAACGGTCTGTCGGGGCACCGTGATCGAACAATGTGGTTCAATAAGGCTATCCATGAGGATTTTCTGCAATAGGACTGACAGCTAAAAGTGTACATGCAACCGAAATGGTAGCGTAATCAAAGCATGCGAGTACCATGGAATGGTGAGTGAAATAGAGCATGAAGTGATATGAAGGCAACTCTGAAGGAAGAAAGTGGAAAGTGGTGAAGTGATGAGTGAGAAGAACGTTCCCGGACGTCAGATGTTATTGTCAGGTAAATTGCTGCATAGCATCGATGTTTACATTCCATAACGTGTCCTTTTGTTAATCCATTAATACCGCTACAATTAATTATATCAAACATACTACAACGATTTTGGCTTCGTAATCTCACATGGCGCCCGAGACTACCACAAAACGATACAATTAATAAAAAACGTTATTTGTGTAGTACAGGTCGGACTCGATTATCTGAAGTATACATTTTTTCACTCCGGATAATCGAATCACTAAGAGAAAAATTAAAATCTGCTATAAAAGAACTCAAATATTACCTTTTTATATTGTTTTATTTATATGATGCAATGGCGGAGCCAGAATAGTTATTTATGCAACAAGTTGCAAAATGATGATTTTTTTTAGCACGAGTCGTACATGTATCCGACAAGGCTTGCCGAGTTGGATTAATACGACGAGTGCTAAAAAAATCGAGTTTTGAAACGCGTTGCATACAACATTTTTTTGCAATTACGAAAAATACCGTTTGAGTTAGATCATTTTGAGAAACACAATCATATTTCAAGAGCGACTCAATTGGGTTTATTCTACGAGTGGCGTGAGGTGACAATTGTCGGTGTCGTATAGCGAGGTGACAATACTCGACTCGAGTGAAGTGACTCTCCATTTGATTTGTACGGCGAGTAACTTCACTCGAGTCGAGAATTGTCACCTCGCTATACGACACCGACAATTGTCACCTCACGCCACCCGTAGAATTAACCAAAATATTTTTCAATCAGGTAGGCCATGATGCAGTTCTATGATCATAGACATGACCAAGGTATTTAGAAGGGAGGTAATCCAATCTGCCAGATTCTTCCTTCCGCCATTTTGAAACAACAAGTAACAGCTAGTGACTTTGTTTTGGTGAAAATCACGCCGCGACAAGTAGGCTCATGGACGCGCGAGAATATTTTCACTCAACTGCTGTTACTAGCAATAAATAACCCCCAACAATTCCATAGAAACAGAACAGAGTACACAAACCCGCCAGCTAACCAGATCGCCAGCTGTCACTTTTACTTCCCCTGCAGCTGACCTCACTTCGCACCCACTAACTGCTTAGATTGCTGAACCTCCCTTCAATAAATCTTGGACATGACAGTCACAAATTTTCATGCATCATCCGAAGTAAAACTGATCTACTTATATTCTAAATTCGTGAACGGACGTGGTAAGACGCTGCACGAAATATCCTTATGTGTTGTACAGTTATTTCTCAAGGTCAATTCTTCGAACACAAACCGTGAGGAACATGAAGTTCCGATCATATTGAGACCAATTCAACTACTACCTCTACGTTCACTCGACGAATCGAAAGCTCCTGTCTTTCCTGTAGTGAATTGTACTGCATCCTATAGGTACCTCATATTTCAACACAAAATCCCTCACAGCTTCTGATTCTAAATCTGAATCTACAATTAGAATCTGCCTCAACTCAGTTCATCATACGGATGTTGAATCAGAACCTAGTTGACTAAGTCATTTAGAAATTAAGAACAATTGAATATATGACGTATGGATGCAATCCGATGTAATTTTGATAACTCCCAAAACAATATTGAAAAATTCTACTTTTCGATACTGATATTAATGCTGAAAAGTAGCACTTTTCAGCACTGTTTTTTCGGTAGGAACAGTAGGGTGTTATGATGTCCATTCTCTTGATTAAAAGTAGACGGAATTGCAAACATTATTTTTAGGAACATTGAGGGTCTTGAGGAGAAATACAAATTTTGACCAGCAAACACAAAAAAACCTTTTTGCAATTTTTCCTCGTAATAGGCTGTTCTTCATCACGCCAATACGTCATTAAACGGCTTACTTTCTTGCACTGAAGTGTGCAGTGCGGAAATAGTCATTACACAACTGAAACCAGTACTGTAATGATTTATTACGCAACTGTTTTGAGTTGCGTAATGAATCATTACACAACAATTTTTCAGAAATTGTAAAATAATAGTGAATGTATTCCGATATAATTTCTGATACCCTCTAGTGGTCTTCTACGAAATTTCGAAAAATGCTGTACGTAACTCGTTGCAGAACTCGATTTTTATAGCACTCGTCGTAATTATACTACTCGGCAAGCCTCGTAGGATAAATGTACGACTCGTGCTGTAAAAATTATAATTCTGCAACTTGTTCCGTAAATTACTATTTTCAAACCCCCTTCCTTACCTAAGTCCAAAAACTGCTAAGCCATGCATATGCAAATTGTAATACCAAATTATCTCAAATATATGCATAAAAACAGAAAAACAAGAATATCAAAAAACATACTCCGGATAATCGAGTCTAAAATTCCGGATAATCGTGTCCAGGATAATCGAGTCACCGGATAATCGAGTCCGACCAGTAGCCTCTGGTCACTCTAATACCCGCATCGTCTAACCAGCACCGAACACACTTCACCACCAACCCAGCCGATATCTCTCAACCCTATGACGTGTCCGATGAAGTGATAGTTCTCTTTGTCATCTCGGGACCCGCAAACATCAGTGGATGAACAATAATTTACATAATATTGTTGTAAGAACTGATTCATGTGGGAAGAATATGTTCTCACCAGCCATATCAGGGCAGAACTTTCAAGATTTACATTTCCACGAGAAGGCATTACTGTTGTCTACATGTCGTCGTCGTCGCCGTGGTCGTGGTCGTCCTCAGTGGTCGTTTGTTATCACACTATACATAGTCAGCCAGCATTTTCCTCTTCATTGTTATCCCCTTCTCCCAACGGGACAGGATGATGTGGCTATTCGTTTGCCTCTGACAAAACATCTTCCAAAGCGTTCGCTTCCTGAACTGTGGGAAACTTTTTGGCAATAGCTCATTGGGAGCAAAGGCGGTGTGAGCTACACCTCCAGCATCCAAAAAGGAAACAGGTAAGAGACATAAATTTCGATTCTTCAGCCGGCAGAAAACTTTGGCCGCAGGTTTCCTTTGGAAACGTTTTTCTGCCATTTTGGCACCATTTCTTCGGACTGGTTGGTTTTCGGTTTTCACACACATATGTATGAATGTGACACTAGTTAGGCCCCTCCATCTCCTTGGGGAGCCTTTGGGCCCTTTCGAGGATGAAACCAAAGTGATAAACGGAATGAAAAGTTCTTAGCAGTCTTAGCTTGAAAAGAGACTCTCTGTTTGAACAGTCGTGAGCTTTTGGGGGGAAAAACGACGAACATTTGCGACATGAATATTCAACTTTTGGTGAAACTTGTCTCAGAATGTGTGCAAGGAGGAGAGTCCCTTTGTTAGTGCAGGAAAATTGCAGCTGAGCTTGTCTTGAACATACACCTGTGCATCGTGTCATGCTTGCCCGAGCGGAAGAGAAAGTCATGTTCGACTGACTATCGTGGCAGTGAATTGGAGGATTTATTCGAACATGAAAAGTTTACCCAAGACTGGTACCTGGATGTATTGCTTGTAAACTATGGGGCGGAATATCCAGACTTAAATCCAAGAAGCTTTTTTATAAATGAATTATCTGAGATGAAATTATTATCGTATTTTTACGGTACTGAACGTTCTATGCGAATTCCATTACAAAACTCTTGCAGTTCATTTTGTTGTTATCGTATGAGCGAAAAATCCTTAGCCATTCGATGACATGGTACACTATCCCTATTCAAGAGATACTTTTTAAACCAACAGCGAAACGTAAGACCACCTTCTTAAAGCCATCCCCAGATTATCCGTCTGCTTGTTTGCTTGCGTTCACACGTATGTGTGCAACGACGGTACCAAAGTTGTTAAGAACCATTTACCCTCCGGATCCTTTAGGGCACACGGAGCACAAAGCTGACATTCAATGCATAATCGTAACCGCTGAAATCCTCTAAGCTAAGCAGTGCCGTTGCACCATGAGCAGGGTAAATGCTCCCTTAGTGGAGGAAGCTGCAATAGTGGCGGTGGTATTTTTTGTCATGTTCCGTAATAAGGCTGATACAAATATTAATTTTCTTTTATGTCCGAGACCACTTGGAAGGTACGAGGGGGGGGATAAAAATAAATAAGGAACAAAAAAATAAAAATTGAAAAAAAAAATATTTTTTTGAATTTTTATTTTTAACGATAGTTGTTAAACTATTTTCAATCGTCATCTGGATTATTATTTTACCTGTTTTCGACTTTTAAAATTAAAAAAACCTAACTGATGTCAAAAAAATGATGAATATTTTTTTTCTCCCCTTCAAAATTTTCGGATTTTTGAAGGGGGGGGTGACATAAAAGAAAATTAATATTTGTATCAGCCTAATAATGTGATATTTTACTGTGATTTGCGATGCGAATATTGTATTATTTTTTCATATTTCGTGATTTTATCAGCATATTTCAGCTGTTTATCCTTTTGGTTCTTCACTAATGGTACATTCGCCCTTAAAACACACAGTGGCTGCCTTGCCGTGCAAGGAGTGGGGCCGACAAGGTCCCCTAAGCCAACAACAGTTCACGACCCGTGCAACGAAAAACTCTTACGATTATGATTATGCTTGGCTCTTTGGAAGTTTTGCGTGCTTTCTTGTCCCGGAGTATGCAGGCAGCAGCTACAGCTACAATGCAATTGAAACTGTGTGTTTGCTGACGGGCACTTGTGTGGCAGATAGCTGCCAAGAATAAGAGAGGGCCAAATCCACTTTAACCACGACAAATTCGAGAATCGTCGTCGTCGTCAGCGAGGTTGTCATGTTATTGTAATGGTTTCAGTTGGAATCTGTTTCATGTTGAATTGAAATCGATAGAATTTTTATGTTTATTTCTTTTGCCTAGAGGGCCGACATAGCACTATGAGCCAAAATCGTGGTCTACCATTTGAAAGAGGGCCAAAGAGTGACAACAAATTGATTTATGGAAAACTTTCAAGATAAAAATCAAATTTCATAAAAAATAAAAAAGTACATTGTAAAGTTTATAACTCTAAAAGTAGTAGATTTTCACACATGCACAAACATTCATGTAGTGTTGCTAACTGCTCAGAATAAATTAACGAAAATTCAATACCTCAAAATTACAGCAAGATATACAAATACACCCGATTCTGTTTTTGCACGGATTTTTTTTACACGGCCGTGCAAAAAAAGTTTCCATACATTTTTTTCCGCCAAAACCTTATTTTTGCATGAAACGTCGAGAAATGATGTTACTTTTTTTGCACGGTTTTTGAAATTTTGAACTGAAAACTTTTTTTGCACGGTACGCATCCCCCGTGCAAAAACAGAATCGGGTGTAGAATGTTCAGCAAGATAGAATTAAACTTCCACTGTAATACAATTTCAAATGACGAATTTCAAGTTGTTTGATAACTGGCAACAATTTACAAATTAATTAACTCATTACGCGCGGTAAAGATTACCATGCCTAATGAGTTAATTAATTTAATAACCATGCGGTTTGGAATACCGAACAGCTCAATATAAGCGTAAATTTAACAATTCTCAAGTTAAATTAAAAACTGAGCTTTTCTATTATATTTTCTTCAGGTATTTAGGTAAAATCTTAAGTAAAGTTGAAGTATGCATTTTATGTTATCCATCGCGTGCGGGAAAGCCAACGGTGCGGTGAAATGCAACGAATAATTTCAATACAGTTAGGTCATCTATAAGGTTCGGGAGTGTTATATCCTCAAGACTTATGGGATTTCATTTTGGACATCTCGTGAGCGTTAGGATATTGCACAAATTCTGTAACTTCACAATCGTTCGATCGACTTTGATGAAATTTTTCTGGAAAACCTAATGTGTTATATTCGTTAACTTCGTCAAAAAAAAACAATATAACAACACCGGATTCTAGGATCCATCAGTGTAGTGAAAAACTCAATTTATCATAACTCACGCTTGAAATTTTTTAATGCCATAATCCTCACTGGAATAACGTCTAGTATCAAACTAGCTACACTGAGATTTAAGGAACCACACCGGAACTTTAATGGTCCACACTGGAATCTCGGGATTCACATCGGAATCCACACTTAATTTGCAAGCTCCACACTGAAATTCCAAGATGCACACTGCAATTCCAATGTCCAAATTGGAATCTCAAGATCCTTAAGTTACACACTGGAACTCCACGACCCAAGTTACAATCCCAAAATCCAAACTGGAACACCAGAGTTCACTCTGGAATCCCAATATCCACACTGGAATTCGATTGACAATGACACTGGCCTAATCCTGACATTAGACCCCAGGCCGAATGAATTGCAATCCCAGAATCCACACGGAATTCCCATCATTCACACTGGAATCCCAGCATCCATTCGGAATTTCCAGGATCTCTACCAGATTATTAGGATCTATACTGAAATCCCAACATCTACATTAAAATCCCATGATCCAAACTGGAACCACAGTATCTACACTGGAATCCCAGAGTCAGCAATTAAATACCAGAATTCACACTAGAAACTCAGGATCCTCACTGGAATCTCAGGAATAATATTTGATTCCCAGGATCCACTCTTATATCTTAGAATCCACACTGGAAATTTTGGATCCACACACAACATACCAAATCCCAGGATTCACACTAAACTCCCCCGATGAAGTTGCCGGATGTAGTTCCGGGGGGGGGGATCGAGGCACAGGAGCAGTAGGGAAAGTTTTTTAGTGGTTAAGCACGCCTAACGTGAGTCCCACACCGTGCCAACACACAACAGGCCTGGCTTTTGAAGCTTTTTTGTACCCTACTATAAAACAAAAAAAAAAAAAAACACTAAACTCCTAGGATCCATATATAAATACCAGTATTCCCATTGGAATCCCAGTTTCCACTTTGAATCCCAGAATCCACACTGAAAACCCATATTCGACACTGCAATTCAAGGATCTACGCTAAAACTCAAAATTCCCACTAGTGTTCTATTATCCACACTGAAATCCTAGGCTCAATACCGGATGTACTAGAATCCCCACCGGAATCCCGGGATTGATCTTGGAAACATAAGACCTATGTCACAATCCCAGGATCCATACTAAAACCGCAAGATCCACACAGGAGTACCCAAGGACTGGAAGTCCAAGGTCTACACTGGAGTCCCTGGATCCACACTTGAGTTATAGGATACACACTGGAGTCCCAGAATCCACACTGGAAACCAAGCATCCACAATAGATTTCAAGGGTCCGCTCTGAAATCCTAGTATCCTCACTGCAAACCCAGGACCCACACTAGAAGGCCAGGATCAAAACTGGAATTCGAGATCCACACAAAAACCGTATAATCTACGCTACTATTTTAAAATCCCCACTGGAATACCATAATCCATACTGTTTCATCTGAATCCACACTGCAACCCCAGAATCGACACTGGAATCCCAGAATTCGCACTGGAATTCCAGAATTCACAATGCCTCACTAGTATTTATATTGAAATTCTTGGATCACCACTGAAATATTAAGATCCACACTGATGTACCAAAATCCACACATAAATTTCAGGACCTAGAACCCACGCTGAAATGTGAGGATCCACACTGGAATTACACGATCAACGCTACAATATTAGGATCCATACTGGAATACCAGGAGCCTTACTGTAACACCTAGATTCACACATGAACCACTGGATCCTTACTGAAATCCCAACATTAACACTGGAATCCAAGAGTTCACACTAGATTTTCAGAATCCATACTGAAATCCTAGAATCCACACTTTAGTATCAGTATCCACACTGAAATCTAAGGATCTACATTCGACACTCAGCATCCACACTGAAATCCCAGGATACACACTGGAATAACAAGTTTTAGACTGGACCTCGAGCATTCACACTGAAATCCAATAATTTTCGCTGGAATACAAGAGAATCTAAGGATCCAACTGAAAACCTTGGATTTCTGTCGAAAGCAGTATCCGCACTGGAATTCTAGGATTCACACTCTAGGAATCCCAAGAATCATACTGGAATCTCACAATCCACACTAAAATACCAGCATTGACACTTTAACTCCAGGATCTACACTGGAATCCTAGGATCCACAATGGAGTCCCAGGATTTAAACTGGAATCCCAGAACCCATTCTGAAATCTCAGAATCCACACTAACTTTCAGGATCCATTATACAATCGTTCAGGATTCTATGATTTGGACACCACGCTTATTGTAGCATAGGACGAGCGTAGTAATGCCTGGCAAAACAGCTAAAAAAATAATCTTCTATGCTTACAGCGAAGGCTAGTGTAAGAAATTTGTACCGTTTTGATTCATATTACGGACACCTAAGGCCTCAGGGAAGTATAACACAGCATAGAGCATACATAATAAATAATTCTGTATGATTCCTCAACGTTATCGAGTGCCGGAAACCTTTAACTTTCGAATGGTGGCTAAAGAATACGCTTCCGCTACTTGAATAATTTAAAATAAATCGAAATGTATGGCCTTTTGATGATTCTTATTCCGGACGCTTCCTCACTTTTGCCCCATATTCCGGACACATTGATTCGAATTCCGGACAGCTCATGAAAATCATGGTTAGAAAGGTCAAATCATCAATTGAAATCGTTCAACCACTAAAGAGACGTCTATGGCAGTTGGGCATTATAATTTTGAATAGATATTTATGGAAATAGCTTATTGAAACGGGCCTCGAAAAATTGAACTTTTGAACGGCAAAAATTGAAACGTTTCGTGTGAAATGTTTCCCATATAAAGTAGAGTGTCCGGAATAAGAAGCTGTCCGTAATATGAATCAAAACGGTATTTAAAAACCTGCCATTAGACTGCCCTTAAGCTCTTTCACAACTTTACCGAAGATACCATCCATCCATTCTGTTTTAAAAATCACGGGAGTTGTATACAGACACGATCGCTTAACGTTAATTACGGCCATATTCAATGATGCATGTTGATAGTTTCTTATTCCAATTCCATGACGATCCATGATTTTTCATAATGTAGATTTTATTGACTTTTCAGGCATGATGTGCCATCGTAGCCACAAATATCATATACGATATAAAAATGGCAAAATTGAAAATAATAAAAAAATAGAACAATCGCTCTGAAGCATTGAATCAATTGTCAACAAACACGCAGCAACAAAGACATTGTCCTCTCCTATTCTTGTTGCAACAAATCTATTCCGCAACAACAGTTGATAATCACTTGAATAGAACATGATTATGATCATTCAATGTGTGCGTAGCGATTTTATAGGATTTGCATTGCAATTTTCGAGAACATTTTCCATGTTGGCAAACATTGCCACATTATAGAACAGCATCCATAAAACAAATTCGATTTAGTGTTTACAGTAACTGGTTAATCACGAGTTGAAAAGGTTGCAACAATCTTCCCTCCTGTGATTGTCATGACAATTTTTCTTTTGATTGTATCCCAATCCGCAAAAGTTGGGATAAACGGTTGTGAGCGCGCATGCTTTGTTGCTGGTTTTTCGTCTGTTTAAGGCTGGTTTGCTACTGACAAGAAAAGTAATCGCCTATTTCGATGCGTGGAAAAATTCTTCCAAGAAATGGTCAAGAAAATCACATTTCTTTGATCGCAGTACGCAGTTGAGAAGAAATGTCATTTCAAATTGTGCTCTCTGTAGGAAATTCCTTAACCCATTCGGTCAAGAAATTTCTTTACTTTTCTTGAGCGAAATAGCATACTTAGCTTTAGATGAAAACTTTATTCACTGCTCTAAACGGGTGCAGGTCATTAGGCCAAACGCCGTTGAGCCGAATGTCGTTAGGCCGAAGGTCATTAGGCCGAATGCCGTTAGGCCGAAAAGGTCGTTAGGCCGAAATAAAAAATGACCATTTTACTACTATTTCAAATGGCTAACGCATTCATCAGTGTTTTTTCCATCTTTTAATCAAAGACTGTTCTTTCTAGTTATATATCACAGCGGGCTTCTAGGTTATGCAAATTATCCTGATCTAAAAACTGACTATCCATTTGACCTGAAAATTCATTCGGCCTAACTGATCTAACTCTGTTAGTTACCCATTCGACCTTACAGTTCATTAGAACTATCGGCCATTTTTGGACAGTAGCTAGGAGGGTGCGGCGGGTGCGGCGGGTGCGGCGGGTGCGGTGGGTGCGGTGGGTGCGGCTCTAAATACCTATTCAAAATTCATTCTCGATAACTCAGCTTAATTTTGTAATTCAGACGGTTCTACCTAAATGTGTGGGGCCTATAATTGTATCTGGAATGTTACAGACCATATTATTAACACTTCTACCAGCAGCTTCATTTTTACCGAAAAATTATTATTCAAGTTGTGATAGCTTTTTCAATATATTTTTGCACATTTTTTTCACAAGTTCTCAAAAAATTCTTCGATATTAATCATTGTTGGTCTGGTTTTGAAGGTATTGCGATGTTACCCGACATTCACCATATAAAATGTCTCTGCCCAGTAAACACAAACTCGTATACGATAGCGCATAATAGTACAAATGTGGAGGCGATATACGTACATGCGCCATAAGGCTGCATGCAAGATGTACGTATATCGCCTCCACATTTGTACTCTTATATCCCATCATATACGATCGTGTGTTTACTGGGTGGCGGCCATTTTGTTTTTGGTCCATTTATCTACAAATATAAAAATGTGAACTACTCTTTGCCAGGTTATAAGAAGCTACTCTGAGAAATCGGTTAAGTATTCTTGGAGATATCAGAAAATTACGAAATGATAAGTTTTAAGATCTTTATTTGGCCAGCGTGGTATCAGAAACCTGAATTCTCATTACTCAAAGAAGGTTGCACCAAATTGCTTCATTTTATCATAAAACACTTTCATTGTTCCACAATGTGTTGTTCCGAAAAGGATAAAAATATATGTAGTCTGATAAATTTGCGTTG
Organism: Aedes aegypti; assembly: GCF_002204515.2. Taxonomy (NCBI): domain Eukaryota; kingdom Metazoa; phylum Arthropoda; class Insecta; order Diptera; family Culicidae; genus Aedes; species Aedes aegypti. The sequence goes on along the minus strand of NC_035107.1, from coordinate 115,503,893 downwards.
GTTATTGCTACACATCGGTCCCTCAAGGAATTGTGGAATAAATTTGGATCCAGATGACAAATGATCAATATCGACACAGTTTTTTGATAACTATGCAAAAAATCAAGAAACAAAAAAAATTATGACGTTTTGATTTTTTTGCGGTTAAAAATGAAGCTGCTGGTAGAAAGGTTAAACTAGTCGATTTTTATATCAATAATAGTTGGAAAAATAAACCAGTTATCATCTTTTTGAAATGGTTTGTAACAAGGTGGAATTCTCTGGTTAAAATCTGAACGATAATTTTGAAGGGAATTCTAGAAAACCCTGAAGAAAATAATAGCTGAAATCTCGAAGTTGTTGTAAACGAGAAATTTTGTGGATTAAATCATTGAATACATTCTTTGAGCACCTATGATTTTCTTGAAAGATTTCTGAGAGAATCTTTGAAGAAACTCATGGTGGAATCTCTCAGGTAACTTCTATGGTTGCCTTTAGAAAAATTCTACGTTGAATTTTTGATCGTCTAAACCGAAACGTGCAATCAAAAAAAAAAAAAAAAAAAAAAATAACCCTGTATAAAACATTGATTCTTCCGTTTACTCTCAACGGGCACGAAGCATGGACGATGAAAGAGGCGAACTGAAAAGCTTTCGGTGTTTTCGAGCGTAAAGTGCTGTTGATAATATGGTGACTTGTATCAAATGAATAAAGATGCGAACATTATTAAGCCTGTGAGATACGGCAGACTTCAGTGGGCTGGTCACTTAACGTGAATGCCGGAAAAAGTATTGCGAAAATAATATTCAACAGAGAGCCAGGTAGATGTCGACGACTTCATGGTAGATCTCGAATACGCTGGTTGTAGCGCCCAAGATCGACGAAGTGGAGCTCAACAATACGCCCGGCGGTTTATGGACAAAAGGTTGAAATACAAAAGGTCGAAAGGACAAAAGGTTGAAAATGATTTACTTGGTGAGAATTTTTCCTTCTTTGAAAAAAATATTTCAACCTTTTGTCCCTTATTTTTTGTTCTTCGACCTTTAGTCCTTCCGACCTTTTGTCTTTCGGCCTTTTATAATAGATTCACGCCGGCAATGGCGTGACGCATCGTTGAAGCCATCAAAGTACTGGGTTGGTACGGTACAGACTCAAGCAATATTTTTTTATGTGGGCGATGTTTCGAGGAATGTTTTGCTCAATGTTTAAAGCTAACCGTCAACTTAGCTGCACCGCAAGCAATCACCAAACATGATTTCCGATAGAGCTATTGATCGAAGGTGATTTTTGCTCTGCCTCGACGGAAGATCTACACTTAGATGTTGTCTACCTCTAATAGTCTGAAAAAAAGTTGTTGAATGTAAATTGCAAGGGTTAATGTGCAAGATATTTTTACATAACCGTGTATTCAGAGCTTGAAACGCAGACGCAACATCGTCCTAGAAGATGCTTGAAAAACTACATTCTGCATGAATCTGTCATACCAGTTACCCTGTACCTGATTGAGAGGGTGGCGAATGCCGACTGAATTGTTTTCTTCGTGCACAAAGTTTCGATTGTTACAAACGGTCTGGAATAAGGTAAACGGAAACATAATTCGCATTTTTTGTCAAATGTTGACACTTTTGATGGCTTTCTACGAGTACGAAACGTGGACTTTAAATAGACAAACCGGTATTTTCGAGCAAGAAATGCTGAGGATAATAGGCAGGGTTGGGAAAAAATCTGAAATTCTGCTGTAGGCAAAAAGCCTTGAAAATTGCAAAACACCAGTTGCTAAGGGCAACCCAAAATTACTGTAGAAAAATGTTTTATTTCCCGCTGCATTTCCCGCATTTAGAGCCTTCAATGACACTACTAATTTAGGGAGATTCATGTACCCAATATAGGCTACTTGATGAGATTCACGATTTTAAACTACTGTAGTGAGAGAGCCACGTGATTTTCGCGAAATTCAAGCCTACTACTATTACCATTCCCAGCACTGATAATACATCTGAACTATGATTATTAGAGTGGTTCAAAAAATCGTTTTTGCTCCACACCGCTCATTCGATTCTAGATCAAATTTTGAGTGTCCTCCCAAAATTTGAGCTCATTTGGATAAAAACTGAGACTGCACAAGTCCTTTAAAGTTTATATGGGAATTACTATGGGAAAAGCAAGCAATTCATTTAATCGGCCATAGTGTTTTCCCATGTGCTCTTGGGGATTAGAGCTACGTTGATACTGTGAGATACATTCATCAGCTACAACTTTACCGAAGACCGTTTTTAAATCGGACGCCCCGGTAGTTAGTTATTGATTTTTGAATGAGTTGTAAAACTTTGGCTATAATTATTGGGCTGTTCTGCAGGCATCACTGGATATATGCAGTAAAACATAGTAGCCATGATTTGTGCTATCTTTCGCGCCAAGTGCAGCAATGTTGCCTGCTCAGAAATTAAATAAGCACTGCCGAAGAATTTGTGACTGGATATAAATCAATAACTAATTACTGAGGCGTCCGATTTAAAAACGGTTTTTGGCAAAGTTGTAGCTGATGAATGAATCTCACAGTATCAACGTAGCTCTAATCCCCAAGAGCACATGGGGAAACACTATAACCGACTGAATGAATTGCTTGCTTTTCCCATAGTAATTCCCATATAAACTTTGAAGGGCTTGTGCAGTCTCAATTTTCATCCAAATGAGCTCAAATTTTGGGAGGACACTCAGAATTTGATCTAGAATCGAATGAGCGGTGTGGAGCAAAAACGATTTTTTGAACCACTCTAATGATTATATGTATAGTGAAATGAATATTATTAAGCATATAAAATACGGCAGACTTCAGTGGGCTGGTTACATCATGCGTATGTCGGAAGAAATAATTTCGAAAGAAATATTCATCAGAGAACCAGGTTAAGGTCGACGGCTTCGTGAAGGTTTCGATTATGCTGGCTATACGCAATGGCAAAGTGTATAAGGCAAATCATCAGTTTGGGTGAAGATTTTACAGATCCTGTCTATTTGTTTGCTTTTCTCCATTTCAAATGATTATAGATAGGGTGCAGAGTCACTTGGGCACTTCAATGATTCATTTTGGCAGTCTCGGCCGAATTGTCTGAAACTTTGCATCAAGAAACTCTTCAATACGACGCATATTGTGGCCAAATATGAGCTCCGTAGCTTCCACTAAACCTCACTGCCGAAATGAATCGAAAGTGCCAAGAATAGGATCCAGCTCCCCATTTGGACGTTGGTGGTTGGCAATTTTGTCTTGGTTACTTTCCAACAGCATTGAGAGTTTTTAAATACGGAGACCCGTTATTTGTTGAAGTCTTGCTCACATATTGTAATATGTAATGTCTAGACAATGAAAGCGCTCAAGCAATGCTCAAAAAGCACCTGGAGATACTGAACGTTCTTCTTCTTTCTGGCGTCACGTCCCAACTGGGACAAAGCCTGCTTCTCAGCTTAGTGTTCTTATGAGCACTTCCACAGTTATTAACTAAGAGCTTACTATGCCAATGACCATTTTTGCATGCGTATATCGTGTGGCAGGTACGAATATACTCTATGCCCTGGGATGTCGAGAAAATTTCCAATCCGAAAAAATCCTCGACCGGTGGGATTCGAACCCACGACCCTCAGCTTGGTCTTGCTGAATAGCTACGCGTTTACCGCTACGGCTATCTGGGCCCCCAATACTGAATTTTATGTTTGATCATTACTAGCACCATGACATCCTCCAGAAATAAAAACGCCCTCACACCACAACGGTTTCCAAAATCATTATGAATTGATTTTCTGACTCAGTTCACCCAAAAATTATGCATGAGCCTCTCGTATATCATATCAACTAACTGTGATTTATCGAGGACTTCTATTAAATTATTTTTCTCCTTCCTTATTCCAACATGCAAGCTTATTAACTTTTTCGTCACAGCTTTAACTTGCTTGGTTATTTTTCAATGAATTAGAAGACTGGCATACGTTGCCGCACTAGTTGAAGACTAGCGTTTCCTAAATAAAAGCATGGGACATTTTCTCCAATCCTACCGATATTGAGTCTTCGTTCAGAGTGTTTCATACATTAGCACGCCACCAGTCACTGTGAAAAAAGCCCCATAAATCATAACCTAACGGTTGGAATGGTCGCGTGCGTTCCAGTCGTTGCCAGTCGGAAAAAGGACCACTTTTTGTCAATTAGAGTGTACACGCCTACCCATTTCGAGGGTAACAATTATTGTGCTATGGTCATATACTTACTCGATGTGAATCCTGCGCGAACCCGCTTGGGAGATAGTGTTTCTGTACAATATTAGGAGCTAGTAATTGTCTGTAACGAGAGAAAGAGAGTGAAGAATAAATCGATTAAATGTGGTCCCTGGCATAATCGAATCAACAACAGATAGTAACAGATAGTATTTTTTGTGTTTTGCACTTGTTGGCTTTTCCGGATACAATGCGGAATCAATTACTTTAGTGAATCAATCGTTGCCACCGCACCAACATGTTGAGGTTAACCGATAGGCAGTGCTTTAGTAAGAACAACACACATGCAGGTTAACCGCATCAATTATAGCAGCCATGAATTTACCGACTGCGTCCGTTTCCAATCGGGCTAGAGGAAATTATTAAATTAGTTTGAACCAACAAAAAGTTGACCACAGTTGAACATCAGATGTGCCTGTGTCATGCCCTATTTGGCAGTTTCTTTTCATTTAGCGCAAGTATTTTAATTGAAAGGCAGGAAAATAAAAACACTAAGAGAAAACTAATAATACATATGACGTAAATTTCACGATAAGCAACACGCTCGATGTTAAAAATGAAAATACGTAGATTTGATGGTATTTGAACATAAAAATACGACCGAAAATTTTTGAGATCCGAACAATATTGAGTTCAATATGACGGAAAATTATATCATTTTTAGCTTAAATTTGCATTATTTTACTTTTTTTCTAAGCTTGTAGAGGTCACTCAAAATGTCTTTCAACAAGCATATGATCATTTTCAAAAGTCAGGAAATTGCGGATTTCATTCTCTTGTCTAAAAATGCTCCTAATGCACGAACAATCACTCCAATCAAAGTAACGAATAACTCTTCGTGTGGTTCAGCTCTGTCGAACAGGTTGACCGACATGTACAGCGTGATTAACATTGCATAAAAAGCGGCTTCCCAGTAATGGCCAAACTTTCCCTGGACCGTGAGAAGGATAAAACACTCCAAAACAAAGAGGGGTACCTCAAAATTCGGCAAAACCCTTTTCATTGGAAATTCTCTGCCCAGCCAACCGCAGGACGGGCTTTGAGCGTAGAAAATAATGTAAAATTTCATCAGTTCGGTTGTTGGTAACAAACTTTTGCGATTTCTGTGTGAAGCAGTTTTTTTTTTTGCGACACACATACCTACTAAACCCGAACTGAGTGGAGAACTCGTAACCATCAAGTATGGGTATGGTAGCTTGTGCAGGTGCTTGTCTCTCTATTCGGTGATGGTGCTCTGGGCTAAGCTGTCTTTTTCAGTTGAGCTTCCATCGATTGACTGCCCATGAGCAGAGGAAAACTTTTACACCTGTCAGCGCAAACTTCTTCCACCGCCCCCCTCTGCTACAAATTTGGGTTACAATTTGCGACAACGATGGCGAACTTCTCCATTTTTTTTTCATACCCCTTCCGGAAAGTTTTGCTCCAAAAAGAAACTGATTGAAAATAGTTTTATGATAAAACGTTATTTCTACCTGATTGCACCGGGTACGGAAGCATCACTCAGAGAGGATGGTTGACTTTTTTTGGAAGGTGTAGGAAAATGGATTGCTGGGAAAAGTTTCCCTTATGGTCAACTAAACGTTCGAGTTTGCATCTTTCTGATCTATTTTTGCCTGAAAGTTTCTACATCTTCCAGATAATAAATCCCAGTTGCTTTCTGTTCCATAAGGGGTTTCAGATTGGAGGTCGAGATAGGCGTAGCGGAAAACGCGCAGCTATTCAACAAGACCATGCTGAGGATCATGGGTTCGAATTCCGCCGGTCGAGGATCTTTTCGTAATGGAAGTTTTTTCGTCTTCCCTGAGAATAAAGTATCTTCGTGCTTGTCACGCGATTTACACATGCAAAAATGGTCAATCAATAAAGGTAGATCTCGGGTAGTAACTGTGGAAGTGCTCATAAGAACACTAAACTGAGAAGCTGGCTCAGTCTCAGTTGGGACATGACGCCAGAAAGAAGAAGAGGTCTCACACAACTTTTTATATCAATTTCACTAAAAACTAATAACGGTAAGGTATACATACTAAATACTAGACTATATTCTGGCATATGCCTAACAATTTTGCCCATAAAAGGTCTGTGGTAGAAGTACAACCCTTCAAAGGTTGGTGGTTCTAATGTTCTTATTTACTTTTGATGCGCTACGTCATTCAAGACATGACCTGCGCCACGATGTTACTCCAACAAACTCCTCGTTGCGCTTTTCTTTGTCTTGTAACAGCCGGATTCGAGGTGATTACCATTTTTACCGGATTGGTGTCCGGCATTCTCACAATGTGACCTGCTCATGGCACCCTTACAGCTTTGGTGACTTTCTGGATACACCCGATTCTGTTTTTGCACGGATTTTTTTTACACGGACGTGCAAAAAAAAAGTTTCCATGTATTTTTTTTTCGCCAAAACCTTATTTTTGCATAAAGTGTCGAGAAATGTGGTTAATTTTTTTTGCACGGTTTTAGAAATTTTGAACAGAAACCTTTTTTGCACGGTGCTCATCCCCACATAGAATTTTCTTAGAATCAAAGGTCTGAGGATCAGCCCTTTTGAATTGTTACGCGAGAATTCACCGAGATTTTCAGGATCAGTTTTGAAATATTGGCTATACGCATTTTGCAAAGAAGCAGTATAATTAATCGCTGCCTTGAAAATGTATTTTCCACAGGCGTAACAAAACTTCTGTGAATCAATTTTACAGTTTTTCCTCGCACATTGTTTACACTGTTTCACTAATAGACCAAGTTGTCAAATTCAGTGGCAAGTTCAGTTCCACCGAAACAAAAGTTCAATAATAAACACATTGCGCATTCATGTAAGTGAGCGTGCTTTATTTTTTCATAGATACATATAGTTGTCACGGATACTGCGTTAATCGAAAATGAGCGGAGAGTTGAGAAAAAAGTATTCGTGTTTTATAATCCGTTTCTATATTGATGACAAATGACTAATATTGATGACTTATGATCTGGTTTTGAAGATATTTCGATGTTCCTTGGGGGACCGACATTCTCCATATAAAGTTTCATTGGCGGTCATTTTGTTTTACGTCAATAAAGCAGGAAAATAAAATGTGGGCTACATAAGAAGGAGGGGGGTTGAAAATCGTCTTACATAATTTGTAGCTGACCCCTTATGGAACAACCATTCGTTGAACGATTGCTTTACAATCATCATTGGCTTAGGCATGATGATCACCATCATCAAACATTGATAATATAGGTAATGTTGAATTTTAATTTCAATGCATTTAAAAAAAAAGGTCACAACTTCTATAATTTTTGACCGATTTCCACCATCAATGGATCAATTTCTTTCATAAATTGACGCTTATATTGAGCTGTTCGGTAATCCAATCCGCATGGTTATTAAATTAATTAACTCATTACGCGTAGTAAAGATGGACAAATTATGGGTGAAATTATTAAAAAAATTCACGTGCTCGGCTGGGATTTGAACCCAGGACTCTTGTTTGCTAGACGAGCGCTTTACCAACTAAGCTACGAAGCCACTAAGTGACCCAATAACTGAGTTGGTTACAAGTTTAGAATTCCAATCCCTACAGACCACGCGGACCCCTTTCATAACCCATATCCATCCATCTCATGTTCACTACATACGCGGGAAGAGTGAGTGCGATTCATTTAGTGTTGTTACGATAGGCTTTTTGAGATATTGGCTGTTGAAAATGCAAAAAATTGCTAACTTGGCCAACGTGCATGCAAGTTCGTCAGCTTGTATGGAACTTCATTTGCTTAACTTGCCACATAATTCAAACTTCTTATGTATAACAATACTTATCAACAAAGTTCATTATATTTTCGATGCTCAAAAGTTGTTTTTGATGGTTTAGAAAAGTATTGTATTTTGTCATATAAGAGAAACGAAGAATTTTTCAATGGTTATTTTTAAAACATCAATTTTATACAACGTTCCTGGGAAATGTTATAAGTCATGACGTCACTATTTATTTGCGTTGTATTATCAATCGCTCTGTGTCGTATTTGAGTACATTTCGTACAATTAATCAATAGTCCGTAATTGGTACACGTTTGTGGTGGATGTCAGGAACACTATTTCCATAATTGGTGCAAAGAAAACGATTACGAAAAGCTTTTTAAGGCAGTTTTAAATCTATTTATTACTACAACTGTTTATTTTGTCTGTTTCATAAAGCTTCAAAATAGTAATTAACATCAACAAGTCATGTTTCCGTCTCAAAATCTAATTTTATCCAGATTGTTGACATATTGCATCCATAACATGGTCTCTTTTTTCAATTCAATTCAATGATTTGTCACCCAAACTAAATTTCAGTGCAGTATAAAATAACAAATCTTGGTGAATCTCTTCGAAAGGTGTTACGGATCATACGGAACCGAGCACAGTAGAAAGTTTTATCGGGTACATTTATTGAAATAAAAGACCTATCGTTCTTATGATGTCATGACATTGGACGTTTTGGATTTTTTTTTGCTTTGACTTTTGACATTTTGTCACATCTGGACCTTTGAGGATAGAGACATTATTCATGAACATCCTAAAGATCTACGGTTACACTTGTCACACATGAATTGTTTTAGTTAATTAAAACGATTGGTGATCACAAAGCGTGAAGGTGAAATCAGTATATAGTTTTTTGACAAGAGATTTGTAAAACTCAAGGTCTGTTCACATAATTTTGAATGGATCTCGAGCTTATTAAATTGCTTGAATAGAGCAAATACTGTCGAAGCTTGTTATAACGACATCTCAAGAGACCGTCGTAATAGGGAAAAGTCGTTATAGAGAACGTTTTTAATATTAAGATATTATTCAAGGGACCAAAAAATTTCACTATAGAGAGCTTTTGTCACTATTCAAGTTGTCGTTATAACGAGTTTCCACTGTAACTCCAAATAAAACCCGGTATTTGCTTCTATAGCAACTTTTATAGCAAATCGATAACTCGGAGTAAGTATTCATGGAAGTCACATAGATAAAGACGTCCTACATGAGGGATTGCTTTATTGCCTTCCTACTTTGTGTTTTCATAGTCTGAAAATTCAATTTAAAGAAAATTAAAAGCGCAGTAACAGCTCCCTTAGTACCTCCATACTTCATCACATCCTCCGGTGTATTCAGGAAAGGATCGCGACGTTGCGCGCACATTCGATGTCGATGGGCGGGACGTGCTGGGATTCTGGGCAAGTGACAACAATTTCGATGCAATATAAATTAAATTCACACTCCACACTGTTGCCGAGGCAAGTGGAGAAGTTATCATCGGTGCTACGGGCAAGTAGCAAAACAAACGGTTCCCCGGACGGCTATAAGGCTTTCAATATAAAACGTTGAACGTGAAATTTATTGCTCCAATTTTAGAACATAAACTCTGAACGGAGTATTTGTTCAGTCATGTTCAGAGTAGTGCATTCACTTGGTTACTGTCTGCTTCAGCAGGATTGGATGGCATCTAGGGGCTTTCGTTAAATGTAAATCACTTGATTTACGGTACTAATGAAACAAAACTTCAGTCAATCGATGGAGCTGATCAAATTTAAATCAATTTTCAATCAATAAAGAATCACAACCTCTACAGCTTGCATCTAATCAGGCGTAGTTGATTGTTCTCTTTTTTCTACCTAATCTCTAGACGCTGAACCAAATTTCACCAAAAATTCAATCGATAAAGTTTATCCTTACTCAGCCCAAATCAGATTTCAGGAATCCTTTCACCAAACCCCCACCAACGTTTCACAAATTGATTAATTTGAAACCATTCCACCCAGAATCTCGAGCTTTCAACGCCAGAGTAATGCTGTCGACAGAAGACTGTTATGCAGGGAGTAGCCAGATCTCTGACCTGACAGGCTTTTCGTTGGCACGCCAGAAGAATGTAAGCCCTTTCGTCTCGAGGAGGAACAATTTACTTAATTTGTTTTAATCTCAGACGACACGAATCGGGGGCAGACTGTCACGGGAGAATTCCGCACTGGTGCTGATGGTCGTCCACGGTTACAACGTTTGAGTTTCTGGAAGTGATTAGAAAGAGTTGGAGTCGAGTAAATGTTGTTGGCCCTAAGACTGGTTCCGTCGTCATAGTTTATCTCCATTTGGAACAATTAATTATGGAAGCTCTTAGTGTAATTGCTGTTGGAGTGTAGAAAAAGCTGATAAAGCAGCTCTGAGGAACTGAAAAGGCAAAGTAACGAACGCACTCATTGACCCAATGGGGACATAATTGAGACTACATCGACGACGTTCTGACCTGCCACGACAAATGGATTGTTTGTTACACAGCAAGTGCATATGGCGATTAAATTTATTACCCAATGGAATGTGTTCTATCGCCCTCCCTGAACACAGAAGCTCACTCTTCCAGTAACTCATCTTAAAGCTAATTGAAAACTCTTTGTTTCGTACATTGGGCATAATTAATGCTAATTAATATGATTCCAAGATCCAATAAAGCAACTTTGCTTTAATCCCTTCTAATTTGCGGCCCTCGAAGCAGCACAGTTCATCGCTTAGGATCGCTTTATTCGCAATTATGTTTACCGCAAAACTTTTTCTCTTCATGTGTATAAGTATACTCCATTCACTGGCGTTGCCATAGCACCCATTATCCGTCATTATGCTAAAAATTTCTTTGCTAATCTTTGAATTCTTTGTCTTTGGTAGGCTGAGTGAAGTTTTAAGCGCCGATGTAATGCAGACACTTTCTCAGTCCGTTTTACCATCCCCAATAACCTCTTAATTATAAGTTTATAATCATCCAACCATGCACCAGTCATTTTACTTTTCCAGATCTATTAGGTAGCCTCTTGATGTGTGTTAAAAGTGTCAAAAAATAAACTCACGTTTTTGAGGGAGAGGAATGGTCGTTAACGAAGCGAATTAAATGTTGAAAATGTTTTTTTTTTCACGTGAATGACAGGATGTTTCCTTACTCAAGTTTTTAACTCCATGTTCTCATATGCATTATCTTTTTTCATTTTTTTTTTTTCAAATTATAAAACTGACAGCAAGCCGCATTAAATTTATATTTTTATATAAGCACGACGTCTTTCGTCGATTTTGAGTTAATACCGAGGAACGCACCCGACGTTCGAAGACTCCAAGTGTTTGCAAGTCCTCCTCAAGCATCGTTCATGTCCGTAGAGGACTACCGGCCATATAAGCGTTTTGTATATGGTACATTTGGTGCGGGTGTGAATCTTTTTTGACCGCAGCTTCTTGTGAAGGCCATAGAAGGCCCGACTTCCACTGATGATACTCCTCCGTATTTCACGGCTAACGTTATTGTCACCCGTCAGCAAGGATCCAAGATAGACGAACTCGTCGTCTTTCTTGTAGATGGTGCATATTACCCCTTCCTTCCACTCCTCCGGTAGCTGTTCTATTTCCCAGATTGTGCCTACCAGCCGGTGCAGACAAATGGCCAGCCTCTCCGGGCCCATCTTGATGAGTTCAGCTCCGATACCATCCTTACCAGCACCTTGTTCTTGAGCTGGTGAATGGCATCCTTAACCTCCCTCAAAGTGGGGGTGGGTTGGTTTCCATCGCCCGCAGTACTGTCGAAGGCATTTGCTCCGTTGTCCCGTCCATCATTGCCTGTACTCTGAGCGCCATTCAGGTGTTCGTCGAAGTGCTGCTTCCACCTTTCGATCACCTCACGCTCGTCTGTCAAAATTCTCCCATCCTTATCCCTGCACATCTTGACTCGTGACATAAAGCCGTTGCGGGATGGCACAGCTGTTCCCTTTCCTCGCACTCCGTCTCCTTCAGGCGGCGTTTTTTCTCCCGAAAGAGGCGGGTATGCTGTTGCCATTTCCGTCTATAACGTTACTCATTCTGACGGGTCCCTTGCTGCAACATTACCGCCCGCGCTGCATTCTTCTTTTCCATAATCTGCCCATATTCCTCGTCGAACCAATCGCTCCGTCGACCACACTTGAAAGAAACTCCTCTGCGATGCAAAAAGGAGGCGATTTTGCCGTTTTTTTGAGGCGAAAAAACTGAACTCAAAATTTTCAGCACGGATCCTGAAGCGATCCTAATGAGAGTGCCAAAAAAAAGCGAGGATTTTTTCAGGTACTCTCTCTCTTTCTTGTTGCGATGCTCACCTTTACTCACACTTCAAAAGAGTCTGCCGCCCGAAGAAGACAGTCTTCGGGGAGTTGTGAGAGCACTCTTTTTGTTATGGAATTTTACTCTGTTGTGCTCTGTGCTGCATTTTCTTCGCTCATTTTTCGTTGCCTCCCTGCTTAGCATTTTTCGCTCCCCCGCAAAGAGGCAAAGGCAGCACGCTGCTATTATATCGAACTCTAATGATGTTGAGGAGTATTATCAAGCCTGCCGTCAACTCCCTCCCACGTACCCGACGTTGCTCTCAGCTGCATTATTGATGGCTGCTTTCACTGTTCTCCAGCAGTCCTCAAGAGGGGCTTAATCCAGCTCACCCTCTTCCGGTAATGCAGCCTCGAGCTGCTGCGCGTACGCAGTTGAAACATCCGGTTGCTTAAGCCGCTCTAGGACTTGGAGGATTATTAGGGTGTTTAATGTTAGTTCATTTTGAATATGATGCTCAAAATATTTCGAACAGTTCGTTACGCGTATATAATGTGGCCACTTCCATTTGATATTGCCGTAAATGGCCAAATTATATGCGCGTAATGGTCTGTCCTATATACTTTGATCATCCTACTTAAAACGAAAAACTCAAAGTGTTGTTTGCCATAATTTCTAGACAGTTTGCGTTCTTTTCTTGGCTTAACTGTAGGGGTTCAAAATTGTCTTTGAAATCAAAAATTACTTTAATTTTCATTGTCGATTTTAAAACGATATTGAGATACTCAAATTTATTCGAAATCTACTCGCACAAATATGCTGTTGCAAGTAAAATGTGAACTAGTTTTTGTTCTAATATGCAAGTATTTTACTTCCATACTCTCTAGCGATAAAAAATGGAATCTATACTGAAAAAAAACAAGCAATGCACAAAGGCAGAACTCTCCTGTTGTTGTGAACAATTGTTTTTTTTAAATTATCCTGCACATTCCATAATTTTTTTTATAAATATTTTTCATTGATACTCATACATTTTTTTAAACTGTGCTTTAATTGAAACTTAGTTTTGCGAGAAGAGAAATCAGTTAAATAAAAGTTTTCAAAAAAAGTAGGATTGGACATTCAACATATGATAAATTTTGGAAAACGGGTCATCAAAAATGATAACTTTCTGAACTGTCAATATTGAATCAAATTTTCTTGCTCGTCTTAAAAAAATATTAAAGTATTACACAATGGCAACAATTTAAAAAATCTGTGGTTAACACCTCGGTTTTTTTTAAGTTCTTTCTAAAAAACATTTTACATTATATATTTTCCTAATCTGAGCAAAACTAGTCTTGAATGCTGAATTTTGAGTCGATAAAATAAATACAGTAATCATAATTGCATCTTTTAAATACACCAACACTTCAATGCTTGCAGTGGACGATTATGTTCTTTGAAAGAAGTACCACATTAGACAACGGACCAGCATGCAACTAGACCTGTGCGCCGCCGCGCCACGCCGCCGCCGCCGACCCATTTCACGTCACGCCGACGCCGATTGATACATCGGCGGCGCGCCATACGCCGATCAACGTCTCGCCGCCGATTTTGCGTTTTCACGCCGATAAATACATTAACTCAAATAATTTATAATAATAAAAAAATAACCCAGGTTATTTAGGTATCGTTTAAGGATAAAAAAATCGTACATCAATGTTTCAAGGGATTTTTTTCAAAAATTTGTCCCGAAAATCGCCCAGTGGATCCTTCAGATTTTTTTCTACGGATCCCATGGAGAATCTTTTCAAAGTTTCTTTTAAGAATACCTTCTGGAAGCGAATAATTCTTGAGATTCACCAGGATTTTATTTTTTAAGATTAAGTCTTTCGTGAAATTTTATTTAAATTATTCTAGTGATTTGACCAAGATTTTTTTCGGCGTTTCCTTAAAAAAAATGTTCTCTAAAAAGTCCTTACTTTCCAAGAGCTCATGTATATATCGATAGATTTCCACCTCAATTTTAATAATGAATTTATCCTTATTCATGAAAAATCGTTCAAGGATTGTCCAGAATTTTTGAATGGATTTCTCTATTATTTTTTTCGAAAAGAGTCGCTGAGACACCTAGTTCTTGAAATTCTCATAGTAATTTCTTTATGATTTTTTTTTAAAGAAATTTCTTCTGGAGTTTTTCTAAGAATTGCAAATTTAATTATTGTAGGAGCTGTTTCTAGCACTTCTTCAAAACTGTTCTAACGATGCGGCATAACTTTATTCAAAAATCTCAATCACCTTACCAGTGTGTGAGAAAAATATCGCCTTAAAAAACTACAATGAACTAGGAGAATAAATAACTTACGGCACATTTATTCTGTCAAAAAGTCCTGTGAGATTTCCTCTAGAAATTTCTTCAAAATTTGTTCAACTATTCCTCCAAGTTGTTTTTTTAAGGAATACTACCATTGATTATTTAAGGAGTTTTTCTAATAAATCGTACAATAGTCACTTCAAGAATTCCAACAGTAATTCCGCAATTTCTCAGGAATTATTCAATGTGTTTCTTCATTATTCCTGGAGTTTCTTCTTGGATTTCACCGATGAATAGGGTCCTTAAATGTTCAATGAAATCTTGTTTTTATTCAATAACACGGAATAGCATGTTACTGCAACTTCTTTAGCAATTTTTCGAGCTCAAAAATGGCTATATCATATTTAAATTTTAATTTAAAAATTAGGTCCATAAATGAACCTTGATATTTTTGATCATGTTTGACGTTCGCTTAGTCGATAAAAACATCACAGAGGCTGTAATTTTAACATTGGGGTTGTTCCTATCTGACATTTCGGAATGAACACGGAAAACAAAATACACTCAAAATTTGAGTTTAAGGTGATTATAAAACGAAGCCAAACTTTGAATTTTCAAGAGCACAAGACTGGAGAATCTGACAACAGTTCGCGTTGAAAATCAATCAAACTGCTTGCCTGCTGGTGGTGACCAATGGGATAAATTTTCAACGCGGAGCGCTGTTTGGTTCTCAAGTCTTGTGCTCCTGAAATTTTGAGTTGTGGCTTCGTTTTATAATCACCTTAAGCCAAGAGGTGTGAAAAAATCTAAAAAAACATAACAAATATTTTTTGGACTTAAACAAACGAAAAACATTTAAAATTGAGCAAACATTTGTTTTTAGACTAAACTTAAGCGTTTGGCACTACAATTGGGACAGGGCTTTAGGATCCTATTCTCCATAAGTTCTTACACGGTAATCTTGAGATGTTTTCTTCATAAGTTTCGTGCAAGAATTTTTCTAGATTATGCTTGAATTACTTCAGTGGTTCAGTCAGAATTTTGATGAATATTCTTACACGAATTCCTGCAGAGCTTCATGCACTTATTTTCCAAAATTTCATTCTGAAAATTCTTTTAATATATCCTTACAATATTTTTCACTAAATGCTCCACGAATGCTTGAAAAGATTTTCCTATATAATCCTTGAATTATTTCTCCAGAGTCTTTTAAGGAACTATTTCTTGAGCATGTTCAGAGGTTTATAAAGAAAGTTTGCAAGAATTCCTCTAATAAAATTTGAAGATATTCCACCAGGGGATCTCGTAAGAAATTCAGTGTTTCTTTGATCTTTGAAGAATATTTCCATAAGTCAGTGAGTTGCTCTTCTCTCTTTAAAAAGGTGTGTATGAGGTAAGCCATGAGGTTTTATGCAAATCAGATTTTTTTTCTTGCGATTCAGTCGAAACACAAATGCACGGTGAATGGACCCTCAATATTTATGGTTCCTTTTACCGTGCCTTAGTATAAAAGGCTTGAAATTATTGGCTAATATTGAATTTATTGTTATATCGCGATTTAACTACTTTATATTTAGTTTTTGAGCAAATATGAAATGGTTTGAACAAAACAGTCAAACCTCCTATAACGATTTTGATGAAAAATTAGTGATTTACTTATTTTTCAACTTTCTATGATTTTTATTTTAATATAAGATTTGAATACCCTTAAAAGTGAGTGCGCATACTACTAGTAACATATTTTCTCCACCAACAACGTTTCTTCAAGGTACAAAATTAAATCATGTCGAAAACTATACCACGGTGGCCACCGAACCGGGAAAAACGGGAAAAGCGGGAAAAATACGGGAATTTGAATCCATCGGGAAAAAGACGGGAAAAAACGGGAATTTGAGATGGTCACCGAGAAAACCATTTTGAACGAACATCGTCAAGCTCTAAATTTACAAACCACCAAATATAAGTTGTAGAAAGTTGATATGGTTTATGATATTTCCATTAAGCATCTGTACAGTTGAAAAAATTACATTTAAACATTAATGATTCAATTTCTCGTAGAAATAGTCTACTCTGCTACCCTAAAGTTCTTATAAATATTTCAAATTGGATTCAATATCGTTTGTATTCTTTTTTTTAACAATCAGGGCGGGAAATGTAAATTTGACATACCATGCCCACACACTTACGGATCACCCACAGTGACGGATCACTTTGGCGTTTCACATCGGTTAACTCGCTCAAAACATAAACGTTGACGTAAAACGTATTTTTACCATGTTATACTATTTGTCTTCTACCATTTGTAATATGTTAAGCATAACATTCAACCGCTAATTAACGGTGTTTTTGACAAATGTTCAATTGGTACCACACAGCTATCATTATATGGTCGTTTTCTGTAAGGAGTGCCGTCAGCATTCATAAGCTCCCACAAGAGGTAAAAATCATATGTTATAGCATAAAACATGCTCGTTCGCTTCGATTTAGTGTGAATTCATCTTTAGAAAACAGTTGTCTTGATTGTTGATTCTAAATACCGAATATTAGCACTTCTAACTAGTGATCCATAATATGGACCAGGAAATTATTGTTTACCACGGTTATGGATCACTTCCAAAAAATGTAGATTTCTGCCATTTTAAGCATTGGATTCGACACTTTCAGACAATAGCACTAAGGATAAAACTAATAAAACATCAAGGTTTGTCAATTTCGTTTTTTAGCAGACAAAAATGGGTGGAAAACTTGGTGTGGAGCGAAAACAGTTCATGTCTCAGTTACTACAATGCAGTATCCTAAAAAAAGAGCATTTTACCCTTGTTTCCAGCTCTAACACTGCTGTTTTTTGTAGTAATATGTGACACATTGTTAACTTTCGTCAAATCATGCAATACAGATGCATTGAGTTGAAAATCTCTTGATTTTGCGCACTGATCCGTAATATGTCACAATTTGATCCATAATATGAAAATTGATCCATAATATAGTTTTCAGAAACCGATACAAATTTAAAGTTTTATGCAATCTTATGTAAATATTACACTCAAAACAGTTTACTAGCCGAAGTTCCAATTTGAAACGATCCGATTTGTACTTTTAAATTACAATTTTACGTTCTCCATGTCGTTTTATTGAATTTTCTATGTTGGACTCCACACTATTTGATCCATAACTGTGGGGTCATGGTAATCTTCGGTATTATTTTCAACGCCTCTACGGCCTACTGGACAATATAACGTTTACCGGGACTGCTAGTTGTTGAAGTGACTCAAAAGTGGCAAGAGTAGAAACCATCCTATAGACACAATTGAGGGGATTAGAAACAAATGGCTGTAAGTGACAGAAACATAGTTTTAAGTTTCAAGTTTTTTCAGCAATTTTTCATACTAATTGTACGGGAACCAAAAAAACTAATCCGAATATTTTTATTTTTCTTATTGGATGTTATTATTGATCTTATTGGAAATCATCCAAAAAAACAGTTGAAAAGTAGAATTTTTTAGTATATTCAGTTGAAGGTCATCCTTTTGCGTATGGGCCTCTCAATTGAAAAGCGGGAAAATTTTGAAAATCATACCGGAAAAACCGGGAAAAAGCGGGAATTTCAAAATGGATTTTTGGTGGCCACCCTGCTATACGCACGGTGAATGGTGATATAGAATGGTGCGAGGCGATCTTAACATGATATTTGTAAATGCATATTTTTTTTTAATGCGCGGTGAATTGTAGCTTGACGGTAATTTATTCTGTCATTCTCATTGGAAACCTTGAAAAAATGGATGGACATTAGGCCGTCCCTTATTTTTCGAAAATGCAAAATGTTAAAAGTTCGTCATTGTTAAGTTCTCGTTTTGGTAAGAAAAAAATCAGGTAAAAGTTTGAGGTCCGTACGTGGACTCTAAGTGGTCCCCCAACAACCCTAAAAGTATTAGGTAGAGATGAACCCTGTGCGACAAATCGAGCTCGCTGCTGTAGTGTACGCAACATGAGTACGAAAAGCCACTAGTAACAAATTGATAATCAGCATGGACTTTTAAGTAAAATAATATTTTATATTGTGGATATCTTCATAACACTGCACGCTGACATAAAATTTAAAACTACAAAGGGATCGTTCAAATATTACGTAACGCAACAGGGGGAGGGGGGTCTTCCGTAGTGTTACGGTCCTTACAATTTTTTTTTTCATACAAAAGTTGTTATGTGGTAGAGGGAGGGGGTCTAAAATTGACACATTTTGCGTTACGTAATATTTAAATCATCCCAAAGAAAACAAACTTCTATGCTGATTATCAACGCGGGCAGAACAATTTGTTACTGGTGGTATTTCGTTCTCATGCTGCGTGCACTAGAGCAGCGAGCACGATTACGCTCAAGGGGTCATCTACACCTAATGAATTCAGGGCCGTTGGGGGACCACTTGGCGTCCACGTACGGACTTCAAATTTTTACCTGATTTTTTTCTTACCAAAACGAGCACTTTACAATGACGAACTTATAACATTTCGCATTTTCGAAAAATAAGGGACGGCCTAAAGGACATGGATTTTTTCGAATAAGTGTCTTTGGTATCTTCCGTTAGTATGACAGGAACAAATAGGGGATAACAATTTCAGACGCTTGAGTACGGTCGTCCCGCCGCTTTGGATCAATGTTTGATGAAGTACAGAATTATTCATCATATAATTTGGGAATACAGTACTAACCCGATTTTGTTAGTCCTTTTTTCAGAAATCTTGTTGTTCTCACTGTTTGATTAATGAATTTCAACCAAGTATTTTTTGTCCTGTTAAAGCTACTATTAATATTCATAACAAGGCAAATATAGAATATTGATCAATTGTTTACATTTTAAAGGAGAACTTCACAAAGTTTTGAAAAAGAGGCTGACAAAATCTGGGCATCTAATGTAAACATCATTTTAACTACGTGAAATGAAACCAGAATGAACATTAGTTATATTGGGAACTAATGTTGATACTGTGATGCCGCAAATTTTGATTACTCAGCTTCTTATCATTTTGATCATTTTAACAGTTAAAATATCAAAACTGAAAGCAGAAACCTGATACTAAGAAATCAAATTAAAAACGATTTTTGCCATAAGTGACAGTGATGTTAAATGTCATGAACATCACGTGACTCTGACAATTAAATAATGCGAATATCTTCCATCCCCGCGGAAAAAGTCATTGGAAAATGTTTTTCTCTGGTGATCATATCTGAACTACTTGCAGTTGGCCATATATTGGCTAAGAAAACGCTATAAGCACTTCCATGTTTCCGAAATTTCGACATTTAACAGCTCTCAGTGAAAGCAATTTAAAAATTTGAAACTTTTTCCACATTAAGGACATTTAGAAATCATTGAGGTTATCAAAATAAAGACTTTATTTTTTATTAGTATGTAGCACTTTTGAGTAATAGTTATGTAAAATTGTTACAATAATAAAAAAAATGGTAGAAGAACAAAATATGATATCGAACTTAAGATAATAATAAATTGATATCAAACAAAGATATCATCTTACTGCTGAAAACAAGATATGTTTTCAACATGCTTTCTTCATGATGTTGAACTTTGCTCGAGTAATCTAAACAGCACGCAAGAAACTATGATAGAAATTTGTACATTTTTTCTGTTCCGAGAAAATAAAATACTTATTATTATTGTGGAATATTATGAACGATTCTATAGATATGGATATCAGATAAGTTCAGTAAACTTCTACAAAAATACAAAAAAAAAAAATGCACAAAATTGAATTACTTTTCTTCAATTTTCTTCAATAAAAAGTTCAAATAATCAGGTCAGATACTATATCTTAGTAGCAACAACGGAGATATAATATATTATATGATAGTTTTACTAGTGTTGAAACTAGATTTTTTTATATAAACTTCCAAACTTTGAATTCTTACCAAAATGACTGAAAGTATTCCTGCATTCTATTTCAATCATAAGATTGTAAGACAGATATGAGAAATGGAATTTCAAGTTCGGTTTCGGTTGCATTTGTACGCATACGGTTTCATAAGTTATATGTTCGATTTTTTTGATGTTCAATTTTTGTCCACGCCGATGTACGCCGCCGCCGCCGCCGCCGAAAATAGTCTACGGCGTGACGCCGATGACGCCGCCGCCGCCGGTACAAAAATGCTCTGACGCCGCCGCCGACCAAAAATATTTCGGCGCACAGGTCTACATGCAACGTCCTGTGACACTATCGGAAAACGTTCGGAAAACGTTGTAAATTCTGATTTTAATTCTGCTGGCAAAAATATTTAAAATATTTTTTCAAGGTAAGTAGTTTCTGGTCAAAGGATAATTATTTTCATCGTTTTCATTTTAGAACGAACTTGGGTGTGGCGCAAAAACTTTCGGAGCCGATTCCCAATGTAGCGCGGAAGAGTATCGGAAAAGTGTCCTGTAAATGAATCATTTCACGCTACTAATAAAATTATGATTGTGTTATTGTATCAAATAAAACGTATGCATTGTTTCATTTGCATTCGTTTGAGTTTTATTTTAATAATTTGGTGAAAAACTCCACCTGAAGCGCGAAATCGACAAAAGATGTGGTTTTTTTACCCATTTATTCAAAACCTATCAAGAGTGAAAAATACCCATGTTTTGAAGTTGCTGCCGAATACTCTTTAATGAGTAAATCGGCGGGTCGGGTTGGGGCTAGGGGCTGGACAGCTTTGCACAGAGCAAATCCACTATGGGCGATCAGGTGGCCAATAATCGAAAAAATGACTTGTTCTGATAGGTTTTTCTTGTGCAACATTCCATAGTAAACACTTTTATTAAGGTGAAGATGCATCGAAGCCAAACCTCAAATTTTCAAGAGCACAGATCTGGAGAACCAAACACCCGTTTGAGCTGAAAACTTAATCGATTGGTCTCCACCAGCGAGTGACCAATCGATTAAGTTTTCAGCCAAAACGGATGTTTGGTTCTCCAAATCCGTGCTCTTGAAAATTGGAGGTTTGGCTTCGATTTATCTTCACCTTAAGATATTCCTGGAATATAAGGGCAAAATATTTTATTGTTTTATTGATACAGTATGTCAAAGTTAGAGTTTTTAAGAAAAATAAATATTTCAGTGAAAACACAAGGTACATATTGAATACAATATATTGCATAATCATAATATTTTATACTGATACACTATCCGAAAGCATATTCAAGAAGCTATCTTAGAAAAATAAAATGATATAAAAATTAATTCTTTAAGTCGGAAAATGTGGGGAGTGAACTGAAAAAAATACATTTGATTTTATATCGAAGCTTGACACATCCCATACTTTTTTGTCCCAAGTTGTCCCAGGCTAAAATTTATTTCCAAGGGTACTTTGATATGTAAACTAAAGGATCGTGAAGAATATAGCTGCACAAAATTGCACTTTTTTCATTTAGGGTTTTTTTTTTATTTTTCCAATATTTTTGACCATTTCACATTAAAAACAGCCAATTATTCAGAGAAAAAGTGAATATTGCAAAACCATTCATATTATCATTTTTATGTAAGTTCCAATATTTATAATGGTTTACACAACGTTAATCGCATAAATAGCTTATATGCATCATTAGTGAAAAACCTTATTATTTCGCTATAGGCCCTATTCAAAAGTTAGTCTCGAAAACTTGATTTTGAAAATAAAACATCAAATTTGTATCACACAACGCATAAATACGACATGATATGGAAAAATATTTCTGGCCGCCAGTCTGTATGGAAACCACCCATAGTGAACACTTTGGACATTGAGCAAGCTTGAGTTACTCGCATTTTGCTTTAAATTATGTACGGTTACTTGGCTCTCAAAACCAATCGACATCAATTGTGCGCAGTTGGCAACGTTTATGTCAAATAGTTTCTTTGACTAAAAGCAAAGATAGGTGAAGGTATGAACTCCCAGTCACATAATTCAACAAGGTTATTGCATATCTAATGTATAACTAGTGGTAATATTTTTTCACTCCAGCCAATGTAAGTAGCAGCAAAAAGTTATCGTGAGCCTCAGAGGTACCTAATAAAAAAATTGAAAACTGATCCAAATTTATTCATATGTTATTTTTCAGTTGTCTATAACTCCAATAAATAATCTGTGTCGGTCCTAAGAAAGGCCATAAGACGCTTCAGCTTGATAAATCGGATGCAGACCGGCTGAGATCATGATGTCAAAGAATCTGATCGTCTCGTACCAAGAGAATCAAAATTAAACCAAAGTGCAATCTGGTTCTTGAGGTCGTTGTTCATGTTACGTACGAGAAACGAGGCAAGAAATTACTCAAGGTGTTTAGGATAAGCGTTTTCCAAAACTCTTGGGAGACAGCCTTAGTTTGCACAACTGTGCCTTGGCAGGCATGAGAAACTTTCTAAAATCCTGGTCGATATGTGGAAGTCCGTTCACAAGTAAACTAGGGCTATGGCTTTAGTGTGGAAGGACTAACCGTTCGCTCCGTTTTGAACTCATGGATTACCTACTACATACAAAAACCTTCTATGAAGAAAAAAATACCCCTAAATTATAAGTTATATATTTAAATAATGTAGAAATTACCCTAAATAAAATGATAAATTGTATTTAAAAGTAGGATGGAATTTTACCTCTCAATGAGATCACATTATGCAGCGGCATGTAATTTACAGTTCTTTTCAAACAGGTTTAGCTCACATTAATTAATAGATGAAGATCCATGGTCCCGTTGATACAATTATGTGTGAAATTGGTTCATTTTTAGGGAATAATATATATTTCGAAAAAGCCTGCCATTCAAGGGAAAACCTTGGTGTTTGGTATAAAAAAAATCCGTTCCATGAGTGGTAGTTTTAAGTAGATTGGTATATCGTATTCAATGTCAATTCACTTAGGTAGAAAAGCGATACCCAGGTCAAGAGCAGTAATACCACATAAATTAACGAAGGAATGTTTCTTTTGAGCGCTTTTTAGAGATGACATTGTTTTCAACACGGGTTGCTATGCGTGCTTGAAAGAAAGCAACGAGAGTTGCTCAGAGTTACTCTGTATCTCGCTCAAGAGCTTGCTCAAAAACAAAAGCTGTCCTGCCCCTAAGGTTGGGGTTTGAAAAAGTCGGGTTTGGGTCGGGTTTGGTGAGAATTGTGAACAGAGTAACAACATGAAAGTTCCCTTAAGCATCAGAAACGATTAATTTATCATCTTTTCGAACTCGGGTTGTATTGAGGTTTTTCTTACAATTTTTTTCTCGGGTTTCGAGTCGGATTCGGGTCGGGTCCGGGTTTGCTTTTCAATTATTGTCTCGGGTTTGGGTTTGAAGAAATATAATAAGTCGGGTTCGGTTCTGGAAAATGTGAAGCCCGATCATCTCTACAACTGAGCTCATCTCATGCTTCTGTTAACACAATTTCATCGTGGAAACATAGCGTTAATGTAATATTCAAACAAGCTGTAAATGGTCCTTCACTACAAGTGTCGACATTATCCTAAGCCCCTCCATATTCCTGTTATATATAAATTTGACCTAAGAATAGTTCGACATTCATCAACGTTGACATTCACCAACGTACTGTTTTAATCTTCTACCAATATATTTTCGCCGCGAGACAAAAATGCAAAACTAGGTTTAAGTAAGATTCATATTTTTGGTCTTTAGAAGCAACAAACATTACACATTAACATTCTTTCCCCTTCCCAATGGACTGTAATGACTTGAACGGTGTCGTTATTGATGATATGTGTGCTACTAAAATGAGCATTTCGACAGTAGGGGGAAAGCCCCATCCCTTATTTGGATCGAAGTGCAATCCTTATCAGTTCCGATCAATCACGGAGTAACAACCATTAATATGCACAGCGCAGTTTATGCTATGCTATATTTTGTTCGAGCTGCTCAAGTTCTACCGATGCACGTAAAGCCCGTGAGCTCCACATTCATGAACGGATTCCTCTTGATCGACCGAAGAACAGTGTAATGATGGATCCCTTCTTATAGTCCTTAGTAGCTACAGTTTCCAATGGACAATTTATTTATATGATAGCAACTAGTAGAACAAACAAAACTGCTCTTTTATCAATCGCAAAAAAATCCCCAAATTCTTATGCATAACAGGACAAGGTTTCTAAATTGAATAAGCATATTGAATACTAAATAAGTGATGGATTTGATGCAGCAAATTCCAGTTTTCTTTCAGAAACGTGAATCAACGTCAAGTAAGACCCATTTAATTTCAGAAACACGTTTCCCTTATGATAAATTAAATTGCTGAATTCAACTGTTTTTTCCTAAAATCACCTTTGAACTTTGATTCTGTGCTGCAAAAATGACGTTGGGTTCTCCCTTTTCATTTTGACCAAAATTACTTTTTCGTGCAAATGACCTTTGTGCTTGTTTGAAAATAAGAAGGCAGGATACGTCATTGATTTCGGAATTTTAAAAAGCAGTTTTTTCGTTTAAAATCACGGAATTCTATTCTCCAACTGAAACACAGTCAACACAGTTTTCATCGAATAATTTTTAGTTGTGAACAGAAAAACTGCTCTTGAAGTTTTGTTGGTGACGATGATTCAATGACGGAGCGTAGAACGTTAATGCATCTTCTTGAGAACAAAAGTACATTCGACTTTAGTAAAAATGTTTTGTTCTATCGTTTTAAGCTTAGATAACCTTAGAGTTATGCCATGCGAAATCTCCCTAGTTCAAACAGTGTAACATCTACGAGAACGATCTTACAGCTGGCTCACGAGAGGTCAGCCGAAAGACCAATGAAGCGATGTGACCTGTGCACATTAAGTTTTATTAATTAAAATTACCCTCCACTCTAGCCGTTACTAGTAAGCGGTTCCGTCTCCCTCCGGTTTGGGGTGATGAGGCAAGCCAAATTTAAGTACGGTTGGCGTGCGGTAAATCAGGCTGGCGCCGCACACCTGTGGTTTGCTTTATGGAGCAATTTAAGGAAATTTAAATTAAGTTGCAACTTTTCTACGTCGAACAGGTAGACAGGTTGAGAATGAAGTTTGCAATTTGTTTTGCATATATTTTGTATCAATACGATGAATCTGAAAGAAGTTTCGAGAAGTTTGATGAAGTTCGTTGAAGTTGTTGCATTTGTTACAGATCTGACCGAAAAGTTGATTGGATTTAAAATTTTCCAATGATTGGGAAATAATACTTTCAGATAGAATAACTTCAGATATTCGACGAAAACAACATAGAGCAATTGTACATTTATAAATGGTTAGTATTAAAATTGTCAAGTTTTTTTTCATACTTACGTATTTAATTCCAAATCTAACCGAAATTTATGATTAAAAGCTTTTATCAAAAGTGATGTTCGATGAAAGTGTTTCCCCGTCTGAAAATAGAGAAGAAGAATCAATCAATTAGTAAATGTGTGAATAACTGTGTTGATGTATGATAATGAATTTCGTAAATTGTTTAAATATAAACTTATTTTCTAGCATCAATAGTTTAATACCTCAAGTTCCTTAAATAACTGCAGAAATGTTTAGAAAATAGTAGGGGAAGGTGGTACAATTCGGACCTTGTACTAATTCGGACCATCAAACATTTCTCAATACTGGCACTATTGTGAAGATCGTGTGTACCGTTTTTCCACTCACCATCTACCTAGGATCTAACACAAAACATTTAACGCCTTCCAGTTGATTCGTTTGATTTTTAAGTTAGTTTGTTGTTTTGAAGTGCTCTAGTGTGCTATCGGTTAGCATTATTTCCAAGCCTCTGGAATAGACAATAATTCTCCAATCTTTCTGTGTTATTTCATAATCGAATCCACCAAGCCTAAGCTTTCATCTGACCATATGGTTTTCAAATGTCTATGCACTGTTTGTGCTCAACTAGTTCGAATATCTTAAAATGTGTATTGGTCCAATCCGGACCTTTTTATGTGGTTCAATACGGACCTCTTGCTTTTTCAATGAACGAAGTCTATTTCAAAAGCTCCAATCCGTTAAAGTCTTCTCGACTTGCCAGAAAACCACAGAAAGTGTAATATTTACGGAAGGTGCCTTTGTTCCTGTTGCGGTAAAGTAAAAATCTTCGAAAAATCTATGAAAAACGGTAGTCAACAAGAAAAAGTAATCAATAAACCAGCTACTTGAAAAGAATCTCTGTTAATACCACTGCCTATTTTGGATACAGCGTTCCAAATTTGTATGGCAATACGAAACAAAACGTTTACGAGTGCTCAAAACAATACAATCAACTTTCTCTTACCCGTTATTATGTTTTTTTTTTTAACATGAAAATAATCACTTTAATATAGCGTATTTTGACCCTAAAATGTAAGTATGTCGATACTTCTCCAACTCGATGTCCCAAGATTCGATGCTGTATCCTTCAGTTTCCCAAACAAGTTAACCTTTTAAACCCGATATTTTCATGACATGATTATCATTCTTTCTCTATCTTTATTAACGAGATTTTAAGCCCTGAGCTAGTTCATCTCGGTACCAACGGCTTTACTTCTCTTCCGAAGGAAGTCGTCACAATAACTTTTTACATCATAGGTAGTCACGGGGGATGGGATTCAATCCCAGGTCCTCGGCGTGAGAGTCGTGTTTTTCAACCACTACATCAAGTCCGTCATTGATATGATTCTTTATTTGTTGAAATTTTACTATATTTTAAGCAAAAATGGTTTTTGTCAAATTAACAAAAAGCTCCATAATTTAAAAAAATGTTTCCTTTATCTCGATATGTCCAATACGTCCAACGTTCAGTTTAAAATCGAGTTAGGGAAAGTTCACTGTACTAAATTTTGAATTAGTTTCAGATTTCACCCATGTTTTTTAATCGAATTCACATTTAACTTGAGCTGGTTCTGACTCGAACTAAATTGGAATTTTTCGCGCATTGAATTAATTTGTTATACTTGCGCTTATTGAAGAAGTTCAACGAGCTTTGATACCAAACAAATCGTTGTTTTATTTTATAACTACCATAGCAAAAAAAACGATAAAATATAGGGTGGTCCGAATTAGAACATGTGGGGTCCGAATTGGAACAGGGTTGGTCAAATTCGGACCTTTTGCAGAACTTCGTTCAAACATGTCTAGTCATGTCCTGGTAGGAGATATCACAAAACTCTCTGAGAAAAAAGTCCGCGCGCTAAATCAGGCTTTCAAGAAAACATAAAATTTTTCATGCCGTGCATCATGCTGAAAATATATGGCCAAAAAACTGTTACTAGGTCTGAATTGGACCATGTTCCCCTAAGCTGTAAAGCAGGCTCTGTTCCAGTTACGACGTAATGTTAAAAAAAAAAAATGAAGAATACATTTATGTATTCTGAATTAAATGAAGCGAAGTGTTGTTTGTCGATACATATTTCAAAAGGATCGCTTACATCACTCAACATTTTAAAAACATAAACCGACATACAATGGTTTAACAGTGGCGTTATCCCTTCTGAGTGGATTATTTTGTCATTTTTTCAATTCACTTTCATCCATACCTCCAACATCAAACCGGTCAAAAGCCTCCGCCTCTTCTCAACCTTCATCATTTTCCCGGTGGAAAATTTCGCTTCTTCCATTTTTCCGCGAAGAGGCTCCGCTCTTCAGAGAATCGTGTCATCCTATTCGCCGAAAAGAAGCGGAAATTGTTTAAGCCCATTAAATCGGTGTTGAGGCGTATTAAACCCGGGAGCGTCCAGCCCTCATCCAGAGGACCAACCGACCATTGGTGTTTTATCCGCTGACGAGAAGAATAAAACGTTTATCCAAAAATCACTGCGGCATTAAACTGGAGGGTCATTTCGGTTGGTTCAAGTCAAACGGATTACGGTTGGATTCTGTGTCGGTTAATGATACAAAGCGCACTGTTTTTGGAATGAAGTTTTGAAGTTCGTTGACATAAAGCAATCCTTTTTGCAATTATTCAACAGTTTTTGACCTTTGTGACCTTACCCTGATTATTAGTTTAGTGTTCTATGCGCACTTCCGTTTTTAACTGCATTACCATTTTGCATAAATAGAAGCAAAAAGAAAGCATATCTCAGAGACGACGAATAGCACATTTATCAAGATGATATAAATGATTCGGGTTTCTTGAAGTCTTGTTCAGTTTTTTTTTTCTTTTGCCATGTACAAAATTTTATTCCCAAATATCTTTACCGGCTTTAAAAAACCTTCAGTCAGTCATGTCTGAGCACAATTTCAGGCTTCAACGTCAGTGTTGATAGACTCACACTCAAAATCTCAATCAATACGCTCTCCCGTGAGAGCAAACTCATTAGAGATCTGCTTCGCAAATCTCACGCTTGAGATTTTGATGCAAAATCAACTCAATCAACTCAACCCGTAAAAAATGATTCAGTCGCAAAATCCGGCAAAAACTCGTGAAACACGAATGTTGTTGTTTACGTTAGAAAGGATTAACATAACTTTAGCAGACTAACAAGAAATTATTGCCGTGTGTGAGTAAACTGTGGAAATACGAGACAATGAGTTAAAAAGGTGAGCCAACTCATCCATGATATTTTGACTGCTGAGTTGCATGATTGACAACTCACGCATGAAAAATCTCAAGTATGAGTTGTGAGAAATTGAGTTTTTCACAACACTGTTCAACGTTTCGTTTCCCAACCAAAATCGAGACGTGCTTATTCCGCCACATTCCAACCGAAAGAAGGTCATTCCGAGATTCCGTAGCTTCGAGCAGACTAGCTAGCTCTCAATCCACACCTCGTCCGGAACCAAATCGCGCATTCTATTCGCATTATGCAAATCCTGTCGTCAATGTGCGCTCTTCGTCAACCGCAACGGGACAAGGCAACGCGGAGTCCTAGATTCGTGCTTTTTCCTTCGCCATCGGATGATGATGCAGTCACGAAGACACACACACACACCCCCCGAAAGATAGGCGGATATAGTTGAGAAACTACTCTTTACTAGACCCCCCGGACGGATTGAAAAAGAAAAGCGACGACACGGGGACGAAGGGACAAAAACGCGCACACACGTCTCGGTGAGGCGATGCATGTTAGATGCCTTCGGGGTGTGTCTCCCAATCCCTCGTGTAGTGATGTGGCAAAAGATGCACAGTGGTACCGTCCATTGACCAAAAAATAAAACTTGTCTTGTTTTTACTTCTGTAACTTTTCATGGATCAATAATGGATCAACTAATGATTAACACGTCATGAGATTTATTTGTTTTTATTTTCATACCACAAATCTTACCACTGCATTGAAAGTGCATTGGAAAACTCCGAAAATTACACGATTATAAGAAAAAAATAAAACCTCTCTATACCTTTCATCTTTTTGGGATTCATTGAGGTCAAATGCTACAATGGTAGGTGTTCAAATCATGGAAGTAATAAGTCAGCAGTATAAAAAAAATGAGAGTATTGAAAAAAAGCAAAGAATTATAATTTGAGTTTCGTTGAAACGGCTCGCTCTACCATGAAATTAGCAGCTGTCGCTTGCGAATATTTTCGAACGTGTGCACAATGGTCGGGCTCCATATAAAGGAGCGGCCAAAACTACCAAAACACTTTTTTGAGATTTTTATGGTTTTTATCATTTTAAAATATACCTCATGTATTATATTATTATGATTTCTAATTGAAATTGAACTAAAATTTGAATTTCTTTGACTTTCATGACGTCAAACTGAGTGAAGTCAAAAAATTGAAAAATGTATCAATAAAATAAAGTACAAAATTCATATTTAAGGAATGCAATATTTTCCCAAAGTTACGCACTATCTGGAAGCTTATGGTTCAACACTTTTATCGAGCATAAGGATGGAAAAAAATATTTTGTTGAAGCTTTAATACTGTTCAATATTACACTTTAGTAATTTTGATGATTTTGAACATGAAAAACAACTCTTGTCGCGTCATGTCGCCGCCATTTCGAATATTGCACTTTAAAATGCATCCTTAGATCTTACAAAAAACGTTTAAATTTTTTGCAGAAATTTGCTGATTTGCAAGTTAGAGCTTTTTGAATAATTCAATATTTTCATACATTTTGACGATATTTTTCATACAAAGTTGATAAAAAATATATCTAACCACTCTTCATACATATTTTGATCAAACTCGTCAAAATACAAACAAAATGTGTGATTTCAGCCAAATTTGATTGCATTTCTAATAAAAAAAAACTTTTTAAAAATAAGTTACGTAATGTGTGAATAACCCCTTCTGAAACAATAAAAATGCCAAATAACATATTCAGATTACATATTTCATCGATTAGTGCGATAAAACTAGTTTTGGCCAAACTTCGATTTTTTCCGACCATTGTGGTGTGATTCGAATGAGCTCACATAACGTCAAACAAACATCGATACGTGTTCATTCTGAGGAAATGGACTTGTGTGAGATTGATCATGCGTTGGTATTCGTGGCAGTTTGCATGAAGGCCTATATGCCACTTCCAAAACATGGCTACTTAGCAGTGGGCTGAAAACAATGGACTTACATGATAGAAGCGCGTAATTGGCTGAAGCATAGTTTTGTATTTTATTAAGGTGAAACAATCTCGGATTCTAAAGATAACCGTCATAATGGCCAACTTGTGCACTAAAATGGAGAAATATTAGGCACCCGAGCAACACACATGTAATAATTGTGTATTGTCAACTTTGATAAGACTAATTTTGGTCATAATACACAATTATAACATGTGTGTTTCTGGGGCAAGCGTTCCTGATCTTCTTATTTTAAGTGCATAAATTCAAAATAAAATGCTGAATCTTTATAAGAATAAGTTATCGACGAGAAGACGCTCAAACCCAAATTTTTATGGGTTTTGGTGGAAATGAATTAGTTGAGTTTTGAAGCAAAAATTAAGGTTTTTGAACATACGCAGCTATTGAACGTCCGAACATGTAGAAAAATAGGTGGTAGGTCATTTGGCAAAAAGCCGTTTGGCATAAAGTCGTTTCGCATAATGGGCGTTTGGCATAAAGAGTCTGAAACCAAGAATTTCTTAAGATGATATTCGTTTTTACGTTTCAATTGAATCTTTTTGATGACATCAGGCTTGTTGTGGGGTCAATTGATACAAAATTTCATACTGCTCTTGAATAAACTAAAGCCTATTAGGAAAGTTATCGCCAATATTATTTTATTATTTCTCCAGAAATTACCCTTCTTTCATTTTTTTTTTGAGTTCCGCTATTGGAATAGATTTTTGCACAGAAGATTGTGACATGTTTAGTACAAATTTACCCTTCCTTGAAACATTTTTTTTTCCTAATATGATGTAACCATAATTATAGGTATAAAAACTGATTTGAAATTTAAATAAATTTTTATACATAGGCTGTTCTTTGGAGCTATATTTTTTAGATATTTTTTTGCTTCCAACTTACAAAAGGGTGGCAATCGATAACATTGATCTGCTCGAGTTATCAGCGAGAAGAGAAATCGATTACTTCAGTTACTTCGATGGATTGTGCTACTTTTCCCAGAATGTCATTACTCCGAATATCTCGCTTCTCCGAATAGCCTACTTCCCCGAAAAGTTTGTGGCACTCGTAATTGTCGTAGCTTTATTCATTTGAGGGTGGTAAACGAACTGGCCATCTGACATGCACCCTTCTTAATTTAATTCGACTTTTACCATCCTCAGCATTTTTGCCAAAATGTGTATAGCCGTGTAGAATACCTCCTTCTTTTGATTACTTATCGTTCTTTCTCGTTCACCATCCAGCCACTGAAAGCTATTATAGCACCTATTTAAACTGCACCACATTTTGGGGAAAAGGGTCATTCGGGGAACCAGCATTCGGAGAAACGACAGTCAGGGAAAAGTAGCAAAATCACTTCGATGATTCTGAACGCAATTATAATTCTTTTTATTAAGCCGCAATAATTTTTGGCGTCCAATATTCTATTGGTTTAATAATTAATTTTGCTTTCTTTTAATAATAGGCTGTTCTTGGGTTCTTGGGCTTCGTAGCCGTGCGGTTAGTGTCACCGAGTCATTTAGGGCCCTATTTTATAAGTCGATCAAAAACGACTCGACTGGAGTCACTGTCGACCAAAAATTTCACTCGACTTGGCTCTGTCACTCGAATTTATCGACAGTTGTCACTCTATGTGACTAGATTACTATGGGAGTCGACGGGTGACATCTGAAATATGCATGCTTACTTTGATCGACAATGAGCTCAGACGAGTCACATGAATCTGCTCGATTTACAAAATAGACCCCTTAGCCGCATCGTGCTAAGGAGTGTGGGTTCGACTCCCGCCTCAGGCCGAAAAATTTTCCAGAGGAATGTTCTCCGACTGTGCCACTGGGCGTTGCATGCTAGTCCGTTGTCTAGTGTGGTGCTTCCTTCAAAGGGCAAATAGCCCACTGGAAGCATTAACGTGTTGTGTCTTATTTCTTTATATTTATACTGTTATTTTATTATTTAGTTAAGCTAAATGTTAACCATTCCTATTTTTCGTTATTTATCAATTCTTGCAAGACGTGCTGTTGGAATGATAGTTACTTTAGAACTTGCCAATATTCATCATTTTTTTTTGCAAACACAAGATCTCATTTTGAGATATGCTGGAAAAAAATATTATTTCAATCACAAATTTCACCTTCTTTCGATGATAGACAGTGTTTTTTATGTACACTTTCAAAATTAAATTTATATTGATTCGTTCAAAAGTTGTGCCACAAACATTTGTTACTTTTTTTTCAAATATGTGTTGTTTGTTTGAGTTACGTTGTGAGAAGATATTTTGCGTTAGAGCCCTCAATATTTCAAACGAAAAATAACCTGCTCTCGTACTTAGGCTATTTTTGCAGTATGCTGCAATATAAGATCTATGGAGAAGAGCTTTTAATATTTTGAAAATAAATTTTCCCTTCTTTTACCAAGTAATTTCCATCAAGTGTTACGTCCAATCTGGGACAGAGCTTGATCTGCAGAAAAATATTCTATGCGCGTTCCCTTTATTATTAACTGCAATCTTTCTTCGTCAATTTACTATTTTCAAATATGTATATCGCAATAAGCTCAACGATACTCTATGTTCTGGGATGTTAAGAAAATTATTATTCTGAAAAGATCTTCCACCAGACCCGTCACGAGTTTTATTTAGTTATGCTCTTTACAATTTTTGACATTCATAACTTGGAATATCCCTCAACGACCACCACGCTTATTGAGAGCCTACCAAAAATTTTTGAAATGGGGTCGGTGGTGTTGATTTCGGTATAAGCTTCGAAAATGCCGATATTCATTCTAAGTCAATCATTATGCCAAACGGCCATTGTGCCAAATGACCATTATGCCAAACAACCATTATGCTAAACGACTTTATGCCAAACGGCTTTATGCCAAACGACTTTATGTCAAACAGGGTACAATCAGCAAAATATGTTTCTTCTCAAATTATCGTATGTATTCTGAACTATCTGATTTAATGCATGAATGTTTGACTTTGTTTTGCAACTAAAAACTCAAATTGGAAATTGGTGTTTTGCCAGCTTTTCGAAAATCTAGACCGTTATGCGTTGGACAGCTAAAATTATTCTGAATTTTGGTCAATGATCTTAAAATACTTAAAATTTGAAACTTTCAAAGCTGCACACTTAAATTATTTAACGGATTCCTGTAAAATCTCAACAGCTGAACAGTTCGGTAAAATAAATTAACGGAGTACGGTAAATTTTTACAGTATTCGGTCAAAAATCACCGGAATCCGTAAAATATCGACGGAATTACGGTTTTTTATTTCACCGAACTGTTCAGCTGTTGAGATTACGGTGAAATTCACCGTAAGAGCTTGGTGTGTGAAAATTGCTACATTTCATATAACGAGATCATAGCTCTGATTTGAATTCAAATTTGACTAAAATTTTGCTCCAGCATTTTGTATAAGCATCATAAGACTGTTAAAGTCATACTGCCGTGTACAACATGTTTGGTCAAAATTAATCAAAAGTCTCTTTTTTGCATCACATTTTACCTAGGTAGTTTATTATTTTTCACTGGAGAGCAGTGAATGAAATTATCGCGGAAATGAAGCGAAAATGGGCATTCTTCAAGCAATCTGACAATTTGTTGAGAGATACATATTTAATGAACAGCTATAAATGTTGATCATAGTACTGATGATAAGTCAACATCGCTCCGATCATTTTTACTAATCCAAATAAGGCAATGAATAACAAAAAATGTTGCCACCAACGATATTCGAACCCATGAGCATGGTCAAACATGTTTCTAGAGCGCGCGCGGGCCATTACCACACGACCACGCTAAAGCTGATTACACAGTGCTCGCAATGCACGAACATTTGTGCAAGTTGAACAAATATTTACGCGAACTGTTGAATATGCGCACGAACTACTAGCAAATATTTTGTAGTAACATATTCGTGCACTCAAACACGTTGGTTCGTCGAACTTGCGTTACAAAGCAACCGTAGAAAATAGTGTAGTACGAAAAGAAACAAAATGAATCATTAGTCTTGGCCAGATTGATTATGAAGGCATTGGTGTTGGAAGAGGAAATTCTTCCAAGATAATCTGTATAGTGATCCATACAACGATACCTTCAGAGATTTTGCCAGGAATTTCTTCACGAAGAACTTTTTATTGCAATCAGATTCTTTCATACCGGATCAGATAGGGCTCCAGGAGTACCTTCAGCAGGGATTTCTTCTAGGCGTATTCCAGGGATTCCTTCAGAAAAATCTATATGTGGATTTCTCTACAGATTTTGCAACTAGTTTTTTTTAAAGAGTTTCAGTTATTTCTCCATAAAATTCTTTGGTCATAGTTTTCATAAAATTCCTCCAGGAGTTTTTCCAAGAAATCCTCCATGAACTTTTTCAGGGATTCCTCTAGAGATTCTTCCAATTAAATTTCAAGCGATATATCATGATATACGTTCAGAGCTCTCTCCATTTTTTCCAGAGGCGCAGAGATAACTTGTCTAAGGATTACTCCAGATATTCCTCTCGAATTTTCTTAGAGGATACTTTCAGGGTAATCCCCTAGTAGTCTTCTAGAATTTTTTCCAGGAATTATTTCGGAGAATTCTTCAAGGGATTCTCTACACATTGCTCCAAGGATGGACTATTAGGAATTATTGCAGCGATTTCACCAGAAATTTGTCCTGGGTTTCTACAAGTAGTCACTTTACAAATTCCTCAAAGGGTATCTCAAGAGTTTTCTCCAGAAAATTTTCTAGCTTTAACAAAATCGCTACAGGAAGCACTTCAAGGGTTTTCAGGTAGTCCTCCTGGGATTTACCTAGAAGTTTATCTAGAGAATTGTTCTGGGCTTCAAAAAATATCTCCGGTAATCTTTCCAAGGGTTCTTTAAGAAATTCTTCAAGATTCATTTATTTATTTAGTTAACTTCTACACAGATAACACTGAATCAACAATTTCACGCCACAATACTCGGTTCGTGGCCGCATCTCTCCATCCTCGGTTCTGCCCCACGCTTGCCAAATCGATACGCACTTGATCCGCCCACCTAGCTCGCTGCGCTCCACGCCTTCTTGTACCAACCGGATCCGAAGCGAATACCATCTTTGCAGGGTTGCTGTCCGGCATTCTTGCAACATGCCCTGCCCATCGTATCCTTCCAGCTTTAGCCACCTTCTGGATACTGGGTTCGCCGTAGAGTTGGGCGAGCTCGTGGTTCATCCTTCGCCGCCACACACCGTTCTCCTGCACGCCGCCGAAGATCGTCCTATGCACCCGACGTTCGAAGACTCCAAGTGCTTGCAAGTCCTCCTCGAGCATCGTCCACGTTTCATGCCCGTAGAGGACTACCGGCCTTATGAGCGTTTTGTACATGGTACATTTGGTGCGGGCGTGAATCTTTTTTGACCGCAGCTTCTTCTGGAGGCCATAGCAGGCCCGACTTCCACTGATGATGCGCCTCCGTATTTCACGGCTAACGTTATTGTCAGCCGTCAGCAAGGATCCAAGGTAGACGAACTCGTCGATCACCTCGAACGTATTCCCGTCTATCGTAACACTGCTACCTAGGCGAGCCCTGTCGCGCTCGGCCCCACCAGCTAGCATGTACTTTGTCTTGGTCGCATTCACCACCAGTCCAACTTTTGCTGCCTCGCGTTTCAGGCGGGTGTACAGGTCTGCCACCTTTTCAAATGTTCGGCCGACGATGTCCATATCATCCACGAAGCAAACAAATTGACTGGATCACGTAAAAATCGTACCCCGGCTGTTAAGCCCGGCTCTCCGCATAACACCTTCTAGCGCAATATTGAACAACAGGCACGAAAGTCCATCACCTTGTCGTAGTCCCCGGTGGGATCCAAACGAACTGGAGTGTTCACCTGAAACCTTCACACAATTTTGCACACCTTCCATCGTCGCTCTTATCAGTCTCGTGAGCTTCCCGGGAAAGCTGTTCTCGACCATGATATTCCTCCATAAATTCTTCCAGGAATTTCATCAGACATAATCCCATTCTTTCACCCGTCAGACATAATAACATTCTTTAAAGGAACATCTAGAAAAATATTAAGAAATCCCTGTAGGCTTTTATGGATCCATGGACGAACTTCTAAGAGAATATCTGGAGGAATCTTTTATTGAATCTCTGGAATATCCTTGATAGAAAAATCTTGCCAGAGTTTTTGGTGAAATCTCTACAACAACTATTAGACGAACCACAAAAACAGTTTTCTGAAAAAAAGTCCTGCAGCAGTTGCTTAATAAATTCTAAGAAGATATCCTGAGTAAATTGCTGAAGGAATCTTAAGAGATATCTCAAGAGACATCTTTGGAGAAATCCTTGGAGAAAATTCCTGGAGTTATCCTTGGATAAATTTCTGGAAGAATCACTGTAGAGATTTTACTGGAAAAATCCCTAGAATTATCCTTGAACGAATTGCCAAATTTATGGAGAAATACTTGGGAAAATTTCTGGAAGACCCCATGTAAAAATTTCCTTGAGGAATCCGAGGAGTCACTGGAAGAATTCTTTAGAGAAAACCATCCCAGGAGTAATGGAATGGAGGTTTATTTGAACTTGTCTAGGATATACGGTAGTGATTGAAAGTTCTTCCTAAGGAAATTCCTAGGGAATTTTTAGAGAAATTCCTTATTTTTTTTAAGAAATGGGGAAATAGCTACAACAGAGATTTACAGAAAATTTTGAATAAAAAACTGACCTTCTGGCTGGCAATACAACGTTAGCTAGTCAACTAGGAGGAAATATCGGGAGGTTTGTGAAAACTCCTAATAAATTTATGAAGAAACATTTGAAGTAGTCTGGAAGAGTTCCTGAAAAAAACACTACAGGAATTATGAATGGATAATCTTTGAGAATTACTGAACAATGCAAAAAATGGATGAGCATCAGATGAATTCCTAAATAAATGACATAAATGAAAATCTCTGGAGAAAACATTCAGGGAATGTTTGGAAATGTTTTGAAAGTACCTTTTTTATTTGAAGTTTTCAGAATAATTTATTAAGGTAAGTAAAGTTTTTTTTTTAAATAAAACCCATGAAGCATTCCAGAGAGTTCTCTTTCAAACAAATTTAATCGAAAAACGTACCTACAATTTTTGAAATTTAAATTGTTCGGTTATGTTTGGAAGGTTATGATGAGCTGTACTTTAAAATGACCTCATTATTATTATTTTTTTATGTATATGCAATGCCTCAAACAGTCTTGGGAACTGTGACCACAATTCACCACAGTTCATCGATTCTGCCATTCAACCAAAATACAAAGCAGCAGCAGCATCAATACCATCAGGCGTTGCGCTGCCAACGGTTCACACACTGCTTGACTGTTTTTGTCTCTCCACTATGACCGTTTTCGGGCAGGCATTCCAAGGTGAATGATTGAAAAAAGTGTTAAATCATTCAATCAGTGCGCATCGTACCTTCGTGCTGTGCGTACACGAATTCTCTCTGCTCTTGGAAGTTTTCTTAAAAACTACCTAAAGCAATAAAACAGTACTTTTCAGTGCTACACAAACAGTACTTTTCAGTGCTAAAATTAAAAACGGTACTTTTCAGTGCTACTTAAACAGTACTTTTCAGTACTATTTTTTCTACTATTGATCCCTTTACGATCCTTGTTTGGACCCGTGCCTTCGATTTTTCGTTGGACCCGTTGGCGAAAGCTAGCGGTGGTAATCCTTCTTGGACACCGTCTTGGGAAAAACCTCTCAGGAGGTTACGTCTTCTTCCGTTTATTAACGTAACATGGTATCAACAACAAACAAAAGGAAGGGTGAATCTCTGAATTCACTACTTCCTTCCAAAAAAGTGGGTTTTAAAACTGTCACTACACGTGGCAAGAATGGAAGAAAGGACGCTTCCCCGGAATGCGAACTTTCTTCCAAGGGTGAAATGAATAATTGTATCGAAATGAGCTCTAGACAAATTTTCCGAACACCAAATCGAAGCAGCCTCTAGCCCAGGCTCTTTGATTCAAGTGAGGAAGCAAAGAGTGCCGCCTATCGTGGTCAGTTGTTCCGAATTTGGGGGATTTAGGCAGGAGATCTTGAACTCCATTAGGGGAATCAAGGTTTCCTTCCAAATCGCAAAGAAAGGAGACTGTCGCGTTTTGCCGGAAACTCTTAAAGATCGCGAACTTCTTCTCAGATATCTTGAAGAGAAGAAGCACAAATTTTTTACTTATGACGACAAAACTGAACGTTTGTTCAAAGTCGTCTTGAAAGGTCTCTCAAGTGACTATAAGTCACCTGAAGAGATCAAAAATGGAATAAATGATTTACTTGGATTTTCCCCAGTCCAAGTAATCATTATGAAAAAGAGAACCCAATCTGGCATTGTTCGGAAAGGGCTTTCTCAAGAATTTTATTTAGTTCACTTTAACAAAAAAGAACTAAATAATATTAAAGCTTTAGAAAAAGCTAAACTTATGTTCGATGTCCGTGTGACGTGGGAACATTTCCAGAAACCTGGAGGAAATTACCAGAACCCCACTCAGTGCCGTCGGTGCCAAAAGTGGGGTCATGGTACAAAAAATTGTCGCATGGATGCTAAATGCATGATTTGCGGAGGTTCTTCTCACGCTAAGGACGACTGTCCTGTGAAAGAAGATACCAGAAAATTTCAATGCGCCAATTGCAAGGGCCCTCACAAAGCTAACTTTTGGGAATGCATTTCACGCAAAAGAGTCGTTGAGGCTCGTGCCAAGCAGATGAAGGATAATATCCGTTACGATAACGGTCGTTTCCGGAATTTGCCTGGTAGAGTATCGAACAATGCTCATTTTTCAGTTAACGATCGCTTGATCATGAATCATACCCACCAGGAAGATCATAATCATGCTCATTCACAAACAAATTTTAATCCGTCGGGTAGCCGTTCGAATCTTTCAATTTCGAATGTATCTACCCACGGTAAATCCTTTGCCGATATCGTGGCAGGTAATTTGAACTCTTCCCCTGTTCGATCCATGGGTACCCATTCTACTTGTTTCAAATCAAATGGAAAAAACCCTACCGCCACAGGTAATTCCGCTTTTTCGTCTACCGGAAATTCTAATGGGAAATCACATGACATGTCTGCCTCTGATTTTAATTTTCTAACTGAACAATTGAATCTAATGATTGATGCAATGTTCAAAGCCACCACTATGACTGAAGCAGTCCAAGTAGGTGTAAAATTTACAAATAAAATTGTTATTGGATTACGTTTTTCTAATGGATCCAAATAATAATTTAAATATTTTAAATTGGAATGCTCGTTCTCTGAATGGTAAAGAGGACGAGCTGTTTAATTTTCTTACAGCTAATAACGTGCATATAGCATTTATTACCGAAACTTATTTAAAACCTGGATCCAAATTTAAAAAAGATCCTAACTTTTTTGTTTATCGTAATGATCGACTTAATGGGGCATGTGGGGGAGTTGCAATCATCATTCATAGGCGTATAAAACATCAACTGTTTTCGTCATTTGAAACTAAAGTTTTTGAAACTTTAGGTGTTTCTGTTGAAACACAGTTTGGTAAATATACTTTCATAGCTGCCTATTTGCCTTTTCAATGCTCTGGACAGCAAGTTAATTGGCTTCAAACTGACTTGCGAAAATTAACTCGCAATAAGTCAAAATTTTTTGTCATTGGTGACTTTAATGCCAAACATCGGTCATGGAATAATTCTCAAAGTAATCCCAACGGCAGAATTTTATTTGATGAGTGCTCTTCAGGATATTTCTCAATTCAATACCCTGATAGCCCTACATGTTTTTCCTCTTCTAGAAATCCATCTACGATTGACTTGGTCTTAACCGACTCTAGTCATCTTTGTAGCCAATTAGTTACTCATGCTGATTTTGATTCTGATCATGTCCCTGTTACATTTCAAATATCGCATGAAGCGATTCTCAATCCTATCAGCTCCACTTTCAATTATTTACGAGCCGACTGGAATATATATGAAACGTATGTTGACTCTAATCTTGATGTTAACATTTCTTTAGAAACTAAAATTGATATTGACAATGCTCTTGAAACTTTAACAAATTCCATTGTTGAAGCCAGAAACATTGCAATTCCAAAATGTGAAGTAAAATTTGAATCCGTGATTATAGACGATGATCTTAAACTCTTGATCCGTCTTAAAAACGTGAGGAGAAGGCAATTTCAACGCACTCGTGAACCTGCTATGAAAATTATATGGAAGGATTTGCAGAAAGAAATCAAGAAACGTTTTGCATATTTAAGAAACAAAAATTTTGAAAATAAAATTTCTCAATTGGACCCCGGCTCTAAGCCCTTTTGGAAATTATCTAAAATCTTGAAAAAACCTCAGAAGCCTATACCGGCATTGAAAGAGGAAAACAAATTATTACTAACTAATTGCGAAAAAGCTCAAAAACTTGCTATGCAGTTTGAAAGTGCGCACAATTTTAATTTAGGACTTACTAGTCCAATTGAAAATGAAGTTACTCAGGAGTTCGAAAATATTCTCAATCAAGAGAACGTTTTCGAAAATGCCTGGGAGACTGATTTGGAAGAAGTGAGAACTATTATTAAAAAATTCAAAAATATGAAAGCGCCTGGCGATGATGGAATTTTCTACATCCTCATCAAGAAACTTCCAGAAAGTAGCTTATCATTTCTAGTTGATATATTTAACAAATGTTTTCAATTAGCGTATTTTCCTGACAAATGGAAAAATGCTAAGGTTGTTCCAATTTTAAAACCAGACAAAAATCCTGCAGAAGCTTCTAGCTATCGTCCAATCAGTTTGCTTTCCTCCATCAGTAAACTTTTTGAAAAGGTTATTTTGAACAGAATGATGGCCCACATCAACGAGAATTCAATTTTTGCCAATGAACAGTTCGGATTCCGCCATGGACATTCGACCACTCATCAACTTTTACGTGTAACAAATTTGATCCGTTCCAACAAATCTGAAGGCTACTCTACTGGTCTTGCTCTTCTAGACATAGAAAAAGCATTCGACAGTGTTTGGCATGAAGGTTTGATTGTAAAATTGAAAAATTTTAATTTTCCAACATACATTGTTAGAATAATTCAAAGTTATCTGTCAAATCGTACACTTCAGGTTAATTATCAGAACTCCAGATCCGAAAGACTTCCTGTAAGAGCTGGTGTTCCCCAAGGCAGCATTTTGGGACCAATATTATACAATATTTTCACATCTGACTTACCTGAGTTACCTCAGGGATGTCAAAAATCTTTGTTTGCGGATGACACAGGCCTCTCCGCCAAAGGACGAAGCCTGCGTGTCATCTGTAGTCGATTGCAAAAAAGTTTGGATATATTTTCTTCATACTTGCAAAAATGGAAGATTTCTCCTAATGCTTCCAAAACTCAACTAATAATATTCCCACATAAACCAAAAGCTCTTTATTTGAAACCTTCAAGTAGACATGTTGTCACGATGAGAGGGGTTCCAATAAATTGGTCAGATGAAGTTAAGTATCTAGGACTCATGCTAGATAAGAATTTAACTTTCAAAAATCACATTGAGGGCATTCAAGCCAAATGTAACAAATATGTAAAATGTCTCTATCCCCTTATTAATAGAAAATCAAAACTTTGTCTTAAGAACAAGCTTTTGATATTCAAACAAATTTTCAGGCCAGCCATGTTGTATGCTGTACCAATATGGACTAGCTGTTGTAATACCAGGAAGAAAGCTCTGCAGAGAATTCAAAATAAAATTTTGAAAATGATTCTGAGGCTTCCTCCCTGGTATAGTACCAATGAGTTACATAGGATATCCAATGTTGAAACATTGGAACAAATGTCAAATGAAATAATCAATAATTTCAGGCGAAAATCGTCACAATCTTCTATTGCCACGATTAATGCGTTATATGTTTAGGTTAAGTTAGGTTAAGTATATTAAAAACTTTTTTTTTCTCTTATAAGCAGGTGAAATCAACTCACCTGTAAAAAATCTGAACTGCTACGGCAAATGAAATGTAATATGTTGTTAACAAAATGTTAATAAAATCTTAGATTTGTTTTACCAAATTAGGATGATAGTGTTGTCTAATAACACAGAACACCTAGATATAAGAAATAATGAATGTAATGTTTGGAATGATACTAATAAAGAAATTAAAAAAAAAAAAAAAAAATCATTCAATCGCTAATATTTCGCTAGTGTTTTCAACTAATTGAACTCTATTAGCTCTAACAGAAAGAGCACAATCATTCCGTTGCGATACATATAAACAAGTTCAATTTCATGCTACCTTTATCGAGCAAAAATGCAAAACCCCGAAAACCGCAAAAATCGTGTCAGCACTGTGCTCGAGTCATTTCGCATTCGGGGTTGAAAAACGTTGCGAAGAAGAAGATTACAGTTTTGAAGAGCCGTGACATTTTTTTGTTTTGAACGGTTATGGTTTGCTTTGGATTTTGATGGTCGGGTAGAAAGATGTAAATGTAGAGGCGGTAAATGTTTGCTCCAGTACTTTTCTCATCACTGGTGTCAAACCTCATGTTCCGTAACCGGTCGTTTGAAAACGTCGCGACCCATTGAGAGCTTGCACTATACAAATCTCGTCCAGCACGTCGTTGGCGAGTAATGTGTAGTCTTTCAATACCTATTAAATAGTGTACTCTCGGCTCTCGGCATTGCATATACAATAGAAAGCGTAGTGTTTGGATGGGCGAATTAGATGCGAAAGAGTTGCGCTGAGGACCATGTGATTATAGAGTTGAAATCGAATGTTAACTTCTACGTCCATTAGTCCTCTTGTGGTGTAGGGGTAACGCGTTCCATCTAGTGAACCGAGAGTCGTGAGATCGGTTCTCACCGAGAAAACGCGAAACTTTTTCTCAAATTTTACATGTCCATTTGCGATGTATATGTTATGTTTGGTTTCACGGTAGTTGTTTAATGTATTACCACTGCGTACAACAGAAGAACCCACTGTGCGACGCAACGATGGTTGACGAACGAACGGCGACGACGAATCGGAATAGAAAGTGGTTCCAGTAGGTAGTAGAAGCACGGCAGAGCGATGGCAAGCAGTGCGCGTCTTCGAATCGGATGCATGATGTATGGCGTTTCGTGTGTGTATTTTTGTTAGATATGTAGATGAAGAATGGCAGAGTAAGATCACCAACCACCCCGATCGTACTGCGGTGATGAAAGATTCAGGTCTTTTATTGTCTGAATGAAAATAAAAATTGTGCCGCTCATGCATACTGGATGTTTCGGAGCCCGAATCGAGCCGATCCGAGCATTGGCACCGTTCTAACCGGAAGCGAGCCAGGGAAAAAATGTGCATTTTCCACTTTCCCGCAAGCCTTCGGGTGTTTTCCAGGAGAAGGAATTCTTTTGAATAAAAAAAAAAACAGACGTTGTGCATGCATGCATGAACGTTTTGCATTGGTCGATGTGTGCATTTTCCTTTTGTTATACCTCTACTTCTCCGATTGGGTTTTATAGGAAGGAGTAGAAATTGTTTGACTACATATTTAAGATTGAATTCAATATGCACAAGATATCATTTATTTCAATACATCGGAGTATGGAAAATTAAGTGATATCTAATAACTATGCTTGACATAAGATAGTAAT
Organism: Aedes aegypti; assembly: GCF_002204515.2. Taxonomy (NCBI): domain Eukaryota; kingdom Metazoa; phylum Arthropoda; class Insecta; order Diptera; family Culicidae; genus Aedes; species Aedes aegypti. Next base: position 115,459,284 of record NC_035107.1, on the reverse strand, counting down.
GATCTCTGGAATATTTTTCATCTGAATACTTAAAATATATTCATTTTTCTTATTCACCATTGATTGGGTTGGTAAATGCTGGGTATGGCATAACTTACTAAGATTGATAAAGTTTACAATGCAATCTAAGAAATTTTACATTCCCACGCTAAGCAACTCGAATTGATAGACTGTCCCCAATAATAGTTAACTGATCGTAACAAGCAAAAGGATTATTTCACTGCAATAAATCAATGGCACACGTTAACTATTCAATCATCTGTCTCAGTATTCAGCATTAAGCATTTCTTGCGACATGAAAGAGAAACTGAACAAAAGAACGCCCATCATCCGGGTCACGAACTTTCCGTGAGAAAACCCTTTCACTGAAAAGGGTTATATTAATAAGAACAACTTGAAGCAAACTCTTCAGGTTCGTATTGAATGGAATTTCTCCTTTCGATGGAAACTGGGATCAAACAATGCCCAAACTGGATCCCGGAGGCATATGTCGATAGTCCGCTTCAAAACATTAGCCATTGGTGAATAATACATCATCGGGCTACAAGTTGACAAATGCTATGAACCTTTTTGTCGATTTTGTGTATTTAAGTAGAAAACTGATCGACATGTTTATAGAAAAAATGGAAAAGTATGTTCCACTGAAATATGTGATATACAAAATTATGTTGATCGGGAACTGTCTATCAAATTTGTAATTCAACCCTTTTTCTGGTTTCACTGACACTAGTTCTATTTTTACTTCACATTTAAAACATGGATGCTAGTGTATTCTCACTGTTACATGTAACAAAGAGTCACTTTAAACATCTTCATCTTCCTATATCACCGACTCGGACCATACAGCAGAAACCGGACCGGAATTGGAAAATAGTCATGACTGGAATACATTTATTCGAAGCCATTCTTCGCCCGGCAATGGCTTACTCAACTAGGTACCTAGTTACTTTTCATGTCTGAAAACTTGACAGCATCCCACAATCCATCTGCCCGGCGAACTGGCTTGCATCCTTTCTTCGTCATAATTCCAGTATACAGTCAAGAACCATCACAATAATACTTCCTTCGGGGAGGAAAACCGGCGTCGCCGCGTCATATCGTCGTTTCATACTTTCCTAATGTTTCCTAATGGCTGCGTTCGTCTCGGTAATGGTTGAATGTCACATACCTCTATGTGGATGATGCTGTAGAAAAAATAGCTCACGTTGCTAAAACTCGGGCTGAGTCAAAGTATTATTTTACAATAGTGTGCCATTCATACGGATGGAAAGGACGAACAAAATATGACACCTAACAGAAAGAATTGAACAAAAGAATCGTTACTACCCGGTGATGTTATGAAGAGTCTGCTTCTGACACAGGACTGTGTCGTCATTTCTTGAACGTTTGTAAAGTCCATCGGTTATTCGCAAATTTTCAGAAAAAAAAATCAATCAGTCAATTTCTAAAGTTTTCTCAAAACTTTAATCAAATTCCAAGCCAATCCAATTGATGAATTTTCTTTTCAAACCTGCTTCAGAAGGATCTGATACATATCATATTCAATAGTTTATAGTAGCATGTTCGATACTACGGTTCAAATGTCATGGCTTAGGCAGTGTCCATTAATTACGTAACACTAAAATTGGAAATTAACGCTTTTTAATTGAAAAAGAAAATAAAATTTTTGTTTGATTAACGCTTGAGCCAACCACCCCCCTCCCCTTTGAGCGTTTAGTAATTTGTGGATGCCGCCTTACAGAGCATCAAGAGACTTGACCAACTTAGTGTCATTATGAGAACTTCTACAGTTATTAACTGCGAGCTTCCTTTGCTGATAGACTATTTTTGTGTGGCAGGTACGAATATACTCAATGCCCTGGGTAGTCGAAAAAAATTCCAACCCGGAAAGATCCTCGATCGGTGGGATTTGAACCCACGATCCTCAGCTTGATCTAGCTGAAAGCTACTCGTTTACTGATATTTTTTTTTTTTTTTTTTTTTTTTTTTTTTTTTTTTTTTTTTTCCTCCGTGAGGCGTCTTCTGGTGGCTGGACGGTTTTTTGTGGAGGGGCTGGGAATCGAACCCATGACCTTCCGCTTATGAAGCGAAAGCGCAACCTCAAGGCTACAGAGCCCCCTCAACGACTATATAGGCCTCCCAAAAATAAAATCATTATACAGTCGCCTCTCCATATCTCGATATCGAAAGGACCATCGAGATAGGGAGAGAACGAGATATAGAAAAAAAAATTGATGAACACTAGATTGAAAATCACTCCGTTACCAAGAAAATTAAAAACAAACAGACGTCATTTCGTCATTTTTTTTTTGAATCCCTAGAATCTAGTCTAGTAACCTTTGTTAATGAGCATATCAACATACAGAGAGCAAATCGGGAATGAAAATCACATCGAGATAGGGAGATATCGAGATAAGGAGGATATCGAGACAACAAGAGTGAAATTGTATGCAGAATGAAGGGACCAAAAAAATCATCGACATAGGGAGAGATATCGCGATGTAGAACATCGGGATGTGGAGAGTCGACTGTATTCGAAATAAATTATAATGTGAAGAATCGGCATCATTCGACTAGCTATAATTCATGTTTTTACCCATAAGTAAAATTTCGTTCAGGAATTTCGCCAGGAGTTCTTCCAAAGGATTATTCTACGGGTTTTTGCTGGGATGTTACTATAGCGATTTCGCCAGGAGTTTCTGAAGGAGTTTTTGCCGAAATGCCTCCAGTGATTCCATCACAAATTCCTCCAGTAAAATCATTACGGAGATTTCTCCAGGAATTTCTCCAAGGAGTCCTCATGAAACGTTATCATGAATTATTGCAGAAATTACTTCAAGAGATTCTGCAAGCGATTTCTCCTGATACTCACCCTAAAAATTTAAGCTAGATCAAATTTCTATGCCTGGAGTATCTAATCACGATTTAGTTTTCTGTTCTTTGCGATTATCACTTATATGTAAGAGTTGAAGATATTGTCCAATACCACGACTACGTTTTCAAGTGCATTCAAGTGCATTACTGGTGGGTTTTATAATATTGAATGGAATAATTTGTTTTGCATGGAGGACCCGAACGAAATACTTAACTTCATAAATTATCACATTCTCAAACTTCACGACGATTTCATACCTCTACGTCGCAAAAAGAAGGATAGAACCCCTTGGTTCAACAGTGATATTTCTCATGCATTTCTTAATAGAAATCTGGCCTACGATCAAAGGAAGCGTTCTAGAACTGAGATTGACAGAAACACTTACAAGCGCCTTCGAAATTTTGCGAATGACTTGGTCAGGCAAGCAAAAATCAATCACGATAAGCAAACTTGCCTAGCAAGCAACTATGGAAAAACATTAAAAAATTAGGAATATCTAATGATTCAAGTTTTCTTGATCAAGATTGTTTAAATGCAAACCAAATAAATGACTATTTTATCTCCAAATATATTAATGACCCGTCGTCTGTTCCAATACCATTTTATTCTGATGATTTCAAATTCAATGTTTTTCAAGAGGAAGATATTTTCTCAATTAAGTCGAATGCTGTTGGCTTGGACAATATTCCGATTAGGTTTATTAAAATATTGTTACCTATTGCTTTGCCAATATATAAGTTTCTGTTTGATTCCATTATTAAAACATCTGTTTTCCCGAGAGCTTGGAAGAACTCTAAAGTAATACCCATAAAAAAGAAAGGAAACAGTGCTTCTCTTTCAAATCTACGGCCTATAAGTATACTGAGTTCTTTGTCTAAAGTTTTTGAAAAACTACTCATAATACAAATTACTAAATTTATTACTGATAATGATCTTTTGCATCCGCTTCAATCTGGATTCCGTCAGAATCACAGTACAAATTCAGCTTTAATCAAAATTCATGATGACATTGCTCGTGTTATAGATCGCAGAGGGATTGCTGTTTTACTTCTAATCGATTTCGCTAAAGATTTTGATAGAGTTTCGCACTCTAAACTGGTTAAGAAGTTGTCATCAAAATTTAGGTTTCTCCCAATGCTGTTAAATTAATCGAATCTTACTTGAACGAACGGAAACAAGCTGTTTTCTACAATGGTGTTTTATCTGATTTCAGTTTTATTGAATCTGGAGTACCCCAAGCAAGGGGTGGGTCACTTGTTCAATGCACATTACATGTGCATCAGTTTGCATCAAATGCATTTTTTGGACATTCACATCAACTTAGCCCTGGCCTGTTGTTGCCATATAGCAACGCGCCATTGTTTGTTTTGAATGTTTTGAAACCGTTCCCAACAAAAATAAGCTTTCTCTGGTATTCTGCAAGTAATCGCATGTTTTATTTGTTTCAGGTTATGAAGTCGTTGGTTCAAACTGCAAATATATAAAATTTGAAATAAAAGACTGGCTGACGGTGCTCAAGGGTCTTTGAGCTATTGGGCGTCTTTTTAGTCTACGTCTTTTTGAGGACATCATACATTTATTCAAGGAAGATCCCTGCGTACAACATGGAGAAGAATAACATTGCTTATCAGGAATACATTGTCCTACGTTCCCATAAAACAGTGCGCTTTAAAATCTGGATTAATTGTAACATTCTTCTCGATCAACCAACAGTGTACGCTTTACTGGTGGCGAATATAAATCCACATCGAGTTTTCCAATCCAAGTCTAGATGGAAATATTCAAAAATTAACCACAACAAGGGTCTCTCGGAGATCCCGAACAACTGTGTTTAATTGTTCAAGTGTGGTTTAGTAAATGAATCATTATAATAAAAAGGTTCGAGTCTTCGTCAATTCAATTTATTTCACGGCTTTGCAAACACCCTTATATAAACCACAACTCTGTTGAGATATAACCGTAACACAGCTCAGATAACAGCTTCTTTTGAACCTACTCATTCCTAACAATTATACAGCTGCCACTTCAATTTGCCGTCTAGGAATCAGAAGTTTCGACAAGAAAACTATTTACTATTAAAGACATGTTTGCCTCTTCAATGAGTACGCCAACAATCTGCTTTGGCGATATGATCTATTTCGCGCTCCCCCATAGCCGGAGTCCATCTTGTCAGCCGCCTTACTGCCAAAGGGGGGATTTGAAGATTTTTTAATTGGATTAGTTACCCAAATGGCAATATCCGAAACTAAAACATAAATCCAAGATATCTACAGTGTTTTAAGTCCCTCTTGAAACGACTTTGGGTGAGGTGGCAGCTCCTCTTGAGTTTGTGGAAGATGGAGTTTGACACTTCAAAAAGGACAACAGTTAGCTGAAGCAAGCCATGAATTAAAAATTTGCTGAGTGTGCATTTAAATGCATTCCAATGCATGAAATTATTCTGATTTATCAGATGCATCAGAAGTGATCCACCCCTTGACCCCAAGGCTCCGTGCTGGGGCCACTACTGTTTTCGTTATTTTTAAATGACCTACCGGCAAGTTTAGAATTATGTTCAATTCATATGTTTGCTGACAATGTTCAAGTATACCTCTGTGCGTCCGATGATGTTGACATGAATGATTTTGCTAGAAAAAATAATCATGATTTAAATAATATATTGAGATGGTCACAAATTAATCTTTTGGCTGTGAACCCATCAAAACCAAAGCAATGCTTATATGTAAGCTTAAAAACCGCCCTCTACCGCTTTCAATTTATTTCGATGGTAAAAGAGTACAGTTTTATGATAAATTAGAAAACTTGGGTGTTATTTTTACTTCAAATTTATACTGGGATGCATTTACTTACTTACTTACTTGATGGGCTACAATCCGCTACGTTGAATCTACGCCGAATGGATAACTCTTCTCCACTGGGCTCGGTCCTGAGCCAATCGCTTCCAGTCGCCCTGAACGTTAAGTGCCCTTAAGTCCTCTGCAACTGCAAAAAGCCAACGTGTGCGTGGCCTACCACGAAGCCGACGGCCTCGTCCGGGTTCTCTACTGAATATTATTTTTGCTTGTCGTTCTTCCGGCATTCGTACCACGTGACCAGCCCAACGTAGCCTGCCGTGTTTTATGAGCTTGATAATATCCACTTCTTTATATACTTGGTACAACTCATGATTCATGCGACGCCGCCAGATGCCATTTTCTTGTTTACCGCCGAGTATTGTTCGCAGCACTTTACGCTCAAAAACTCCAAACGCTTTCCGGTCGACCTCTTTTAACGTCCAGGATTCATGGATGCATTTTTAAGAAGCTTTTGAGAAGCTGAATCTAACTACAAAACACCTAGACACAGCTATGAAAATTAAATTGTTTAAATCCTTAATTTTGCCTCATTTTATATATTGTGATTTCTTGTTTAGTAATGCGACAGCTTCTGAACTAAACAGACTACGGGTTGCGCTTAATGCATGTGTTAGATATGTGTTCAATCTTACTAGGTATTCTCATGTATCCCACTTGCAAGATGTTTTGTTAGGATGCCAGTTTTCTAAATTTTATAGTTTTAGAGCCTGTTTACAAGTGTACATCATCATCAAACGTAAAACGCCTCGCTATCTCTACGACAAGCTTCAATTCATGAGAAATATGAGCCTAGTAATACTCAATCACTCATCTGCAAATTACGGACAATCATTGTTTGTGAGAGGCATTAACAATTGGAATCGTTTGTCTCGTACCCTTAAGTCAACTGCTAATATTTATGGTTTCAGAGGGGGTTTGCTTAGAGAACTTGAGCGCTTGCAATAGAACATTGAGGAAAATCGAATTCAGGAATATAATTCGAATTACTTAAATAGTTTTAATGAAATCGCCACAGTGTAACACTTCAAGAAGGAGTTTCCTTACGTTACATAAATTCAAATAAAGAAATAAAATAATAAATAATAAAAATTTTCCAGAAACACCTCTACAGATTCCTCTATGAAAATTTCTATAGGAATTTTAGCAGAGATGTCTTCAAGGGTTTCTCCAGGATACACTTAGACATTTTCTTAAGGAATCCTTCACATATGTCTACAATGATTTCTCCAGAAATTCTTCAGGTAGTCCTCCCGAGATTCCTCTAAGAATTATTTCTGAGATTTTCTCTACAGATCATTCCACGAGTTCTTCTTGAGATTTCGCCGAAAATGCATCTAGGGATTCTATAAGAAATTAATTAATTAATTTCTATTGTTGGCCAACAAATAAAAGGTCGTCTCACTGATTTTGATAGTGGTATATTCCGCTTCAAAACTACAATTATTAATTTATTGACATCAATTTTTATCCTAGAATCTTACTTACTATTTCAGTGGGTCTTTCAGACTAATTGGCCAATAAATTCATTTCGCTGTTCGCCACGTAGGTCGGGTTCTATATTAGAATTACTAAACTAAATTAGAATAATTTCACAATCGTATTATTGTATCGTATGCCTCTAGTGATTTTCAGGCTGCTACTATTTATAAAAATATAGTTATAAATTCAGGGAAAACTTTCCAGTGAAACCATTTAGCCTGTCTGCAGATCACTGGCAAATTTTCGGTTGACCAGCGTTTCAAAAAAAAAAAAATGTCGAGTCTTCGCCGAATTTCATCCCACGTGTTTCGAATGATTATTGCATACGACAAAATTGGTGCTGGGGGTTGCCTGACTCCACTCGAGCTTCCTAGGAGAACGTGATATGGCGAGAGTGCTTCAGATTCTTCCGAGTCCATCGGCAGGTACGTAAGAGGCCTGGAATTGACTAAGTGCTTTGCCTCCACAACCATTATGTAGACTATCATCATCTAGCTTTCCAACAGAGTAGGCCGATTCTATTGCAGTCTTCACCGATCGTACCAGACGCTCCCACGTACCTTCCATGTGCGGAGCGCCTGGTGGAATAAAAGTCCATTTTGTTGAAGCGTTGGTGAAAGTATACGCAATATCTTGACTAATTTGTTCTCGTAGAATCCGTTCCGCTCCGTGGAAATTGATTCCATTATCGATGAAAAATTCTATTGGAGGACCCCATCGAGAGATGAATCTCCGAACACACGAAATGTAAGAAGCAGCAGATAAGGTAAAGGCGACCTCTAGATGGACTGCCCGAACCGCGAGACAGGTGAAGAGAACGATCCACCTTTTCACATTTGATCTTCCTACTTTTACCGAAAGGGTCCAAAATAGTCTATACCGGTATAAGTAAATGGGCGAACATGGTCGGCAAGACGTATGGAAGGTAAAGGAGGCATAGGCGGAACTTATGGAAGGGCCCTCCGAAGTTTGCAGAACAGACAATCGCGAGAAATTTTTCGTACCAATGTTCGGAGTCGCGGAACCATGTACAGTTGTCGCATTTCGTTAAGCACTGTCTCGTGATTAGCATGCCTGTAAGTGCGGTGATACCAATCAACGAGTAGTGATGTCACAGGGTGTTCTTTAGGCATGAGTACTGGATATCGAAAGTCAGCGAGCAGATGTTTCGCCTTCCTCGCTCGACTATTTTGGCGAATTACACCCCTGTCATCCATCGTCGGTACGTATTGGTACAAAACGCTCCCCGAATCGATCGCTTTTCGTAAGACCGCATTTCTCGAAAATATTAGCACCTCATCAGGATAGGTTTACCCGTTGCACTTGCTTGATAGCTTATCTAGCAGTCAGCAGCTCTTCTTGAAGTAGTGATTTTGGAAATAGTCGTCCACGTAATGGCATTTGATTATACTCTGCGCTGCTCGAGGAAATTGGCCGAAATGCTCACTCGCGTTAAGGTTCTTCACGTATTGCGCGGACGCTGGGGAGCACGTGGAGCCAAAGGATGCAACATCTGGATTTTCGGAATGGCCTGAGCGCCACAAGAATCGTTGCGAATGTTAATCATTTTCGCGAATATGCACCTGGTGAAACATGTCTTGAATATCTGCGCTAATCGCCACATGGTACAGACAAAATCGGAAAAGAACACCAAGAAGCGAAGTCAACTTGCTTCTGGACCCTTCAGCAAAGCAGTGTTGAGAGATACACCGTCAACTTTGGCGACCGCGTGCTATATTATGCGTATTTTATCGGGTTTCTTAACGTAGATCACAGCCCCCAAAAGAAGGTACCAGATTTTATCCGGAATCGCTTTGGAGAGTTCTTCCTTTGAAGCTGGATGTGCGTATCCCTTCTCACTGTATTCCTTAATTTGCCGATGAAGATTTTCTTTTAGAACGGGATTGCGCTCCATGCGCCGTTCTAGGTATTTTAATCTACGTAGTGCCATCGAAATGCTTTGTGGAAGCTTGATGTTTTCTACCCTCTACAGTAATCTGGTTTCAAATCGGTCTCTGATGCCTTTGGTCGTACTCTCTAGATGATATTGAGCGCGTTGGTCTCCTTCAGATAGAACGTTGGCCTTCGTTCCTTCGCTTACTCCTTCAATCTCAAAGAACTGTTTCATCGTTTCGTGTAGCTCACAGTTTTTGTTACATTCATACACATGGTAATTGTACGTTTCAACAGGACCATTAGGCTACCCACCATACACACACCGGCCGAGTCTGGTTTTAACCGCTACAGGACTGGTTTCATCTCCTTCCTTAACCTTCAGTGGAACTGCCAAGCGCAAATTATCTATCCTGATCAGACGACGTTTTCGTAACTCTGCATTGGAACTGTTTTCAAATGGCTAAAACGTTTTCTCGCCTCCTCCAGGAGGAAGGTTTGGCTGGGCAGTTTTAGATAATCTACAGTTCGTGCTTCCGCCACCTTGAAAAGTGCACCATGCTTCTTTTGAGAGATTTCAAATGAGACCATTCTCGAATTCTTCTCTCTCCGTGAAGTGTTTCCTGTCCATCGGTGAAGACAGAGATGATGGGGATTATCAATGAGGTCCAACTGTTCTGCAAGGTCATCCTCAATTAGCGTTAACCGAGATCCTTCGTCTAGGATGGCGAAGACATCTATGGAGCAATTCTTTCCATGGATCGTGACCGAGATGATTCCGAACAAGAATCCCGAGCTAGATGAGCGATGAACATTATTTACTGTCAGCCATGTAGTTTTGAAATGTACTAAAGTCCACTTGTGCAGCCTCACGCCTGTAACCAGCCCACATAAGTTTTTGATATGCCGATAGTTTTCCCACTAGCTTGGACTGCCAATCCATAGTCGATCAATCTTTCGTGACCATTTGGAGCTGCAAGCGATCGTACATCCTTCAACAGCGAGTAAATTAGCATTTCTGGCCACCCAAACCGCATTCTAAGGGTTTCTATCACCTGCGGTACCGCTTGGGGCAGTACCAAGCGACAACGAACAGTGTCCAGCGCGTGTCCTTTAAGGCAACGTTGAATGTGAACCATGTTTTCCCATCTGTGAATCCGCAAGCACTGCCTATAACTGCAGATTTGTAATATTCGACATAAGTAGGCATTGAGTAAATGAAGCACCAAGTGTGCACGGCATAAAAATTAACAAGGCAGGCTCTTTACTGATGTAAAGCAACGAATTTGGTTGTAAACATGTGACGTCACTCCTATCGTACCATATACCTCCGGACTAGACCTATTCATATTTTCAATAATGTCTGGAAACTCCCCAGTCAACCAATACTTTGATTTTTCGTTGCGAAATGAACTTCTGATCAAAATTTCACTGAATTTAGAGTAAATTTAGTTATGCTTCAAATCAATTACGTGTTTTTGGGCTATTTTCAAGCTTTAAAAAATCATAACTACCGAACTAAACATCAAAATTTATCGGAAATACCTCTACATAGTAGTTTATCCAATTCTACGAACTTTTGCCGAACACGATTTTATGATTGTAGCAAGTTTTAACATAGTTTGGTTGAGGTTTGTATCTCGAGGTTCTTGAAAATCTCTTTTTTCGGGAATTGTTTTCACTAAACAGCATGCCTGCATGAAAATTTCGGATTTTTAATTTTCAGAAATGATGACAATGCATATCTAAAAGTCAATCTCGTTCAAAATTACCATTTATCTTACGAAAATAAATTGTAAAAAATAGGTAATTATGAAGCACATTTGTAAATCCACTGTGGGTGAGCCAAGAGCACCACCGTGAGCTTCAATGAATACAAAAAATGAACACGTTAGCACTGCCTTTTCTCAGTCGATGACGATGATTGTTTTCAAATCGTTCTAAATGATCAGTGAAATGCGATCAAAGCAATCATCACTTGGAAAGAAAAAGCAATGCTAACTTGTTCAATTCATTCGTTTCCGGTACATGTGTCATGCATGATTCAACTATCATCAGGTTGCGATGCGGTGCTCGATCTTTGGGCATTTATTGTAATTTATTGCCTTCAGCAACATGTAATCTGTTGATGGTCAATGAATTTAAAAATGTATTATGTTTGATTCCCGTTGACTAGGGCCTGAAAAAATAATGCCAATGCATGTTTTATATACCATGTATATTATCAGGTATCAGGTATCAGAACGTCGGCTCAAGCGGCACGTTCCCCTCCAAATGGGAGATTTGTGCCATCACCATATGCAGCCTATCTCATCACTTACCTGAAAGGACTGGGAAAAGGAAGGAGAGAGGGAATAGGAAATGCGGAGAAGAAAAAAGGAAAAAATACCCATGAGGGCAAAAACGCCAAGACGAAGAGGAACCGTAAGCTCATCAACAAAATTGATTTGATTGACTGCGTAGAACTAGAACTGATAGTCCTGTACAAATAAGCAGAAAATGTATACACAAAAGTGGTTTTGACAGTAAACTGTACTTGCAACAAAGGTTGAAAGGCAAATCATGATTGATTTGAGACGTAGTAGAGTAACTACGAAAGGGTGATTTCGATTAATGTCAAATGCGGACAGTTGTTTGGAGTTTGTAAAAAAAAAAAATCTGTAAATTAATAAAACAAAGAGTAAATAAAAAAAAATGCTTATATAAAAAAAACGAATAAACACAAAATTCACTTATTTAGGCAATTCATTTATTTGATTTCAATTTCTGGCAAACAAAGTTGGCACAATATTTTTCAGTTCTTTTTCTTATTCTCTGAAAGCTTTAGAGTGATTTGAGTGAAACGGTAGAAAATTTTGTAATTGCATTTTTCCAACACCCGCAATGAGTTCTCGTCTACACCAATAACGAGAAATCTACGACCATCCGATCGATTTCGATTTAATGAAAAAACTCTCCAGTATCGGGTATCCAACCCAGTATTGAGACGGGCAATGTTCTTCAACACATCGTCAGGGCGGAGATGTTCTTTTATACACCGAGGAAACACTCCCACAAATCGTTGAAGTGCAGGAGGAGGCACAAAACATTTCACGGTGAAGCGAAAATCCAAGGTGGCTGAGCTCAGTTGATTGAGTGAACATTGAAGCCACTCCAGGCTAAACGAATCCACTGCCTCAATCCACAGATCACCACCGGAAAATCCAAAGCCGACAAATTTTGCCTGTTCTGCATTTGGGGGAATCAGGTCTTGAAGCGAGGCCAGTTCTCCCAAAAGGTACCGTTTTGATTCATATTACGGACAGCTTCAAATTCCGGACACTCTCGTTTATATGGGAAACATTTCACACGAAATGTTTCAATTTTCGCCGTCCAAAAGTTCTCATTTTCGAGGCTCGTTTTATTAGGTTTTTCCATAAATATCATTGCAAATTTATAATGCCCAACTAACTTAGACGTCTCTTAAGTGGTTGAACGATTTCAATTGATGATTTGACTGTTCCATTAATGATTATCATGAGCTGTCCGTAATTCGAATCAAAGCGTCCGGAATATGAGGCAAAAGTGATGGAGCGTCCGGAATAAGAATCATGAAAAGGCCACACGTTTTGATTTATTTAAAATTATTCAAGTTGCGGACGCGTATTCTTTACCCACCATCCGAAAGTTAAGGGCTTCCGACGCTCGATAACGCTAAAAAATCATACAGAATGATTTATTTTGTATGGTCCATGCTGGGTTATACTTCACTGAGGCCTTAAGTGTCCGTAATATGAATCAAAACGGTAGTCCAAGAAGTTTTGGTCAATTTTAGATTCACGACACACCAAAAGACGAAGATTTCCTTGATATTTCGATTTTTTTTCCTTGTTGGTTTGCGGACTTGTAGCAGCCCGTTTCCCTTTACGCATAACGTTGTTCACATCGGTGATGGTTGTATCTTTTGATGTAGATGGTAGATTTTCCGTTGGTATAGTGTTTTTCTCGGGGTTATTAGGAGTAACCGTAGTTTGCGACACGGAAGCCATGGAAATAGCTTCATCCCCACTTGAAGCAAGCAGACTATCGGTATCGCAGTTGGAATCCATGATGAATTAGTAGATAACAAATGGGAAAATATTTGATGGAAAATCGTTGCGAAAATATGTATTATATTATCGCGAAGATGAAGCACTGATCAAAGGAGCACGTGACTAATGACGATGGTCAATAAATCGAAATGAAATGCAGACAACTGCCTAGTGCACAATGTATTCGGGGATGATTGTATGGCAACGTGGAACTGATAGAAACAACACATTGTTGTTCACGGTCGATGTGGAGAAATAGCTTATACGTAATAGATAGCAGTAAAAGTATACTGTGGTTGCGCATTAATTCAAGGCGATGAATTTGCGATGTTTTCAGACACAATGGGTAGTAAATCTGAAGCGAATAACAATAAATGAAAAAAAAGCTGTTCTCTGCGTAATAATAGACAGAACAAAAATGATGAAATCACACAGCCGTTCAGTTTTAAAAAATAAAACGGATGTGTGTTTTTATTTTATTGATCCGTCGACTATTATGGAGAAACCTGATTTTCGCAAAATCTGCGTGGCCCATGGTATGATGCAGAAGATCCCGCACACGAATGGAAATTGTCTATATATACATACTTACAGTTTGCAGTTTACATTCAAACATCAATCTTAAGTATACCTCACCATCAAGCGTTTAGGCAAGAACGTAGTATTTAACACACATTTATGTAGAATTCTGCATTTTTGGAAGCTGCGCGACTATGGCGATGGTGGAAAATGACCCATAAATCCTGCGATTATTCGATTTTCCGCAGTAATTCACAAACAACTTTTGTTTTATTCGCGAGATTCAACACTGACACATATTATTAGACTATAAACACTATTTAAATAAAAGTGCGCATCGTACCTTCGTGCTGTGCGTACACGAATTCTCTCTGCTCTTGGAAGTTTTCTTAAAAACTACCTAAAGCAATAAAACAGTACTTTTCAGTGCTACAAAAACAGTACTTTTCAGTGCTAAAATTAAAAACGGTACTTTTCAGTGCTACTAAAACAGTACTTTTCTGTACTATTTTTCTACTATTGATCCCTTTACGATCCTTGTTTGGACCCGTGCCTTCGATTTTTCGTTGGACCCGTTGGCGAAAGCTAGCGGTGGTAATCCTTCTTGGACACCGTCTTGGGAAAAAACCTTTCGAAGGTCACGTCTTCTTTCGTTTATTAATTAAACATGGTATCAACAACAAACAAAAGGAAGGGTGAATCTCTGAATTCACTACTTCCTTCCAAAAAAGTGGGTTTTAAAACTGTCACTACACGTGGCAAGAATGGAAGAAAGGACGTTTCTCCGGAATGCGAACTTTCTTCCAAGGGTGAAATGAATAATTGTATCGAAATGAGCAATCAGTTCGATGCTCTAGACAAATTTTCCGAACACCAAATCGAAGCAGCCTCTAGCCCAGGCTCTTTGATTCAAGTGAGGAAGCAAAGAGTGCCGCCTATCGTGGTCAGTTGTTCCGAATTTGGGGGATTTAGGCAGGAGATCTTGAACTCCATTAGGGGAATCAAGGTTTCCTTCCAAATCGCAAAGAAAGGAGACTGTCGCGTTTTGCCGGAAACTCTTAAAGATCGTGAGCTTCTTCTCAAACATCTTGAAGAGAAGAAGCACAAATTTTTTACTTATGACGACAAAACTGAACGTTTGTTCAAAGTTGTCTTGAAAGGTCTCTCAAGTGACTATAAATCACCTGAAGAGATCAAAAATGGAATAAATGATTTACTTGGATTTTCCCCAGTCCAAGTAATCATTATGAAAAAGAGAACCCAATCTGGCATTGTTCGGAAAGGGCTTTCTCAAGAATTTTATTTAGTTCACTTTAACAAAAAAGAACTAAATAATATTAAAGCTTTAGAAAAAGCAAAACTTTTGTTCGATGTCCGTGTGACATGGGAACATTTCCAGAAACCTGGAGGAAATTACCAGAACCCCACTCAGTGCCGTCGGTGCCAAAAGTGGGGTCATGGTACAAAAAATTGTCGCATGGATGCTAAATGCATGATTTGCGGAGGTTCTTCTCACGCCAAAGACGTCTGTCCAGTGAAGGAAGATACCACCAAATTCATATGTTGTAATTGCGGGGCTAACCATAAGTCCAATTTTTGGAATTGTCCTTCACGCAAAAAGGTCATTGAGGCTCGTGCCAGGCAGATGAAAGATAATATCCGTTACGATAACGGTCGTTTCCGGAATTTGCCTGGTAGAGTATCGAACAATGCTCATTTTTCAGTTAACGATCGCTTGATCATGAATCATACCCATCAGGAAGATCATAATCATGCTCATTCACAAACTAATTTTAATCCGTCGGGTAGCCGTTCGAATCTTTCAATTTCGAATGTATCTACCCACGGTAAATCCTTTGCCGATATCGTAGCAGGAAATTCGAACTCCTCCCCTGTTCGATCCATGGGTACCCATTCCACTTGTTTTAAATCAAATGGAAAAAGCCCTACCGCCATAGGTAACTCCGCTTCTTCGTCTACCGGAAATTCCAATGGGAAATCACATGACATGTCTGCCTCTGATTTTAATTTTCTAACTGAACAATTGAATCTAATGATTGATGCAATGTTCAAAGCCACCACTATGACTGAAGCAGTCCAAGTAGGTGTAAAATTTACAAATCAAATTGTTATTGGATTACGTTTTTCTAATGGATCCAAATAATAATTTAAATATTTTAAATTGGAATGCTCGTTCTCTGAATGGTAAAGAGGATGAGATGTTTAATTTTCTTACGGTTAATAACGTGCATATAGCAGTTATTACCGAAACGTATTTAAAACCTGGATCTAAACTCAAAAGAGATCCTAACTTTTTTGTTTATCGTAATGATCGACTTGATGGGGCATGTGGGGGAGTTGCAATCATCATTCATAGGCGTATAAAACATCAACTGTTTTCATCATTTGAAACTAAAGTTTTTGAAACTTTGGGTGTTTCTGTTGAAACACAGTTTGGTAAATATACTTTCATAGCTGCCTATTTGCCTTTTCAATGCTCTGGGCAGCAAGTTAATTTGCTCCAAACTGACTTGCGTAAATTGACTCGCAATAAGTCATTTTTTTTGTCATTGGTGACTTTAATGCCAAACATCGGTCATGGAATAATTCTCAAAGTAATTCCAACGGCAGAATTTTATTTGATGAGTGCTCTTCAGGATATTTCTCAATTCAATACCCTGATAGCCCTACATGTTTTTCCTCTTCTAGAAATCCATCTACGATTGATTTGGTCTTAACCGACTCTAGTCATCTTTGTAGCCAACTGATTACTCATGCTGATTTTGATTCTGATCATGTCCCTGTTACATTTCAAATATCCCAAGAAGCGATTCTCAATCCTATCAGCTCTACTTTCAATTATTTACGAGCCGACTGGAATATATATAAAACGTATGTTGACTCCAATCTTGATGTTAACATTTCTTTAGAAACTAAACTTGATATTGACAATGCTCTTGAAACTTTAACAAATTCCATTGTTGAAGCCCGGAGCATTGCAATTCCAAAATGTGAAGTAAAATTTCAATCCGTGATTATAGACGATGATCTTAAACTCTTGATCCGTCTTAAAAACGTGAGGAGAAGGCAATTTCAACGCACTCGCGATCCTGCTATGAAAATTATATGGCAGGATTTGCAGAAAGAAATCAAGAAACGTTTTGCTCAATTAAGAAACAAAAATTTTGAAAATAAAATTTCTCAATTGGGCCCTGGCTCTAAGCCCTTTTGGAAATTATCTAAAATCTTGAAAAAACCTCAGAAGCCAATACCGGCATTGAAAGAGGAAAACAAATTATTACTAACTAATTGCGAAAAAGCTCAAAAACTTGCTATGCAGTTTGAAAGTGCGCACAATTTTAATTTAGGACTTACTAGTCCAATTGAAAATGAAGTTACTCAGGAGTTCGAAAATATTCTCAATCAAGAGAACGTTTTCGAAAATGCCTGGGAGACTGATTTGGAAGAAGTGAGAACTATTATTAAAAAATTCAAAAACATGAAAGCTCCTGGCGATGATGGAATTTTCTACATCCTCATCAAGAAACTTCCAGAAAGTAGCTTATCATTTTTAGTTGATATATTTAACAAATGTTTTCAATTAGCATATTTTCCTGACAAATGGAAAAATGCTAAGGTTGTTCCAATTTTAAAACCAGACAAAAATCCTGCAGAAGCTTCTAGCTATCGTCCAATCAGTTTGCTTTCCTCCATCAGTAAACTTTTTGAAAAGGTTATTTTGAACAGAATGATGGCCCACATCAACGAAAATTCAATTTTTGCCAATGAACAGTTCGGATTCCGCCATGGACATTCGACCACTCATCAACTTTTGCGTGTAACAAATTTGATCCGTTCCAACAAATCTGAAGGCTATTCTACTGGTCTTGCTCTTCTAGACATAGAAAAAGCATTCGACAGTGTTTGGCATGAAGGTTTGATTGTAAAATTAAAAAACTTTAATTTTCCAACATACATTGTTAGAATAATTCAAAGTTATCTGTCAAATCGTACACTTCAGGTTAATTATAAGAACTCCAGATCTGAAAGACTTCCTGTAAGAGCTGGTGTTCCTCAAGGCAGCATTTTGGGACCAATATTATACAATATTTTCACATCTGACTTACCTGAGCTACCTCAGGGATGTCAAAAATCTTTGTTTGCGGATGACACAGGCCTCTCCGCCAAAGGACGAAGCCTGCGTGTCATCTGTAGTCGATTGCAAAAAAGTTTGGATATTTTTTCTTCATACTTACAAAAATGCTTCCAAAACTCAACTAATAATATTCCCACATAAACCAAAAGCTCTTTATTTGAAACCTTCAAGTAGACATACTGTCGCGATGAGAGGGGTTCCAATAAATTGGTCAGATGAAGTTAAGTATCTAGGGCTCATGCTAGATAAGAATTTAACTTTCAAAAATCACATTGAGGGCATTCAAGCCAAATGTAATAAATATGTAAAATGTCTCTATCCCCTTATTAATAGAAAATCAAAACTTTGTCTTAAGAACAAGCTGTTGATATTCAAACAAATTTTCAGGCCAGCCATGTTGTATGCTGTACCAATATGGACTAGCTGTTGTAATACCAGGAAGAAAGCTCTGCAGAGAATTCAAAATAAAATTTTGAAAATGATTCTGAGGCTTCCTCCCTGGTATAGTACCAATGAGTTACATAGAATATCCAATGTTGAAACATTGGAACAAATGTCAAATACAATCATTAATAATTTCAGGCAAAAATCGTTACAATCTTCTATTGCCACGATTAATGCGTTATATGTTTAGGTTAAGTTAGGTTAAGTATATTAAAAACATTTTTTTTTTCTCTTATAAGCAGGTGAAATCAACTCACCTGTAAAAAAACTGAACTGCTACGGCAAATGAAATGTAATATGTTGTTAACAAAATGTTAATTAAATCTTTAATTAATTTGTTTTACCAAATTAGGATGATAGTGTTTTCAAGTAACACAGAACACCTAGATATAAGAAATGAATGTAATGGTTGGAATGATACTAATAAAGAAATTAAAAAAAAAAAAAAAAAAAAAAAAAAAAAAAAAAAAAAAAAAAAAAAAAAAAAAAACTATTTAAATAAATAGAAAATCAGAAGAAATGAACTATTTCTCGAAGAAGCCGATCACAAAGGACCGACCATCCTACTTCACAAACAACTATGTGAAAAAAAAAAAAAAAAAAAAAAAAAAAAAAAAAAAAAAAAAAAAAAAAAAAATGAAATACAATGAATACAAAAAATGAACACGTTAGCACTGCCTTTTCTCAGTCGATGACGATGATTGTTTTCAAATCGTTCTAAATGATCAGTGAAATGCGATCAAAGCAATCATCACTTGGAAAGAAAAAGCAATGCTAACTTGTTCAATTCATTCGTTTCCGGTACATGTGTCATGCATGATTCAACTATCATCAGGTTGCGATGCGGTGCTCGATCTTTGGGCATTTATTGTAATTTATTGCCTTCAGCAACATGTAATCTGTTGATGGTCAATGAATTTAAAAATGTATTATGTTTGATTCCCGTTGACTAGGGCCTGAAAAAATAATGC
The DNA here is from genome assembly GCF_002204515.2 of Aedes aegypti. Lineage (NCBI taxonomy): Eukaryota > Metazoa > Arthropoda > Insecta > Diptera > Culicidae > Aedes > Aedes aegypti. The sequence continues at coordinate 115,440,022 of NC_035107.1, read as the reverse complement.
CAATGCATGTTTTATATACCATGTATATTAAGAAAACTGTAGTTTCTGGGTACTGCGGAGTACAAATTTGGATCAAACAATGTTAAAACTCAATTTAATCTTATTAGCGTTTCCGATAAACTTTAACAGAATAGAATTAGCTTTCTAATAGTGGTAATATTAAGTGGTTTTGATTTTCCACATGCTAGTTATGATTTTTCAAACCTTGAAATAAGCCCAAAAACACATTTTCAACTTGAAGCATACTGAAATCTTTATCAAATGAGCTGAAAATTTGACCAGACATTGTTCTTAGCATGAGAATTCTGAATACTGCTTGACCGATAGATTTCCAGCCTTTTTTTTTTAATATGAACAGGTCTACTCCGGACCATTAGATCATTTTTTTCGGAAATTTGTTCGAGGTGGATAGGAATGACGTCATCAAGTATCTGTCAGTTTTCGGAGTATATCACCTTCTTGATTTAGTACACCGTGCAAGTGTGCATTCTATGGCAGTATGGGTAGAAACTGAAATTTCTAAAAATTACTACTAAAAAGTGCATATTTGAGGCTGACATTTTGGGTGAATACACAGAAAACAATCCGTTCTCGTATCCGTGAACAGCAGACGTGAACTCGACAACAAGCAAAAATACACCGTAAACTAGATCATGTTTATGCGTAAACATGATGGTAGTTCATGGTGTATTTTTGACAGTTCACGTTTTCCAGAACTCTTTTTTGAGCGTGTGGTCAAAAAATTATTCTGCTAAAAATTTATTTGCAACTACATTACGACGCTTATGCATAATCTCAATGTGACGGTTATGCGGTTACAATTACCAATGTGACAAAACAACTTGGTATTTTTTTTTCGAATTTTCTAGAACAAAACCAGATTTTAGTAAGTTGATCGAAAGTATACATCATTTTTTGACTCTCCACGGTATTACCTCGAAATTGGCAAATATGTCGAATGTGACTGATATGCAGATACGGGCTGAGCAGTTGTCGTGTAATTATTATTCGATATAAAAATTGGCCATTCCGATCAATTCCCTGTAAAAGTCGGAAGTTCTCGGTCTCGGGTTCCACCGCGATTTTTTAGAGGAATTATCCTTTTATCTAATTCCTCTGAAAAAAATTCCTTTCTGAAGAAGTATTATGAAAAAATACCTGGATTAGCTCCAGGAGGGATTCCTGGAGCAATCTTTGAAGGAACTTCCGGTAAAAATCCAGAGTAATATCTACAGGAATCCCCGGTAAAATTCCTGGAGAAATTCTTGCAGAAGACTATTCCCGAGGAAATCTCTGGAAGAATTCTAGAATAAATCCTAGGAACAGGGTCAGTCGATTCTCTACCAGTTCAATTTTTACGGGAAACCATTAGAGATTTTCTGGAGCAACCCTGGGAGCAATTCCTGAAGGAAAAGCTGGATAAATGTATTCAAGTATCCTTGTAGCGATTTTCCCTAAAGTAATCCCTGGAGTAGTCTGTGGCGAAACTCCTGTTGATTACCGAAGGACTCCTGGAGGCATCTCTGGCAGAATTCATGGAGACTCTTTGGAAGTATCCCAGGAAGAATCACTGTAGAGATTTTGCTGGTGGAACCCCAAGAAAAATCCTGAAAAAACCTCCTGTAAAGATTTTTCTGAAAAAAAAATCCCCAGAATTCTCCTTGCAGTAATCTTAAATATTGGAATAATTTCTGTAAAAGTTCCAGGTGAAATCACTGGAAGGAGCTGTGCAGAGATTTTCCAAGAGGAACTCTTTGAGAATCCCTTGATTATTTTTCTCTGTGGATTCTTTGAAGAAGTCTCTGGAAGATTTTCTAAAGGGGAAATCACTTGAAAAATCTCTGGAGAAATCTTTATCCTTGGATGAATTCCTTAAAGAATACCAGTAAGGATTTCAATGGAGGAATCCATTGAGGAAACATTGGAAACATTCATGCAGAAACTTTTGATGAAACATCTAAATATAGAAATCCCTGTGTCTGGTTCTCTAGATTTGTGCTCGTGAAAATTCGAAGTTCGGCTTCGATGCATCTTCACCTCAACCCCTCTACCGGCAGCTTCATTTTTTTCCGCAAAATTCAAATTCAAATCGTTATACCTTTTTTGTTTTTCAATATTTTTGCACCATTTTTTCACAAGTTCTCAAACAACTCTTCTAGTTTAGGAATTCGTGTCGATATTCAATATTGGTGATCTGGTTTTAAAGATATTCCGATGTTCCTTGGGGGACCGACATTTTCCATATAAAATGTCTTTGGCGGTCATTTTGTTTTTGATCAATTTATCAAAAAAATAAAATATGGGCTATATAATGTCAGGTAATAAGGAGCATCTCTGAAAAAATCATACAAATCGGTTCAGTATTCTTGGAGACATCTGAAAATTACAATATGATGTTTTTTGAAGTTTTTAAGATCTTCATTTGGCCAGCGTGGTTCTAGAAACCTAAATGGTCATTACTTAAAGACGGCTGCACCAAATTGCTTCATTTTTTCACAACATACTCTCATCAATGTATTATTCCGAAGAGTGAATATCTGAATACGATTACATTTCTGTAGCCAGAGAAATTAACGGGGGGTTCTAGTTACGGGTCGGTCCCCCAAGGAATTATGGAATATCTTCAAAACCAGATGACCAATGGTCAATATCGATGCAGATCCTTAAACTAGAAGAGTTTTTTGAGAGCTTGTGAAAAAATGGTGCAAAAATATTGAAAAACAAAAAAGTTATAACGATTTGAATTTGAATTTTGCGGGAAAAAATGAAGCTGCCGGTAGAGGGGTTAATGCACAATATGCAACTTTTTTTTCATGCATTAGGGAGGTTAAACAATTTGTACGGTTACTCGTAGAAAGAAAATTTTATGGGGAGACACTGGAAAGAAACCTGTGACAACATTGGCCTAGGAATTTACTTGGATGTTTCCTTCCGTAAATTAAAAGAATCAAACGGGTACCCGACGGGCGACATGAAAATTGGTGGAGATTCTGCCTACTGAATCCCGACTACGAAAAAAGTTGCCGTTGCCGTTGCGTGAAAGTCAATCCCAAAAGTTAGACTTATGCTTGCCCCCGCAAATTGCACATACAAACTTTTTGGCATCTTCTTTCACAGGACAGACGTCCTGAGGACCCTCATAAATCGGCGGCAATGCTTAGTACCATGCGCTATTTTTGGCACCAACGGCACTGAGTGGGGCTCTGCAAATTTCCTCCAGGTTTCTGGAAATGTTCCAATGACACACGAACGTTGAACATAAGTCATGCTTTTTCTAAAGCTTCAATATTTTTTAGATCACTTTTGTTAAAGTGAACTAAATGATGTTCTTGAGAAAACTCTTGCTGACGGATGCCAGACTGGATTCTATTCTTCATAATGATTACTTGGGCTGGGGAAAATCCAAGTAAATCATTTATTCCACCTTTGATATTTTCAGAAAAGTTATAGTTACTTGAGAAACCTTTCAAGACGGCCTTGAACAAACGTGCAGTTTTGTTGCCAAAAGTGATAAAAATGTACTTCTTCTATTCAAGATGTTTGAGAAGAAGTTCGCCATATCTAAGAGTTTCCGGCAAAACGCGACAGTCTCCTTTCCTTGAAATTTAGAGGGAATCCTTGATTCTCCTAATGAAGTTTAAGATCTCCTGCCTAAAGCCTCCAAATTCGGAACAACCGACCACGGTAGGCGGCACTCTTTGTTTTCTGACTTGAATCAAAGAGATTGGTGTCTTTTGAAGCAATTTGTTTGGTTTGAATCTTCTACTCAAGTTGACACAATTATGAAAGTTAACAAATCAGAATTCTAGCCATTACTCCCATATTACAACAAGAGATCAGAAGCAATTGCAAAATTTTGCTTCTGATAACCATCTCCCACTCCATATTTGCGATAGAATTAAGTGAATTGGAAAATCGCATAGGACCCCATCTGCCTCGAGTGCGTGTGTATATGTGTTATCATCAACTTCCACTAGGATCGATACCTTGTTGGCGCCCCCTCTCAAACACGGCCTAATAGTAGTTCCATTATTATAATTGGACTGGATGTCGATTTCGCTGTCTCAGTGGCCCAAAGCTGGCCAAAAGTAAAAAATATATAAAATAAAAAAATGACCCAACGATGTTTGTCCTTCTTTACCAACCTGTTTGCACCAAGATATGAAAAATGATTATATTTTTGTTACATAGTGGTTCAGACCATCAGATTGTCATCATATGAATAAATGCCCAAAAAGTTTGCCCACAATAGCAGTGAGTTAAAATCGCAATCAGGTTAACTTCTGCGTTCATGGGTCCTCTCGTGCCGTAGCGATAACGCGCCCTGTCTTGTTAATTGGTAGTCGTGAGTTCGATTCTCGCCGAGAAGACGTGTTTTTTTTTTCGCAAATTTCACTTCAATTTGTCCATTTAACCCAATTGCAAAGTATATGTTATGTTTAGTTAGTCAATGAATATTGTTTGACGATTTGAGTGAGATGTGTACTTTAAATCAAAATTTATTACTGGTGCGACCACTGTGCCATCCCTCCAGTGGGGGAGATCGATCGAACCCATTGTCAGTGCGATACGCTTCATTAATCAGCTCAACTTTGAGCTGGGACTTAATTTTCGGTTCCGATAGGATTGGCAGGGCTGAAGGTAAAATTGAATCATGGTGGGCTTCGATACTGAGGCCAGCCAAGGTTTTTCGAGGGCGGCACACCTCCACCATAGAGTATGTGGGAATCTAAAAACAAATATGCCGGAATCTGCACGGGCAGTAAATTAAATAAAATAAACTCCAATTTCACATCCGGTTTCGTTTCGTCGGTAATTTGGAGGGCCAGAAGATGGGTCGTGTGGAATTTGTCAGAACCGTAGCATTTGTGGAATTTTAATGAATTGGAATCTGGATTTCATGAAGTTTGATACGTTGATTAGAGTTCATTTGCAAGAGATGCCGAAGGGAATGTTAGGGAAAAGATTAATGGAAACGCGAGCAGAATCTTTTTTCAAACTCTTATCAAAATATTGTAAAATTTAGTTTTTAATAACAAAGCTATTGGATTGAGCGGTATATATCAAAATTAAAAACTAAAAAAAAACAGAAACTGAATACGAAATTTTAGAAGGGGTTTCGTCCAACTTAAAGTGTGATGAAAAATGTGCAACGTTAAAGTGGGCAATATAACTGCTTTATTTTCGAAACATTTTCAACGATTTATTTTAAATAAACTACTTGTCCCATAGATAAAATATTTTTACGGAGATTAATAAGATATTTCAGACTAAGTTTTATCGTTTTATTGCTCATATCAATTGGCTTTAGCTTGCTGAAACTCATAAGAAACGTCTGGAATGAATTTTGATATAAATCACTCAAGTAAACCAGTTGTCATTAGTAAAAACTTTCTAAATTTCTTTGATTTTAAACCATTTTGTGACGCTCAACGCTACAAATCGCCAAAGCATGATGGCCGACTTCAAAAAGCACCAATCTAACCCAATCCGTAAATCCTGATGAGAGCTGTCGAAGCTGGCTAATCCAATTATCTTTCCTGGTACCCCCTTGACAATCAGCGTCGCCTCCCCTACACAACACCGCATGATCTGGGGTAGGTGTACCTATATTCGTCACGCCAGATTATATACCGTTCTTCGATTTAAATAGACTTGAATTGTTTAATGTTCATTGAATCATTATAAATCAATGTAGCCACATTCTTCAAAACTTTGCTGAAAAATTAACAGAAAAAAATCTTCCAATTTAAGCTTTTGATTTTGAACTTGAATGATTTCGTATAACATATTGAAAGTATTTAAAAAATGATTTTAATTGATTTAGGGAAAATAGTTTTCCTTAGGTTGGTAAATTTTGGCACAATTACCCTACAACTCATCTACCACTGACAATATTTCCGAGTGATGCGTAGCCTATCTTGTTATCATTGTTGCAGTGAAGAACACTCTAATAATCTAAAACTAATCCGAATTTTCATTACTGGTAGGTATGATGCAATAATCATCACATTTGAAATCAAACCACGGATCCGCACACGTCAAATCAATGAACCTAATGCAGCTGCTGGACTGGTAAGAAGATTAGAAAGTCACCAAAACTGGATTAGCCCCGATTTTTTTTTTCGGCCAGCTAATATCCATTCGTTCGCGCCAAATTTGTGTCAGTGCGTCATCTGTTGATGAGTTGCAACCTTTTTTGCCTGAGTCTGGGTGTGTATGAGGTTGGAAAATTGTCATCCAGTTTTGCATTTGTCACACAGAATGGAACGGCGCGCGATGTGCTGTCAAAGGGAAACGATGAATGACGGAAACTCCATTAGCCGGATTTCAGGGCTGCTGGGCAATGGCAATGGCTGGGCGAAGCTTCATGATGGTTTTAAAATTATTAAATTAGAAGTGAAAATGTTGGGCTTAAGCCGGATCCAAATGCATACGCAACGGTCGCCTACTGAATGAATAATCTAGTTATTTGTCAGACCTGCTCTTCCACGAATTTAGGAAAAATGCTGATGCGTTTCTAGGTTCTATCATAAGGTTGCTTTGAGGTGTATTAGTTTTTGCATAAATGCCTGAAAACAAGTTTTGGCCCATAGTGGGGCAAAAGTTCAAATCAGCGGGGCAAAAGTTCGACCCATGTATAAAATCACGCAAAAATTTGCAAATTGCCTAAAATCCACATATCATCTTCAAATTTAGTTAAATTTGTCTGATCGTGTGAAAACTTTCACAAAAATTTTACATTTCCACTTAGTTTTGGGAAAAACTGCTATTTTTAGTATATTGCAATTACCCGGTTTTGGGAAATTTTTTGATGAAAATTTAGTGTGTATTTTTCGGCAAACTTAAGTTTACGGCTGGTGTAAAGTATGCCTCTCATAAAAGGATCGATATTTTGTGTTTTAGCTAGCGAACTTTTGCCCCACCGGTGGGGCAAAAGTTCTTTTAAGACAATCAATTTTGAAACTGTTATAACTAAAAATGGGTTAATATTTTGATTCAAGTTTGTTCAGCAAAACTATAGCCAATATGTTGAAGGTTCACTGTATGGTATTTGTTTTGTTTTAACTGTTATTTTTTCCTGGAAATTTTGATTATACCACTAAGGTCGAACTTTTGCCCCACCTTACTATAATGAATCGCCATAGAGTAAGGTGGGGCAGAAGTTCGACCTTAGTGGTATAATCAAAGTTTTCAGAAAAACAAAAGCAATTAAAACAAAATAAATACCATACAGTGAACAAACTTGTGTCAAAACAATTACCAATTTTTAGTTATAACAGTTTCAAAATGGATTGTCTTAAACGAACTTTCGCCCACCGGTGGGGCAAGAGTTCGAATCTAGTGTGGGGCAAAAGTTCGCTGGCTAAAACATAATTTTATGCTAGGCATACTTCAAATCAGCCGTAAACTTATGTTTGCCGAAAAATACACACTAAATTTTCACCAAAAATAGCCGTTTTTACGCAAAACTAAGTGAAAATTTTGATAACATTTTTCGCACGATCAGGCAAATTCCTCTAAAGTTGAAGATAATATTTGGATTTTAGGAATTTGCATTTTTTCTGTTAGTATATACATGGGTCGAACTTTTGCCCCGCTGATTTGAACTTTTGCACCACTATGGGTCAAAAATTGTTTCCAAGCATTTATGCAAAAACTAATACACCTTAAAGCATCCTTATGATAGGCCTAGAAACGCCTTCACATAAAATATTGAAAAAGTTTTTATCTTCATTTAGTTCTATGAAGCGAAAGTTCGATCATCGGTTTTTGCATTCCGATTAATCGATTTTTTGAATCGATTTTATAAGCACTCAAAATCGTATTCACTCGATTTTCTTCAATTGATGTTCTTTTTCGATTCAAAAGGATGGAATCAGTTAGAATTTTGTAATGAATTGATGAGCCATAAACCTTATTTTGAACCAGCCAATGTATGAGAAAATTAATGTATAATTTTTAATTCCAAACGCTTTATTTGAAGGAACTCCTAAATCAAATTCGATTTCCATTGGTTTTATTTTGAGAGCTTGTGTTTGTAAATTTTCATATCATCTTGAAAAACGAGCCGATTCAAAAACATCGATTCAAATGATTTGATTTAATCCGTGAAACGATTCGACAGTTCAAATTTGCATCGATTCAGAAACATCGGATGTTTTGGCCAAATTTTCCCAACGCTAATCGTAACATGTTTTGTTTTCATTTATTCTAAAACTTTTTTTAGTGAAAACTTCGGCACTATTTTTGTCCGGCTTTAAAATTGGTACAACCTTGGCATGTTTCCATTTGTTAGGAAATCGGGCCAACTGAAAACATTTGTTAAATAAATCAACCAATAATGATAAGCTTATTATTTTATTTATTTGGTTTTACATCAACTAGCTTGATAAAACCTCGCCAACAATCCCAAGTAACCACTAGCCCGCTAATTCGCCTTTTTGGACTTAAAGAGCTGTTATACGGCTAATATAGGACATGTCATCTCTTAAAAAAGCCCTATATTAGCACGGAGGGTGAATTAAAATGATATTTGGTTACTTGGTATATTTCGCCAGTTCACTCGGTTCATGGCCACTTTTCTCCATCCTCGACTTCGTCCCACGCTCTCCAGGTCCTGGTGCACCTGATCAATCTACCTAGCTCGCTGCGCCCACGCCTTCTTGTTTCAACCGGATTCGTGGCGAACACCATCTTTACAAGGCTGTTGTCCGGCATTCTTGCAACATGCCCTGCCCAGCGTACCTTTCCAGCTTTAGACGTGGGTTCGCCGTAGAGTTGGGCAAGATCGTGATTCATTCTTCGTCGCCACACGCCGTTCTCCTGCACGCCGCCGAAGATCATCCTTAGCACTCGGCGTTCGAAAACCCCAAGAGCTTGCAAGTCCTCCTCGAGCATGCTCCACGTCTCATGCCCGTAGAGGACTACCGGTCTTATGAGCGTTTTGTACATCATGCATTTGGTGCGGGGGTGAATCTTTCTTGACCGCAGTTTCTTCTGGAGCCCATAGTAGGCACGACTTCCACTGATGATGTGCCTTTGTATTTCCCGACTAACATTGTTTTCAGCCGTCAACAAGGATCCGAGGTAGACGAACTCTTCCACCACCTCGAATGTATCCCCGTCTATTGTGACACTGCTTCCTAGGCGGACCCTGTCGCGTTCAGTTCCGCCCACCAGCACGTACTTTGTTTTCGACGCATTCACCATTAGCCCGACTCTTGTTGCTTCGCGTTTAAGGCGGGTGAACAAATCTGCCACCGTTCCAAATTTTCTCTCAATAATATCTATGTCGTTTGCGAAGCAAACAAATTGTCCGGATCTCGTGAAAATCGTGCCTCGACTGTTAAGTCCGGCTCTCCGCGTGACACCTTCAAGCGCAATATTGAACAACAGACACGAAAGTCCGTCGCCCTGTCGTAGTCCCCGCCGAGACTCGAACGAACTGGAGTGTTCGCCCGAGATCTTTGTGCAGTTTTGCACACCGTCCATCGTTGATCTTATCAATCTTGTGAGCTTCCCGGGAAAGCTGTTCTCGACCATGATTTTCCATAGCTCTACGCGGTCAATACTATCGTATGCCGCCTTGAAATCAATGAACAAATGGTGCGTAGGGACCTGGTACTCACGGCATTTCTGGAGGATTTGCCGCACGGGAAAGATCTGGTCCGTTGTCGAGCGGCCGTCGATGAAACCTGCTTGACAACTTCCCACGAACTCGTTTGCTATAGGTGATAGACGACGGAAGAGAATCTGGTATAGCACTTTGTAGGCGGCGTTTAGTATGGTGATTGTACGATAATTTTCACACTCCAGTTTGTCTTCCCTTTTTGTAGATAGTGCATATAACGCCTGGGGGTCCAGATAGCCGTAGCGGTAAACGCGCAGCTATTCAGCATGACCATGCTGAGGGTCGTGGGTTCGAGTCCCGCTGGTCGAGGATCTTTTCGTAAAGGAAATTTTCTCGATTCCCAGGGCATACAGTATCTTCGTACCTGCCACACGATATACACATGCAAAAATGGTCAATCGGCAAAGAAAGCTCTCAGTTAATAACTGTGGAAGTGCTCATAAGAACACTAATCTGAGAAGCAGGCTTTGTTCCAGTTGGGACGTGACGCCAGAAAAGAAGAAGAAGAAGAAGTATATAACGCCTTGCTTTCACTCCTCCGTTTCCCAGATTCTGACTATCAGCCGATGTAGACAAGTGACCAACCTATCCGGGCCCATCTTGATGAGTTCAGCTCCGATACCATCCTTGCCAGCGGCCTTGTTGTTCTAGAGCTGTTGAATGGCATCCTTAACTTCCCCCATCGTGGGACCTGGTTGGTTTCCACTGTCCGCTGTGCTGACGTAGCCATCGCTTTCGCTGTCCTGACCTTCTTTGCCTGTGTTCTCTGCGCCATTAAGGTGTTCATCGTAGTGCTGCTTCCACCTTTCGATCACCTCGCGTCCGTCCGTCAAGATGCTCCCATCCTTATCCCGGCACATCTCAGCTCACGGCACGAAGCCTTTGCGGGATGTGTTGAGCTTCTCATAGAGCTTCCGTGTTTCTTGAGAACGGTACATCAACTCCATCTCTTGGCATTCCACATCTTCCAGGCGGCGCTCTTTGTCCCGGAATAGGCGGGTTTGCTGTTTCCGCTTCAGTCTGTATCGTTCTAAAACCTACTGGCACTCCTCGTCGAACCAATCGTTTCTTGAGCTCCGTTCCACATATCCGACAATGCTTTTGGTAGCGTCGTTAATGGCTGCTTCGACTGTTCTCCAGCAGTCCTCAAGAGGGGCCCTATCGAGCTCGCCCGCATCCGGCAACGCTGCCTCAAGATGCTGCGCGTACGCATTGGCGACAAATAAGGAAAAACAGTTTTTAGAGACCATTTTGGTCAAAACAGAGACTCTAGAGACCTTCCATTGAAGTAGAGACTTTTAGAGACTTGCATTAAAATGGAGATAGGAAAATATCAGTGGCAATTTAATGAAATCATTTTCCAAGAATTGAACAAAAACTACTACCAGAAATTTCTGCGGCAATTTAGAATCAGCCAAAAACTTCTTGACACTCTGTGAGTTTTATAAGAATTGTTCTAAAAATCGTCAGGAGGTTCAGCAATGCTTTGATAGATTATATCAAGAGCGATCTCATGTCCATAAATCGCTAGTGACACCACACTCAGGCTTTGTATAACACGATGCGACTGGTCTTAGATTAACTCATAACCTTTTCCAAATATTATTCAAAAATCTTCTGATCTAAAGTAGTACGTGTCAGATCACGAATGCTTCTAAAAATATCTTGCTAGATTTGGACGAGCAGAGTCTGCACTTTGTCCAGCTTGCTCAACTATCGAGTAGACCCCGGATTATGTTCTATTCGACTGTCTTTGATATACGAATGCTGCCAGAAAGCGCAAAAACTATAACGTTTGTAAATATCGCAACTTTTCTACGGTTATTCAGATTCCTGAATGTATCCCTGAACATGCTCAAAGAAAACAAGGTTAAGATGCAAATTCATTCCGATTCTAATATGACGGTTAGAAGGAGAACCCCTACCAATCGATAAACTTTATTGAAATAGAGAAAAAAGAAACTCTCATCACCGACACCGACATTTAAGTTTCCCCCGGACGACAGTGGTGACAGTGCGAAAACTTTTCCGCGACCCCACCAAGCAATCGAAAACGAGGTCACCGTTCATCTTACGAGGGGCGGCAGCTCAGTGATGCTTACCGAACTCCAAATGTCTGAAATAATAGAATGGATGGCTTTCCACATGAACAAGTTTCCAGAATTTCTTAATTTTGGGCTTCTCATTTCGTCCCCAAGAAAAAGCACCCCACCAGCAAGTCATGTTGAAAGAAAAACCCCCCTCGCGGTGTACCTTCCCGTTTGCTATCTTGGAACTGCCCAAGCCGACTCTTGGCGAGTTTCCGAAAGTCCCATGCCAAAGAGAGTCGCGCGCTTTTGTCGCGAGGCGTTTCGTCTTAACAAACGGTAAGTAGGCACTGTGGGCAGTTTTTATGTAATCTTGCGGGCAAAAATATTTGGATGCTCATTTTTTGAGTGGTAGAGAGGACAAGCTGCTTAGTTTTTTACCAGCTAATAACATACATATTATTGCAACTTATTTGAAACCAGTTTCCAAATTCAAAAGAGATCCAAACTTGTTTGTTTATCGTAACGATCGACTTGATGGGCATGTGGTGGAGTTGCTATCATCATTCATAGGCCTACATAATCCGTCATTTCGTCATTTGAAACTAAAGTTGTCGATACTTTTGGTGTTTCTGTTGATACACAGCTTGGTAAATATACCTTCAAAGCTGCTTACTTGCTCAGTTCAATGTACTGAAAATCCCAAAAAAAATGACCACATGATTTCTGGAAATTCCCTAAAATAATACTGTAAAGCCGTAAATTTCAATAACAAAAGCCTTGTGCTTGCATCGAATTTTACATTCAAAAACATCTTTCTTTGGCACATAATATCAAGAAACCTATTAGCAATTTTTTTCTGGTATGAAAACAAGTTTTTGGTCACTTCATCGCCCACAGTGATATGCTTCGCTGTCACCGTTCGAAGCGAAAAAGCGACCACCGAAATCGGCTTAAATCTAATAAGAATTTAAAACTTTTCTTGTGCCTCACTGTCCGCCCAGTACCAGTACTCTGGCTCGTTTGAAATTAAACTTTTGACTGGCTTCTCTCCTAGGGGACTTCCGCTTTGAACAGAACTTATCGCATCGTAGTGGACAGTTTCGGTTGGTTCCACACAAAAGAAGCACTTTCTTTAGAGACGATTTAACACGGCCACCACCACCACCATCACCATCAAGACCAAGCCACAGAGGTCCAGTTTCATAGAAATCCGGCAAAACCCGGAAATTTTTTTGATGTCCTCTAAGTGCATATAAACCTTTTATATTGCTTTAAGAATTACTTAATTTCGCCGTATAAATCGCTTCTCGTGCAGATATCTTGCGCGGATGCAAATCTTAAGATTAAGGAATCAGTTAGAGAAGATCTCGAATGCCAAAGTTTGCCTAAAGTTAAGGTGAAACAGTTTGGAATCAACTTCTAAGATCGCACTAAAACTTCGAGGGCACAAATCTCGCGAAAAAAGCATCCAACAACATAGCCCTTTTATTTTGGCTTTGTGCACTTGCAGAAAGCTTAAAATGAGAAGATCAGAAACAATTGCTAACTATTGTTCCAGTTTAGTGCTTTTGAAAACATCAATTTCGGCACATGTTGGCAATTGTGACGACTATCTTTGGATTTCAAGATGTTTCACCTTAAGGTTTTTTAAAAAGTTTGGAGCCTCATATGTTTTAGAAGTAACCGTTTTTTTTTTGAAATTTTGTTCTATAAAATCTTAAAAGTGATAACTGTATCACGAAAATATTTAAATTCTAAGAACAGTTTATTTAACTTTTTTTTTAATCTGAACCACTGAGGATCGCAATGGCAGCGCTCAATGAATTAATCTTGGAGGATTTCTTTCGCCTGGACCGATGCTAGTTTGACGGTGATTATTTTTTTTCTTGCTCCTTCTTTTCGGGGCAGAAGTACCATAACAAGTGCTCAACCAGGCGTTACGGTATCTCAAATTTTATTATGAATAGTGTTCGCTTTTTAACTTTGCGAGAGCCTTGTAAAATGAACTGAGCCAAGGCGGCGAAGCGTAGTGCAGTGGGAATGCAGTTACAGCTTGGTACATTTAGCACTAAGCCATCTGTGGTGATATTTTTGAATAAGTGGTGATTTACTGACAAGGAGTAGGGAAGAACACTGGAAGATGGCATAAGGATGATTCGCCATTAGGCTGTGCAGCATTTTCTAGATATCTTCTTCTTCTTGGAATTATGTCTTCACCGGGACAGAGTCTGCTTCTCAGCTTACTGTTCAATGAGTTCTTCCACAGTTCACAACTTCTCAACAGTTTCTTTGCCAAATTTGCCATTTTCACATTCAAAGGACAAAGCCTGCCTGTCATCTGTAGTAGATTGCAATAAAATGGATATGTTCTCTTTATATTTGCAAAAATGGAAGATTTTTCCTAATGCTTCCAAAACCAAAAGTTCTTTATTCCAAACCTTCAAGTAAACAGGTTGTCACAATGAGAGGAGTTCCAATAAATTTGTCACATGAAGTTAAGTATCTACGGCTCAAGCTGGTACAAATTAAACTTTCAAAGATACACAGCTTAGTAAATATACTTTCATAGCTGCTTATTTGGCTTTTTAATGCACTGGACAGCAAGTTAATTTATTCCAAACTGACTTTCGAAAATTGACTCGCAATAAGTCAAATTTTTTTGTCATTGGTGACTTTAATGCCAAACATCGGTCATGGAATAATTCTCAAAGTAATTCCAACGGCAGAATTTTATTTGATGAGTGCTCTTCGGGATATTTCTCAATTCAATACCCTGATAGCCCTACACGTTTTTCCTCGTCTAGAAATTCATCTACCATTGACTTGGTCTTAACCGACTCTAGTCATCTTTGTAGCCAATTAGTTGCTCAAGCAGATTTTGATTCTGATCATGTCCCTGTTACATTTCAAATATCCCATGAAGCAATTCTCAATCCTATCAGCTCCACTTTCAATTATTTTCGAGCCGACTGGAATATATATGAAACATATATTGACTCTTATCTTTATGTTTACATTTCTTTACACACAAAACTTGATATAGACAATGCTCTTGCAAAATTTAACAAATTCCATTGTTGAAGCCAGGAGCATTGCAATTCCAAAATGTGAAGTAAAATTTCAATCCGTGATAATAGAAGATGATCTTAAGCTCTTGATCCGTCTTAAAAACGTGAGGGGACAGTAATTTCAATGCACTCGCGATCCTGCTATGAAAATTATATGGCAGGATTTGCAGAAAGAAATCAAAAAAAAGTTTTTCACAATTAAGAAACAAAAATTTTGAAAATAAGATTTCCCAATTAGACTATTGGAGACCCTATTGGAAATTATCTAAAATTTTGAAGAAAAAAAACTCAGAAGCCAATACCTACATTGAAAGAGGAAATTGTTATTAATCAATTGCGAAAAAGCTCAAAAACTTGCTATGCAGTTTGAAAGCGCGAACGATTTTAATGCATGACTTACTAGTCCAATTGAAAATCAAGTTACTCATGATATCGAAAATATTCTCAATCAAAAGAACTTTTCGAAAATTCCTGGGAGATTGATTTGGAAGAAGTGAGAACTATTATTAAAATATTCAAAATCATGAAAGCTCCTGGCGATTATGGAATTTTCTACATCCTCATCAAGAAACTTGCAGAAAGTAGCTTAGAATTCTTAGTTAGGGTAAGTGTTCCCTTAGTGGACAGTCCCCTATAGTCGCACTAGTTGCTTTTTACGGCTGTTTTTCTGTAAATCTATTCAACATATTCTTTGACATGAAGGTCAGGACCTATTTATCTAAGTACCGTTGATACATAGCTTGATTTTGTTCAAAAAATGATAGAAAAAATAGTTTTGCTTAAAATTTGAGCTCCCTTGTGCCTATAGTAAACCTATTGTTCCTATAGTAGCACTACAGAGAGAAACTATTTTTTATTACACGAAATAATTAATGAATAAGGAGCTTTTTTTACATCAAACGAAAGCTTTTCATCCACTCTTTGAAGGAAAAATATAGAAGGGTTTGAAAAAATACGGTTTTGATTAGTATTTTGCCAACGCATCACATAGTGCTACTATAGGAACAGAAATTAGAAATAGTGCTACTATAGGCACATGTATTCCTATAGTGGCACAAGCGATAATAAATACAAACATATGAGTTTTCGTAGTTTTCATATTTTTACCAAGATAAAAAGCTTTCAGATAGTGTAAAAATAATGAAGCTAG
Source organism: Aedes aegypti (assembly GCF_002204515.2). Lineage (NCBI taxonomy): Eukaryota > Metazoa > Arthropoda > Insecta > Diptera > Culicidae > Aedes > Aedes aegypti. Next base: position 115,424,140 of record NC_035107.1, on the reverse strand, counting down.
CTTTATTTTGTTCTTACAAGGGAAGGTCACAATGGTGTTACACTAGGTTTTCAACCGGACTATTTTTGATTGATTCTACATGTCGAAATATGAAAAACCCCAAATCCTTTCGGGTGATGGACAAGAGGTGTAGCCAGACGGGGCTCTGAAAGGGTCTGTTTTGTACGAATATAATATTATTGAGTCAATTGAAAATTTGTCTTAAAGATTTTTCTCAGCATTTATTATGATAGTAATGAACAGAATTGACATTAATATATGTTTATAATGAATTTTTATGCAATTGGCATAACTAACGTGGAATATGAACACCAGAACAAATTTGGTTTTATTAAAATAGTAAACGAAGAAAAAACCCATCCTGATTGCGCCTATGGCATGGAAAAAATTCATGTAAAACATACATTTATGTCAATTCTGTTCTCTACCATCACAATAAATAGTAAAAAAATATTTTGGTCAAATTTACAATTAGCTCAATAATATAATGTACGTACAAAATTGCCCCTTTTAGAGCCCCTCCTGGCTACATCACTGGTCCATCACCCGAAAGGCTTTGGGGTTTTTCATATTTCGACATGTAGAAACTAACAAAAATAGTCCGCTTGAAAACCCCGTGTAACACCATCGTGACCTTCCCTTGTTAGCTATGTTTTTACCTATGCGGCTATTGGTGCACCGACCCTAATATATTTAACAAATGTTTTCAATTAGCATATTTTCCTGACAAATGGAAAAATGCTAAGGTTGTACCAATTTTAAAACCAGACAAAAATCCTACAGAAGCTTCTAGCTATCGTCCAATCAGTTTGCCTTCCTCCATCAGTAAACTTTTTAAAAAGGTTATTTTGAACAGAATGATGGCCCACATCAACGAAAATTCAATTTTTGCCAATGAACAGTTCGGATTCCGCCATGGACATTCGACCACTCATCAACTTTTACGTGTAACAAATTTGATCCGTTCCAACAAATCTGAAGGCTAGTCTTGCTCTTCTAGACATAGAAAAAGCATTCGACAGTGTTTGGCATGAAGGTTTGATTGTAAAATTAAAAGAACTGGTGTTCCCCAAGGCAGCATTTTGGGACCAATATTATACAATATTTTCATATCTGACTTACCTAAGTTACCTCAGGGATGTAAAAAATCCTTGTTTGCGGATGAAAAAGGCCTCTCCGCCAAAGAACGAAGTCTGCGTGTCATCTGTAGTCGATTGCAAAAAAGCTTGGATATTTTTTTCTTCATACTCGCAAAAGTGGAATATTTCTCCTAATGCTTCCAAAACTCAAGTAATAATAGTTGTAACGATGAGAGAAGTTCCAATAAATTGGTCGGATGATGTTAACTATCTAGGGCTCATGCTAGGTAAAAAATTAACTTTCAAAAATCGCATTGAGGGCATTCAAGCAAAATGTAACAAATATGTTAAATGTCTCTATCCCTTTATAAACAGAAAATCAAAACTTATGAACAAGCTTTTGATATTCAAACGAATTTTCAGGTCAGCCATGTTGTATGCTGTACCAATATGGACTAGCTGTTGTTATACCAGGAAGAAAGCTCAATAAAAAACAAAATGTTAGTAAAAGCATAATTTTGTTTTACCAAATTAGGATGATAGTGTTGTTTAACACAGAACACCTAGATTTAGGAAATGAATGTAATGTTTGGAATGATACTAATAAAGAAAAAAAATGCTTTGAGTGGCATCAAAACATTCGTCATCAGAAAAAAATGTGTACGAGTATCACAAGAGTACGTTGCACAATAACATAATATTAAAATAATTCTATTATCTTTCCATTTGAAAGTTTGTGATGCATTTAGAAATCCATCACATCAGAAGCTAAAAGCCGTCCCCACCCACAACTATTTCTCCTCCCCCACCCCCCTCGCTAAAACTCATTAAACATTTCTAATTTATGGCTGCTAATACGATTCGCGTATCGCTGCACACAGCAGCACGCAGCTTACCCAACACCTGTTTCCCGATTGATTGCGCTCCGGCCTAACTTTCCTGCGGTCTAATCGTTCATGGTCGTCCATATGATCCACCCCCCCCAGTCGGCCACAATCCTTTGCTGAGGAATTTGCATCCAATCATTCCACGCAAAAGTAGATGCAGCCGGATAGCCCTATGCATTTGGATTGGGTTTTTGCGTTGAAATCGGAAATACCTACCGACGACGGTCTTGCTGCATGTTTTCCACTTTTGCTATCGCTCAGCGCCAGTCGGTTCGGAACGAATCGAATGGATAGTGGTCGGGAATGAATCAACTTTGGTCAAAACTAGTTTTAATGCTTAAATCGAAGAAATGTCTAATTTAACCATGTTGTGTGTTGTTTAAAATGAACATGAGCATAGCTGCCCTACAATTCGTAGTTGCTACTCCGTGATTGACCCGAGCAACCAAAGTTGCACAGAGATTTGATAAATCTTCCAATTTTGCAAGTTAAAAGAAAAATTATCCAAATTTTTTTTGCAATCTACCACAGATGACACACAGGCATCGTCGTTTGACAGAGAGGCCTGTATCACCCGTGAACAATTTTTTTTAGGCATTCCTGAGTTACCTCAGGTAAGTCAGATGTGAAAATATTGTATAATATAGGTCCCAAAATGCTGCCCTTCAGAACACCAGTTCTTAGACTTCCTCTCTCAGACCTAGAGTTCTGATAATTAACCTGAAGTGTACGATTTGACAGATAACTTTGAATTTTTCTAAGAATGTATGTTGGAAAATTGAAGTTTTCAAAAACGTTCTCTTGATTGATAATGCTTTCGAAGTCCTGCGTAGCTTGATTTTCAATTGGACCAGTGAATCCTAAATTAAAATCATGAGCGCTGCATAGCAAGTTTTTGAGCTTTTTCTTTGCAATAAGTGAGTTTAACTCTTTCAATGCCGAAATTGGGTTTTAAGTTTCCTTTTGCAAAATTTTAGCTACCGTCAGACGGGGCTGCTTTTGATCCCGGGGGCTACTTTGGACACTCGCGTTCTGGATTTATTTGCAGCATAAATATTTAATTGAGCCATTTTGTGTCTTCAGTACTTTTGATGATCAATATATGCTATACAACCAGGCATGAACATTTTTTGGAACAACATCAACAATAACAGGATAAACAAGAAAATATGTCAAAAAATTCTGAACATATTTTTGCAAGGTACAAAACATTTGCTATGTAAACCGTGTTGGAATGTTTCACATATAGTGCAAAGTTACTAGCAGCATCACAAAACTATCGAAGAGACATGTTTCAACATTTTTTTTCGATGATTTAATGTTGAAAGTTGTTGCACAATAATAATAATTAATTAAAGGTCTAAATTTTACGATATTTATTTTAGTTTATAGGTTTGTATATGTTGTTATTTGTTGGTTGTATGTAACAGGGACATGATCAGAATCAAAATCAGCATAAGTAACCAATTGGCTACAATGATGACTAGAGTCGGCTAAGACCAAATCAATCGTGGAAGGGTTTCTAGAAGAGGAAAAACATGTAGAGCTATCAGGGTATTGAATTGAGAAATATCCCGAAGAGCACTCATCAAATAAAATTCTGCTGTTGGAATTACTTTTAGAATTATTCCATGACCGATGTTTGGCATTAAAGTCACCACTGACAAACATTTGTGACTTATTGCGAGTCAATTTTTGCAAGTCAATTTGGAGGAAATTAACTTGTTGTCCTGAGCATTACAAAAGCAAATAGGCAGATTTGAAAGTACAGTATTGGACAAAACATTTGCAACTTTTTCGATTTTCCATACAAAATGACCAACTTTGGTAAGCTATATCTCAGTTATTTATGGAATTTTGGCTGAGCATCAGACATAACTTGAATTTTAACATATATTTTTGAGTGATTTTTAAAATCCCAAGTTCAAAAACAGTAACGGTTTGACTAAATTGAATTTTTGTCGATTTTTTATAAATGACATATTGAAGAAATAGCTTCATGGTATCTTCAGCAAAGTTGTAGATTTTAATGAGATGAACAAGTTTGCTAAAGACAGTTTTTGGGTAGGGTTGCTATATTTCGAGATAAATTGTTTTGATTTTTTTTGTCGAAAATTACACTTTAGCTAAACCGTTATGACTTATAAACTCGTGATTGGAAAAATTATTCAAAAATGTATGTTAAAATTCAAGTAATATCTGATGTTCTGTGAAAATTTCATTTGAATCGTCCCATAAATAACTGTGATCTAGCTTACCAAAGTTGGTCATTTTGAATGGAACATCGAAAAAGTTGCAAATGTTTGGTCCAATACTGTATATTTACCAAGCTGTGTTTCAACTGAAACACCTAAAGTTTCAAAAGCTTAAGTTTCAAATGAAGAAAAAGAGATGTTTTATACACCTATTAATGAGGATTGCACCTACCTCACATGCACCACCAAGCCGATCATTACGATAAACAAAAAAGTTTGGATCTCTTTTGAGTTTGGATCCAGGTTTCAAATAAATTTCAGTAATAATTGCTATGTGTATGTTATTAGCTGTTAGAAATTAAACAGCTTGTCCTCTTTACCATTCAGAGAACGAGCATTCCAATTCAAAATATTTAAAATCATACTTGGATCTATTAGTACGTAATCCGATAACAATTTGATTAGTAAATTTTACACCAACTTGGGTCATAATTGTGGTTTTGAATTTGCATCAATCATTATTCAATTGTTCAGTTAGAAAATTTTAATCAGAGGTACATTTTCTTATGATTTTTCATTTGATTTGAAACAAATGAAAAGGTATATGAGAGTAGAATAATTAGGGAAACTTTGCCGGTGGTCCATTTTTTGGTCCAAATTTATTTGAAAGAAATTGACCTTTCAAAATTAAATAGACAAGTTAAAATAGGCCAAACCGTACGTGCATGCACCGGTCGTTGTATTTGTTTTCGATCCCTTTCGAATATGATCAACAAAAACAAACAAATAGTTTTGAAACAGCATAACTCTAAAGTTTGTTGCCGGAAGCTAGAATTTTTGACCTGATATTTACTGATCGGTAGGTAGAAGAGCTGCTGCTGTGGAAGAATTTATGGAATAACGTCGGAGCAATTTCCGGGTGAACGCCGGAGGAACTACCGAGGAATTGCTGGATGAAATCCAGGAGAATTTCTAAAAGAAAGGATTTCCTCCGTAAGGACCCAGAGGGAACTCTGAAGGAATTCCGGAGAAATTCTAGGACTCTTGAAAACTTCCTGGAGGAACTCTGGAGGATTTCTCGGAGCATCTAGGAATATTCTCGGAGTAACTCTAGAAGAATTCCTAGGACACTCCGGAGTATTTCACGAAAAACAACTATGAAGTTCTGGGAGGAACAATGGTGGAAATTCGAAGGAATTACTGGAGGAGCTCTAAATAAATTCCCGGAGGAATTTCAAAGAAAATCTATGTCTAATTCTGAAGAAATTCTTGGAAGAAAAAATTTCCTGGATTCCAAAAAGATTTCCTGGAGGGACATCCGAACACTTTTTTTTGAGAAACTGCGGAGAAATTCCTGATGGAACTATAGACAAAATCCCGGAGGAACTCTGTAGAAATTTCTGAAGCATATTCAAAGGGATTCCTGGAGGAACTTCGAGGAACAACAACGGTGGGTACAGAGCAGAACTAAGAAGTAGGTGAAGCGAATTATTCGGTGGAAACCGGTAAGCGATGGAATCTGTGTGTTTAGAATGAAGGGCAAGTTCTTCAACTACCGCCTGATGCGCCAACGAACGATAAGCCCGATGACATGAAGGATGAGTTCTATGGAAGCCTGGATACGGCCTACAGAGAGTGCCCAAAACAAGATGTAATCGGTGACGCAAATGCGCAGATCGGGAAGCAGACGATTTCTTCCGACCCGTCATTGGAACGGGAAGCCTCCATTTCGTTACCAATGATAATGGCCTGCGGCTAGTAACCTTCGCTGCTGCTAGAGGGATGGCAATCAGCAGTACTAACTTCGCACGAAAGAATATCCGCAAATACATCTGGCGATACCCGAGTGGCGATGCCTGCTCATAAATAGACCACGTGCTGGTTAATGGGCAACATTTCTCAGATGTCATGGATGTCAGGACCTTCCGAGGCCCTTATATCGACTCGGATCATTATCTTGTTGTAGCTTAAATTCGGGTGCGGTTATCCAGAGTCACGAGTTCCAGAACAAACAGAACGCTGCGCATCAATATACAACGCTTGTCGACTGATGGGGTAACTGTACAGTACCGCCAGCAACTAGACGAGCAGTTGGGAAGAATCAATGTTGCTGGAGATGTCGACAGCATGTGGGACCCTATCCACGAAGCTGTGACAACAACGGCGCGGGAAGTGATTAGCACTGGCCAACGATGAAGACGAAACCACTGGTTCGATGAAGAGTGCCAGAGAGTGACAAATACGAAGAATGTCACCAGAAGCCGTATGCTTGTGGCCAGTACCCGACAGAAAAGAGAGTTTTACAGGACAGCGAGAGCCGGAGAAAAGCGAATCCACCGCAGAAAGAAAAGGCAGCACGAAGAAAGTATGGTAGCTGAAGCTCAAGAAAGCATACATTGGAATGATATGCGGAGATTCTATGGAACGGTCAATGGTGCGCGGCACCAGTGCCCGCCATGTGCAATTATCGAGAAGGGGACATTGGCTACCGATAAAACGGCGGTGGCTGCCAGGTGGAAGGAGCACTTTCAGCAATTCAGCAAACGGTGAAAATGGAAATGTAGCGAAGAACAGAATGAACGCCTCGATAATGACGGTCAAGCTGTGGACCCACCAACCATAGGAGAGGTTAGAAACGCTATCAGCTGAAGAATTGTAAGACTGCTAGGACGGACGAGACCCAGCACCTAGCACGGGAGTGAGCAGCTTTATCAGTCGATCCACCGAGTACTTCTGAAGGTATTGGAGAAAGAAGAATTTATGTCCGCCCAACGGCTGGTTGGATGACCTCATACGCCCGATCTACAAGAAAGGGCTCCAACAGACTGGAGTGTGCCAATTACAGAGGAATTACCCTGCTGTAAAAAATTCCAAATCAAGTGTATAAAGATGCGAATATTTTCAAGCGTGTAAAATACGGCAGACTTCAGTGGGCTGGTCACTTAGTGCGAATATCGGAAAAAGAATTGCGAAAATAATATTCAGCATAACACCAGGTAGAGGTCGGCGGATTCTGGGAAGACCACGACTACGATGGCTGTACGCAGTGGAAGAGGACCTGGCGACCCTAAACAACAAACCTTTTGGGTTCAGGCCTCTAACTACTCGCAATAATAATCTATGGAAAAGTGAACACACTCTTCTCATGTGAATTCTTCTCAGCTACAACTTTGCCGACGACCACATTTTGATTGGACGTAAGGATAATTTGTTATCATTGATAACAAAGCCTAAATCATGCTGAGATGATCTTTCAATTACTTTCAGAACAACACTGTTTTTTTTGCTGTCGAACATAGTAGCCTGGATTACTTTGATCTATTATACCCACCAGGAGCACCACTGTTGCCTGCCGAATAGTTGGTTAAGCATGCAAAATGCAAACCCACCTTATGATTAAGGACGATTCAAATATGACGTCCATCGTTTTTCGGGATTTCTAGACCCCCCCCTCCCCTTTCGGGCACGCTTTTTCCAATACCTTATACACGTACTGTCACATAGACACCCCCCCCCCCCTCCCCTAATTGATGGACGTCATATTTGAATAACCCCTTATGAACAGCAATTTATCCTGACGTCCAATCAAAATGTGGTATTCGGCAAAGTTGTAGTTGACAGGATTTCACTCGAGAAAAGTTTATTCACTTTTCCTTAAAATATTATGACGACGAGATAGAGGGCTGAACACAAGAGGTTGGCGTTCTCCATAGTAATCTCCATATAAACTTTAAATGGCGTGTGCACAGTCAAATTTCTTCCGAATCTCTTCAAACTTTGGGAGGATGCTATTTACCATAATAAAAAACGTTTAAGCATAGGGGAGCCAAAATTTCAAAATTTGCATCACTCTAATGAGCAACGTACTCTCTACCGTAATCGATCGGCCGAGATCCGATCTCGTCGGACGACGACCACGCACTAAATTTCCTGACCATTAAGTATTTGGTAGGTAGAGATTTGGTCACGAAGCCGATGTCTAATAATAAGGTCTCTCAAGGGGCTCCGCAGCTTGTAGGTTGAAGCGCCCATCAAGCGAATAGAAAGTCGTGGGTTCGATCCCTACCGGAGCACGTGGTTTCTTTTCGCAGTTTCAATTTCAATTTGTACATTTGACATTTGTTTCGTCGTTTACATGTAAACTTCAAAATGTCAATTGATATTTGATTAATTAAGTTGAATATTCCTTACTAGTCGTCTAACAAAAATGGCTTAGTACCTATTTCCAATGTTGATCTTAATGTTATTTCTCTGAATATATGGCAAATTTTATGTCGTGATCATCAAAAACAATGAACATTGAATGTATTTTAAGGGATCAGTGCCAACAAATAACGATTTGTCCGAAACTGGAAGACATTAGATGCAAGATTAAAATAATGTTTTTTTCCTATAATTTCCTTCGATATTGTTTAAAATTGTTGCATACTTTGGCTCTCTCGCGTTTTTCAAAGGATTTTGAAGATTTTTTCATGGTTCAAATTCTTCTACTTTCTGGAACTGTGGTCAACTACTCGATGATGAGTTTGGTTCCGAATTTATTCAGGGGAGTACTGGAGTAACCTACATTCTTGTGAATGAATGATCGCGTCTATAACCCCACATGTGACACATCAAACTTCATAATTCTGTAAAACATTTACATGATTCCCATTTTGAGACTTTTAGACCATATTGGCACCATACAAATTTAGATTTTCGCTCCAGTCCACTTTTTGGATTGCATTTAGATCCCATTACACTGTGCAAAATTTCAGCTCGATCGGAGAAACTATATTTTAGCGCCAGCCGTTCAAAGTATGTATGGGATTTACTATGGGAAAACTTACTTTTGCAAATAAAAATCGTCAGAGAACTTACTTTTGCAAATCAAAATCGCCAGAGGTCGCTCATTGACCTCTATAAAAATTCTGAACACAGACCTCGATATGTATTTTTACGGTGAAGAATATTGCCGAAGACCGCGAAACAATCTGACACTTGTGAAAAAAGTTATTCAATGAAAACCTATTGGCAAGGCGACGTAGATTAACACTTAAAGGAATAACAATAATAAGGAAATCGAGCAAAATTTCCGAATAGTCTATGCTTAATAACTTTTTTTACAAGCATAGGATTGCTTTGGCGTCTTCGGCAATGTTGTTCATCGTAGAAATACCTATCGAGATATGTGTTCAGAATCGGCGGACTTCTGGCAATTTTTCTTTGCAAAAGTTAGTTTTCCCATAGTAAATCCCATACAAACTTTGAACGGCTGGCGCTAAAATATAATTTCACCGATTGTGTCACAGTTGTTATGGGACCTAAATGCAATCCAAAAAGTGGACTGGAATCTAAATTTTTTATGTAACCGTGTCCCAGGATAATGGACACTCCGGGAACCTGGTGCCTCCAAGGAAGAGGAAAATTTGCAAGAATGTACAAAACCTATATTGCGACAAATCGAAATTTGTGTTTTTTTCAAAATATGTACGTTGGAAATCATTAAAAGATTTTTTGATCATATTGAGCAGATTGAGTTCAACATCAATATCTCATATTTAGAGGTATTGATAATGAAGTTCAAATACAAGGCGACACGTCAGCTTTCTATCAGAATGCAACAAATTGTAGTTCTTGAAAAACAACATGCATTTTTCAAAGATGGATCAACACATCTATTACAAATATTACTTTATGCAAAAGCTTCTTTTTCTTATTATTATTTTTAGTATTATTATTATCTTTATTAACGAGATTTGCAGCCCGAGGCTGGCTCATCTCGGTAACTACTTTTTTTTTTCTTTTTCTTCCAATTTTGCTTCTTGATTGAATCCTGATATCTTTACTTTGCATCGATGTCCTTTATTGAGTAGCGTATTTTTCATAATTTTGAAATTGCTTAACGACACAAAAGTCAATTTCAATTTCAGTACAATGGCAATCAAGGTTTCTTAAAATAAAATATAGTCCTAAAAAACAAACAAAAAAAATCAAATCTCAAAATTATTTTTGATAGTTTTGGCCACCCCTTTGTACGATATCATAACTTTGTGGAATGGTTTGGTTATTTTCCATGTTCGGTATGTTCGCTCGATGCACAAATCGATTTCGTTCTAATTTTGATGTTGTTTGGTTTGGCTTTTTTCGAGTGGTGCTCCAAAGCGGAAGGGGAAATAGTTGGAGAGCCATGAGAACAGATATTGGAAGCAACAGGATTTGTGTGAAACTCAGACGTCGAGTTGTATCGTATCGTGTGCACCGAAAAGGCCCGACCTATGCCTCTGGATGGGGGTTTGTTTGGTGGCAGCAGCAGAAGTGGAAAACCCAATCAACCGCACATGAAATGCCAATTAATGAAAATAATATTCATACGGTGTGGAACATAGAGGAAAGTTGTGCCAGGTGTGAAAAGACAGGCACGAAATGCTATAATAGAGTCGAGAGGCGGAGGATCCGATACAACTGAAGTGGAAAGATCCGATTGAACTTGGAATTAATGATTTCTTGGAATATGATGATTCAAAGTGCATGAAGGAAGGCGATGCTTACATCATCGGAAACGTTCAAATTCAGTTTATAATGAGGTAAACTTTCTTCGTTATTCTGGGTATTCTTTCGGAAGCACACTGTTCAGCAAAATTGGTTCACGTCTTCAAATATCTTGCGCAATTTTGAAATGCTCCGCAAGAAAAGTAATGCTTATCGATATCTAATGTTCAATTCTGTTTGATTGAATTTATATAAGATTTCTGTTGGATTTTAGGCGAATAACCTTAAATGTTCCGTTTGAATTTCAGATAGTTTACGATTTAATTTTTGCATATCCAATCCAAATCCAATCCAATCAAAATCTTACCAAGTGTTTCTGTTTGAACAACGAAATTAGGTTCCTAGTCAATTTCAAAACCCTTCCAAAACCTAAAATGTTTCTTCGCATCTTTCGCTTCATCTTTCTCCTGCCAATTTCTTCACCACATTAATTTCAAATCTCAACCAACCTTTAGATTCGAAAGATTCCTCGATGTACGTCACCCATTAGTTGTTATTACAAGTCATAACCGGCATCAGCCTGCTTGAGAGAGTGATTACATGCCCCAAACCGGTGAACCCTTCGTATCCTGCGCCGTGTCCTTTGACCAGTGAAGGGACAAGCACACTCTCGGGGCCCCCGGTCAGGGAACGTAATTTACATTCATAAAACATGATTTCCACAAACATTTACATGACCTCGCATTGACATAACCACACCCCGTCCTTGCGGAAAAACACTACACTCCGGTGTGGATGGAGTCTATCATCTTCGCCGGAGCATATTCCAGTATTATCTAGCAGAGAAGAAAGTGAACCGCACACATACACACAAAAGCGCACACATTGACTGCAGGCCACGTCCGAGGAGACTTCAATCCTTTCAACGGACAGACCAAAGTACATTATTGGTTCTTTGTGGAAGTAGTTCCCAGCAGCAACATGCAGCAGTGTAGAAGTTCCCATGCCAGCAGTTGTGATTTCAGGCGAGCCAAGGGAGGAGTGAGTTCATACATAAATTTGCTACAATAATAACCAAACGCTTCTCTAACTGGCTGGTAGCTAGCAAGCTATAATGATGTTCGTATGATAATAAAGCAGCCTTCGTGTTCTGTTTCATGTTCTTCTTTCGATGATGAGGATGCTACTCTGTCGGTTTCGGTATGCCATCTTGCCAAGCAATCCGAGGCCTTTTTTGTCCCCGATATATATTGACCTGATGTCAGGCATGGGCGTTGCCAGAGAGGGGACGTTGCCTACCACTGGACTATGAAAAAAATGAGCTTTTATGAGAAGAAAATTTAGATTTTTCGTCTTCACAAAGGAATAATCGCGTCATTTGCAAATGTTTCGATAATTCTTGGTGTTCACCGACATTCAAAGCTTCTGCATTTGATCTTTCCATTGATTCTCGATTCCATTTTTGACAAGGATCTTGCAAGCAACCTTTTATTTACAACAGGCCTGTTCAGCTACATAATGCAAAGTAAAGGTTCACAGAAAATATTTACTGAATTAAAATCCTGTTGGCTCTTGTTCTACCTTATTATACCTAAATATATTACCTTGAGAGCGTATAACTAGATTTTATGAAGTTCCGTTTGTATTTCAAGAAATATAATATTTTTTATGACAAAATAAATTGTGAACCTCTGATCCATATCAGGGCATTCTCCAATCAGCAATTATATTAATATAACAGATCCTTGGGGCAAACGTTTTTTTTTTTCAAGATCTCTAGGTCAATTCAAAATAAATGTTTTAAATGTTATGGTGAATCGAATGCTATTCTAGTACGTCCACTCCAAATATCATGAAAAAAGATTCAGATTTGGGAAAGTTATAGCGATCGATTTGTTGTTTTTAGACGTGAAAATTGTGATTTTCGAACGAACTTTCATAACATGGAACAAAATAAAAAAAAATTATTAGATTTTGTATGTAAGGGCTTTGCTTGGCCTATCGTAAGGATGCTAAGGAGGTGTATTAGTTTCTGCATACATTTTGGCAACCTAATTTTGGCCCGTAGTGTGGTAAAAGTTCGAATTAGAAGGGCAACAATTCGGACCCCAATCAGCACAGTTTGTTTCAACTCAAGAAGAAAAAACCTCTTGAAACTAATTAGAGTTGTCAATAGACATGTGCGCCGCCGCCGCCGGTTCATTTTACGTCACGCCGACGCCGATTGATGTATCGGTGGCGCGCCATACGTCGGTCAGCGTCCCGCCGCCAATTTTGTATTTTCACGCCGAATCATATATCAGCTCGAAAAATTTGATAGTATTTAAATAATGGCCTAGGAAAAATTTAGGCTTGACTTTAGGATTTTTAACAGGACATCGTACATATAATGCATCGAGGGGTTTCTTCAAAAAGTCCTTCAGAGAATTATTCATTATATTCCCCAGGAATTGTAATACAGATTGCATCGAGAATCAGAAATTCTTCTGATAATTTCTCAATAAATGTTGATTTGTTCAGAATTGTTTAAAGGATTTTTTCTTCAGATTTTTATCCAAGTATAAAGTTTAAGTATTTGTCCATAAACTTCTGTAGTTACAATACGAATTTCTTCAAAAACACCTCCAAGTTTATATTCAGGAACTTATTTCATGAACTCTCCGATATGCTTTTTGTTAATTCCTCCAGTGACAGTGATTGTTTCATATATTTCCGGAATACCTGATTTTTTATTCGAATTTTTTTCAAGGATTATTTTTGATATTTCTTCATAAATGCTGTTGAAAACGTTCCAAAAATTATTCATTGAATTTGTCCATGCATTTCACAAGAACATATCCAAGTATTCTTCCAAAGCTATTCCCAAGACTTGTTAAGATATTTCTTTATAAATTTCTGCACGCAATAATTACTCCATACGTGCTCTAGTGATACATCTAAAAATCAGTATAAGGAATACTCAAAGGGATCTCTTCAGTGATTCTGTCAAATGTTTTCCATTGTTTTTCTTTTTCAAGAGATTCTTCCAAGTATAACTTAAAAAAAAGGATGCTTTAATTTCTTCAAAGAATTTGTGTGGAAAAAAGACGCCTCTTGAAATCTTCAAAAAATTTAAGAAATTAAGAAATTAATATTTTTTCATTGAATTTTTACAAAGATTTGAAAAAATAATTCTTCTGTAATTTCTACAAATTAAATGTTTAAATATTCGTTTACAGATTTCTCCTCGAATTCTATCTAGGATACCTTCACGATCCTCACCATGTATTCATCTTTGTCTATGTTAACCCGTATAGGCCTGAGTGAAAACAAAAATACCAAAACCCTCACCGCTCCACGAATTCATAACGGATTCAAATGATTTTTTGTCAGTTTACTGGCCCACATATCTAGTTTCTAGAAATGGCCAGAGGAACTCGAAAATATTCCTGTGGCCGGAGTTATTCCGGTGGGTCACTGGGTCAAGTCGGGTAAAAAAGGGTTATTTTTTGGGACATGCCAAGTTACCTTTATTTATTTGCAATGACAATCATTTTAATTTGCATAAATCATTAAGATCTGATATTCAACGTTATAAATGAAGAGTTTTGCACCATTTAAAATATACTGGATGTGAGTATTCGAACGAAATGCCCGGAAGAACCGGCTATAGATTTGTTGGATACTAAACCGTTTCAATTCTCGAAAAGTAGAAATCAAACATAAATGTGCACTAAAATGCGTTCCCATAAGCTTGGCACAGATGTTCAGATACAAATTGGCCACTTTATCGTATGCTTGTAGCGTCCTGGGACCCGAAAATAGTCATTTGTAGGATCAATCAAATGCAAAACTCATAGTTATCCAATTCAATCATTTCTCAAAATTTAATATAGTGGCCACACTATAGCCGATTTCGGAAATTATCTGTGACTTGAAATTTGCCTACCTCCAGGGACACAAACGCTTAGTGACCTTTTTACCCGACCTGACCCAGTGACCCATCGGAATAACTCCGGTCACAGGAATATTTCCGAGCTCCTCTGTTCACTTCTAGAAACTAGATATGTGGACCAGTATACTGACAAAAAATCATTTGAATCCATTAAGAATTCGCTGAGCGGTGAAGGTTTTAGTATTTTTGCTTTCACTCCGGCCTATACGGGTTAAGCGATTCAAAAGTTGTTCCAGAATAATATTGGATTGCTCTACAGATTTCTTCGTATATAGTCTTAGAATTCCGCTGCTAATTTCTTCAGAGATTCTTTCAAGAAAATAACCAATTTTTTTAAGTATATTACTATGAATTATTGTTAGAGTTCTTTTCAGAATTCCTTAAGAACTGTATTAAAGATTCCTGCAGAAATTACTTCAATGATCAGTATAACCTACCAAATGCGTGAGAAAATATTGTTTGGATTTGGAAGGGTTTTTCTCGCACAAGTTATCTGAATGCAATAATAAGCACTTCAATGCAACGCATTTTTTAGCAAAATGTGTACATAGAAGGTTCGAAATACCCCTTGCCGAAGTAAGTCAAAAGTGACAAGATCCTGTAAAATTGCCCAAAGATGAACATTGAACCTGAAGGACTTCTAAATTACTAGGCGGTGATCTCCAGTACCGGACAGCACCCAATACCGGACACCGTCGAAAAATTGAGAAATCATGGTACAATCAAGATGGTGTTTTAGAAGAAAATGAAGCTATTAAATATAGAGAAAAATGGTTGCGAACAACACGTGAAATGTGTTATTTTTCATCATAAATGAAAGAGGTTTTTTTGATGAACCACTTGCACACTAAGTAAAACTCAAATTAATCAAATTACTCTTGTGAATGTTGCAAATTAATTGAATTGGCAGTAAAATACTAATCCTAGAGTGAAAACATTCAATGATGTACAAATTTGCAGCGTCGCATTTCCAGATCGTTTCCGGTATTGGCGCCGCCTTTTATTATTGGTCAATTTGGTACTAAAATACATCATCAAAATGCATTGTCAAAATTCATTGCTATATTTTCAAATTTATTTCTGTACGCTACAGAGACGATAATATTTATCAATAAGAGGTAACAAGAACGCATAAAATACATAGTGAATTATGAATTTAGCGGCTTAGATGTACGGTACTGGGCGATCTCCCCCTACATATTTATATAAAAAATAAAATTAAGAATCTTCCTCTATATATAGTTTTCATATTTTCTGGATAGGTCTCTAAGATATATCTTAAGGAATCCTGCCAAAGATTCTTTCTGGATTTTTTTAATAGATTAGTTCAAGCGTCACTCCAGGAATTCCTCATCTAACTCCCCTATGCGTTTTTCTAAGCATATTTCTTTAATTTCTCAGGAATTTTTCAGGGATTACTCAGATGACTTCTGCACAAGTTCTTTTTTGAAAGTCTTTGGGTGATTTCTCCATATATACCGGCTAGATTTTTTCGGGTATTCTTGAATTAATTCGGTGGTTCCACGTGGATTTTATTTTTGAGCATTCGTGTTCTTGTACCTTGTAAATCAAATTACCAATTATTCCTTATGAAACCTCTCTAGTAAATAATTTATGGGTTCCTTAGAAGATTCCTCCATATATTCCAGCGATAATTTCTCCAGGTGCTTCCATGTATCTTTTTAGAAAATATTCCTAGACTTCATCCAAAGATTCATGCAAGAATTTCTCGAACTAATATTCCTTCTCCGACAGATAATCGTCCAGACTAATCTTCAGGCATCCTCCCAGAATTAAAAAAAAAATCTGAGAAAGTTTTATCAGCAACTTCTCCGACTATTCTTTCGGGAATGATTTCGAGATTTTATTAGGAAATCCCTATGAATTTTATCAGGGATTGTTACAGATAAACAAATGTAGGGCAACATTTTTTATTGCTCTATTATTTGAAGAACTCTCGCTCTACAATTATAAATAGCCCACATATATGAATCAATTTTCAAACCCATAACCCGACCAGCCTAAGAGAAAATGTCAATAAAATTTAAATGGGAAGCCGTATTTATACTACAAATATGTCAAATGCAAGCTATCAATCCATATTATCTGTGTAAAATATCAAAACTGAGCTAAAACCATTTTTTCGCTTTGAAAATCCCGTTGATCAATATTGGCCAACGGAACCAGTTTCAGCCAGAGATTTAACTTCGGTTCTAAAATTGGCCAATCGCATAGATTTCTCATGAGAGTGGCCAAATTAGGAGTGCCTTGGCTAAATTAGGTGTATGGGAGTTAAAATTATAAGGAAAACGAATTGTTTTGCTTATGTTTTGAATCAATTTGGACGAGTAAATGAATGTAGCTCTATCATGTGAATGTGACCTACTGAACATAAAAGGTTTCATGCTGATTGGCTATGTAAAACGGTGTATAATGTACTATGGCTACAACTGGCGTATGGCCAAAACCGGTGCTTCTACCCTACGGGTCGGGTTTGGGCTTGAAAAAGTAGGGTTTGGTTCGGGTTTGATAAGAATTGTGAACAGATTCACAACCTGAAAGCTTCCATATGCATCAGAAACGATGAATTCATCATCTTTTCGAACTCGGGTTTTATCCGGGTTTTTCAATTTATTGTCTCGTGTTCGGGTCGGGTCTGGGTTTGAAGAAATAACTGAAAAATATGAAACCCGACCATCTCTAATAATTACTTACTTATTATTTTTTTCTTAAATAACGTTTAAAACATTTAACATATGTTAGCTTAAAATCCATACAGCTTTGCCATCAGTTATAATAGAATGTGATACATTTTTCCCGTTGAAGAAAATAAAATTTCGAAATTGTTATTTTGAAGGTATAGCACGCTATGTCTGAACCAGACGACTATTAAAATCGAATGTACATCGGATTTTTTCTCGCTAGAGATCAGTGTTGGATCCATATTTTCATAATCGGAAGGTTTTAAAATATTCTATCGGTGAAATTTTTTCCATACATTTTGTATGGGCTCAAATGCGCCGAAAAACGAGGCTTTCATGGGTTTTAGTATGAAAAATAGCTGAAAAGTGAAAAAAATGAAAAGTTCACCGATATAATATTTTAATACCTTCCGATTATGGAAATATGGATCAAATACTGATCTCTAGCGAGAAAAAATCCGATGTACATTCGATTTTTATAATCGTCTGGTTCAGACATAGCGTGTGTAGCTTTTACCATCTAGTGCGTTCCCTACCATGTGAGCACGATGCTCCTAGGTTATAATAAATTAATCGTTGAACCAAAAACATTCGTTTCTTGTTCCCCTTATCCGGCCCAGTAAAGTCAATACAACATAGGAGAAGACTGGATGGCCGTTCGAAACTGAGATTCATACCTGGCACTATAAATGAATCAAAAATATGGCGATTCTAAAAGAAACACCAAATATAATACAAAAAAAATCATGTAAAATTCTATTACAAAACCCTTAACATAATTTGCACAAAATAAAGCAGCTCTGCTTATGAAACATTGAATACACTCCAACCTCTTTTAACGACCGTTTTTTTTACCGGCGGTTCTTTTTCCGACCACTTTTTTACGACCGAAATTCAGATTAACGACCGTTTTTATAAATGATCATTATCTTAAAAAGTATTCAAAATAGAGGATCATGATGTTCAGCAAAATTGTTCAGTAGTTCAAGGGCTAATATATGGTGGTCATTGAATTGCGGAATTCTGCCACTAGGTGGCGTTAGTGAGCATAGAAGTTTTGTTTTCCGGATAGCTCAGGATCCTGACCACTTAGAAAGATGGCGTCTTCGGCAAAGTTGTTCAGTAGCTCAAGGACTATCATTATAAAAGTTATGAGATTAAAAATTTTGCCACCAGGCGGCGCTAGTGAGCATAAAACTTTTGTTTTGCGGTTATCTTAGGATCCTGGCCTTGAAAAATAGCTCCCTTTAAGACACCTCAATACATTTGGCTTGGTTTTGCAAATATTTGAAATCGGAAATGTGTCAAACTTACTTCTTAAGAATATAATAAACCAATGTTTAAAACCAAGTAAGAATATTGAATTTATTATGCTTGATTGTATAGAGCCATGTCTTCAAAGTTTGTACGGATAATTTGCGGACACCCTGTAGAACTGGTAGTCGAAATGGCTCATCTGTCAAAGGATAAGCAACTAAAGACTGGAACGCGCCAAAATTTGTCAACAAAAAAAAAAATCGTATCTTCCAGTCAAAACAAAATAATACAAAAAACTTCTTATGTTATTTTGGTAGCTTAATTCATATATTTAAAGGAAAAAATGTTCGTTTATTATTTTATTTTTGCCAAATCCGAGCTGCCGTGCCTTCAAGTTAATCCCTTCCATCAAATTTTGCATAGTGGTCTCATCAACAATATTCTCCACTCAACGTCCGTTTGATTTTAACAGCTGCTCGTTTTCCATAGATTTATTAGTTTTTTTTTAATTCCATCTGACTAAGGCCCAATACCGTTCGCAAGGGCGAGGTTCTGAATGGTTGGGAGAGTTCTGGTCTTTGGGTACCAAAACCACGTTGTTCGCATAGTACCACTCGATTGCTTTTCCCCATAGTGACGGCTCGAAAGGCTTGCCAGAACAGCATAGGTTTATTATGTTGCTTCAGGAATGGTGGCAGCCGCTTTTTGATACACTCCTAGACGTAGATCTCTTGATTGATGGTTCCCGTCGTGATGAAAATTTCACTTTTTAGATCACTCGTGTATATATCATGCAGGACGAGGTATTATTTCTGGAATTTAGATAGTTTGAAGATTTTGAAAATTTCGGCCACCTTCCTTTTTCATGATGCAGTTTAAAACTTTTGTTCCGGAAGCTGCTTGAAATCCGCATTCACATAAACTTCGTACGAGAACGTCAGATTATTTTGCTGCACGAGCAAAATTTAGACACGCTGCTCCCCTTACTAGGACGTCATTTTAAAAACTGGAGATCAAAAGGTGAAAACTCATCATGGCAACAATTGTATATACACTCAACTTCCAAATGCCGCATTTCAGGTTTGTTTTTGATGCATTTTCAACAGAAACACATTAATTTGAAGTTGACCATTTTTTGCGCGTTCCAGTCTTTAGGGCGGAATTAACAGATATAACACTCAAATCTACTTTTCTGATTCTCTTTATGTGGACTCAGCCAAGGGATGCAAATACGGAATCAACTCTTTCACTACTTACACTCACTCACTATACGATTCATGCCTAATTGTGTTGTAAAACGATATATATATATATGATCCGAATTGGTTAATACTACCAAAATCCTCTCCGAAACATGTACCCTTACATCTACAACTTACGTAACGTAACTTAATCCATGCAAATACATACCTGAAAAGAAACAAAAAGATTGATTAATATTGGTGATCTTGTTCTTTGTACAATTAAATATAAATTAAATTATGATTCCGCATGGAAGACATTCTCTTTCTTTCACTCCTTCATAAAATTTGTTGCTTAGTTTAGCTTAGACTGACTACACATATCAATGGTTGCTATTCCGTGATTGACCGAAGTCAGTGAAAATGCACAAAGAATCAACTAGAAGTTCGGCTGGGATTGGCCACAATCTTCTTCAGTGTGCAAAATTCAGTGCCTCTTTTTATACAGGGTCAATAACGGCGCCGGCCACGTCCTTGCAGTCAGGTGGGATTGGGGGAAGGAATGTTAGTGTGTAACCTTTGCTATTTGGAGACCGCCACTGCATCTCCACAAAGATTACTGGGAGAAAAGTTTGTTAATGGGGAGGATCGTTGGGTCACAGGATTCACTTTGATAAGCGATTAGACCATGATAATTAATTTGACGCGTGCAAAGGATCAAACACTATTCCACTCCTTCATAACATTTGTTGAGACGTTAAAGTTAGTGTTCATGGAACATTAAGCTAAAATGCAAGTATTATTTCAGCTAGTATGTTTCTTTTCATAAGTACTTAAATTGAAAGCTTACTCAACTTCAAAACATATATATTCAATTTACATAAATGCTTGCTTTAACAGAAGCATACTGCTATCGGTCAAGAATTATTACGTAATTGAATTATTCTTGACTTTATTGGCATAGAGGATTATCGTACCTGTCAATGCAGGAATGCATTAGGTAACGTAGGCTCTCAATTAATAATTATGGAAGTACTGCTCAATCAATAATTATGCTGCTAAGCACTGGTTCTAAAATTTAAACAACCATACAAAATAACGACCAAATAATGGTGAAGGATTGACCAGTTTTCTTGAAAAAGTATAGTTTATGAATTTATCAAATATACCCGGCCTTAAGTAACAATCGATGTCACACTAACATTCTTTCCCTTTCCCGATGACCGTAATGACGTGGACAGCGCCGTAATTGACTAATTCTCATCTGCATAAATCCCTGCAAGGATTATATAAAATTCATTTCGAAGATTCGGTGAAAATCTATCTTATGGTGAGCTTGTGCTTGACTAATTTTTACTATTTTTAGCAAACCATTGTAGGGGTTTGAAGCGAAGTGACAAAAACCTAATTTTGAGAAAATCACCTAAAATACCATTGAAGAGCTTTTAGTACACCTAACTCAAAATCGTTCAAAATGCTACTTACACCCCTTTGTGTTTTAACCCCCTATCGATTTAACATTGTTCTAATCGAGAATGGTCTAAACCGTTAACTGTAGCCCTTATCCATAAATTCATCATTGTCGTATTTTTGGTTTTTTTTTGGAGTATCGGAGTTGCCAATCTAAAGGTCATCATTGGCAAGTTTCATACAAAAATTGAATAATAATACAAAGTGAGTACAGTTGGTTCCAAAAATTAAATAACTTCTAAGGTCGTTCGTTCTTCACCCTCGACAGAAATCTTGGCTTCGCCCATGATGTCAAGTCACCATATCGACATACCCAGACCTAGCAAGCTTGCATCCTTCTTGACAGTGTCTTCCCAGATCAACTTCGGTCCGGAGTAATTAGCTTTTGTGACAAGGTTTTATATTGTTGTCCTCGCCATTTTTTCTTGCTGCAGACAGGAAAAATAGAAACAATGGAACTAAATGTAGAACAAACTACCCTGCTGCTTCCCATAATTTCCTGTTTCGCTCCTCCACTACAACGGTCAAACCCTCCTCATCATAAACGAGTATCCGGGAAAAGTCAAGATCTGTGAAGTTCATCATCATCATCTTCATCGCCATCATCATCAGCATCATCACCATGACCAAGCACACCATGTAGCCATCAGTCGTTCATCACTAGCAGACAGCAGTGGCAGTGGAAGCAGCAGCCACAGTCGAGATTGTGAATAGTTGAAAATGTTATTACAACGTGATTTCCAATTCAAATGAGGACTATCTTAGCAGCTAACCAGCATCACTAGGGTGGGTGGTCTCTAGGTTGACAGTCCCCGATAGTCTCACTGATAGCTCTTTTAATTCACAGCTCGATTTACTCCATAAAATGGTTGATATAAATAGTTTTGACCAAAATGTTAGCCCTTTTGCACTTTTTTACTTATAGAACTACTAAAAGAATTTTCAAATAAACTAAACATAAGCATAGCATAAGCATAAGCATTGATGTCCGTACAATTCATAGTTGCTACTCCGTGATTGAACAGAATAATCGAAGTTGCACAAGGAACCAAGAGATGTAGCTTGGGAGTAGCATTTTATCTTCAATGTACACTTTCGAGATTTCTAGACATTAAAAATTCAATAACGGCGCCGGCCACGTTCTTACGGTCATCGGGGAAGGGAAGGAATGTTAGTGTGACATGCATTGTTACTAGAGACCGAGATCACCTCTGCATCTTCATGGTTGTCATGGGAAGGAGTGTTGTTAGTGGGGAGGGATCATGGGTGCATGATCAGGATTCACCTTGGTAAGTGATGCGATTCATGCGACCTCAGTTCAAAACATCACCTATCAGTACTCTAAAGACAACGTGAACGTACATTAAGTCGACACTTTTAGCGTTGAACCATTCAAAGGTATTTTTTTATAATGATAAAAAACAGGTAAAAGGAAAGTATGGGGTTTTGTATATTAATGTACAAGAGTCTGTGTCGACACCCACAGTGACGAACTGTTCATATTTCGTTGATTCAATTCATTTAAGTAACACTTCCACCGTTGTCATGATAAAAATACGTTTCTCAATATATAGTGCATGTTGAATAAATACATGGAACGACTCACCAAATTGATCATTGATTATCCTTGACTGAGCAGCTGTAGTTACTTTAATTAGCATGCTCATTTCACAAAAGCAAAGTAACACTCCGGCGACACGAAAACCTCAACTCGATTGCACTCAAAACGCGAGAAAACCAAAAAAAAAAAATACGGCGACGCGACGATGAAGAAACCGATTTTCCTGGTGAAGATGAAACGAAGCCAAAACTCAAACCCTCAAGAGAACCTAGAGAACCAGACAGCGGCTCAAGCTGATAGCCTGACCGACTGGGCACCAGTGAATGACCATTCCCTCAAGCCCCCAGCTCGATCCGCTGTCCGGCTCTCCAGACCTGCGCTCCCGAAAATCTGAGGCCCGACCTCGATGCATCTTCACCTTCTGCTTGGGCTTTAACGAAGCACTGCCCAGCAGAGCGCACGAAGAATAAGTCGTTTTATTTCCGCTACAGTCACTATTTTCCAAAAACTGCACCCGCCGTTTCACTAGCCGAATCTAATGATTTGCGAAAACGATCTCTCCTTCGACACGTTTGTTTTCTTTTATTTTCTATTTCACCACACCATTTATTTCGCTTCATATCGTTACGTAGTTAATGAATGCTCTTCATACTAGTTTACCGCTCATCTTTGAATACTCGTTCATAGCTGCAATCCAGGGTGGGTACATATGTATGGGAGTATTTCTTATGGTTTGTGTAGTAAGACAGCGACAGGAAGAGGATGGGTGGTTTCTCAGAAATCCTCGTTGTAGACCGCTTTGTTAACAAACACTCGATTTTTCAAATAAACTAAACAGAGGAAAAACTAAGAAAATTTTTACATCATTCAAAAACTTAATTCGCATTTTGCCTGCCTCGTGAAGCTAGTGCTACTATAGGAACAAAAACTAGTAGTAGTGCTAGGCACATGTGTTCCTATAGTGGCTCAAGTGATATAGAAAACCGATTTTTATGGTTTTCATGTTTTTCTTACAAAACCAAGAAAAAAAACTTCCTGCGTAGATTTAATACTACAGGCTTTATTATTGGATTTTATGCAAATATTTGTTCTTACTTTATCAGCTATTGGTGCATCTACCCTACATGATATGGCGACCGGGATCTCCAGGATGAGGTGCAGAGTGGGAGTCTGTCAACGACAATGATGAGTCGACGCTGAATGGGGCATTGTTTTTTTCTCGTTTCTCGACCAATTGCAAATAGGTCATACTGTTCGTGGAATTAATGCTTTCAATCCCGAGTTAGTATCTCTTGGAATCAACCGCAGGGCGGTCAGGAATATAACGGGTGCTTTAGGTGATTTCCTTTTGGAATCTTGGCTCAGTTAATTTTAAGCATTCAAATAATTTACTTTTATTGTGGATCTGATTTTGTTCTATTCTGGATAGAACATAACTGCTCGATAGGTTTGAGTTTTCTTCATCATCTTCTTCTTCTTCTTCTTGGCATGACGTCCTCACTGGGACAGAGCCTGCTTCTCAGCTCTTAAGTGTTCTTAAGAGAACTGGTACAGTTGTTAATTGTCAAAGTTGCCATTTTCGCATTTGTATATCGTGCGGCAGGTGCGATGATACTATATGCCCGGAGAAATCAAGGGAATTTCCATTATGAAAAGGTCCTGGACCGAACGGGAATTGAACCCAGACATCTTCTGCATGGTAACAACTTTAAGTAAAAATTTAGTATACAAAATTCAAAACATGTTTTTGGAAAAATACATACGAAGTAAGAATAACTCTTTGTCTTTCGAATGCGGCTTAGAGAGTTTCAATTGGACGTGTAATCACAGAGATATGGACAGAACACTTTTGCATGTTTTTTAGGGGGTGAGCCCAAACTTATGCACGGGAGTGTATACTTAACGCAAAATTGACCATAATGTCACTTACACTCCTTTGCGTTTGGGCCCTTCTTTTACCTTGATAATCTGATTGAATGAAGGAAGTGTAATAAAAGTAAAGCACTGCTCTAAGCAAATACCACCCGCCACAATGTATCCTTGCAGCGATAGAAAAGGGATAAACTTGGCTAGTCGCGCTTGATTGCTGTATAAGTGATTTACGGAGTGGCTTTGTCCTATGGACTCGCAGAAAAATAGCGTCATCGATGTTTTCCGTCCCATGGATTACTCAATTTGTGACTGACGAGGGTCTATCTAAGTTGGTAGCTGTATAATTTGATTAATTATGTACAACACTTACAAAATAGGGAACTTATGTTCCGGAAAACGAGTGGATATTGTTTGGCAACTCCGACTCTAGGATCTGCCTAATTGCTTCCCGGAAATTGGCCTCCACAGAGTTCAACGGATAAACTTTTGCTGGCAAACACTTTTCCGCTTATGACGAATAAAAACCGACCAGTAAATTGACTGCCTTCAACTTCTCAAACAGACACGACTTCATCATCCTACTGAATTTCTCTCTTGATTGATAATTTTCCCAAAAGCAGCTTTTCTGCCCACGTTGAAAAGACATTGGCGTCAACGCCCTCAAAAA
Source organism: Aedes aegypti (assembly GCF_002204515.2). Classification (NCBI taxonomy): domain Eukaryota; kingdom Metazoa; phylum Arthropoda; class Insecta; order Diptera; family Culicidae; genus Aedes; species Aedes aegypti. The sequence goes on along the minus strand of NC_035107.1, from coordinate 115,398,864 downwards.
GCTTTCGCGGACCGTAAGGCAAATATTTCACCCTTTAAAAGTTGTTATGCTCAATATACAGCACCACCCCCTTTACCCTAGTTAGTAGGTACATACGAACAAAAACACTTGACGCTGCCATCAGTGAAGCTTAAAATTAAGATGTTTATCGAGGCAGCGATCGAAATCGATTTTACTCACGAAACCTTTTTCACTGCATCAAATCAGTGCTATTTTTATTATCCTCTGAACTGCCAACCAGGAACGGGGTGGGGCTCACGATTCACTGTGGAAACGGAATCGTGATTTGTGGTCATAATTGGTTTCGTTATCAATTTATTGTTTTGAAGTAAAATGTTTACACATAAATTTATCAATCCTCAACAACAAAAATGCTAATATTCTGAAATACAGCTTGCGTATGATTTCACACATTAGCAGCCATAGTGTCTGAATGAACTTGAATCCCTTGAAAATAAGAGTGAAAGCTCTAAAGAAACTACTAAGACATTTCTGGAACTAATTCTGATGAATTTCTAGAGGAACTCCGGAAGAACTTTGGAGCTATTCTCGGTGGAATACCGGACGAACTTCCGAGGAATTGGATGGAACCCTGAGGAATTGTATGAGAAAATCAAGGGAAATTTGTGGAAGAAAGGAATTCCAAAAGGAACTCTGGAGGAATTCTGGGAGAAAGACACTTTCAAGGAATGGCTTGATGAAATCCAGAGGAAATGCCAAAGGAAGTCTAGGGAAATTGTTGTAAGAAATTTAAAAAAAAACCTGGAGGAGCTCCAGAGGAATTACACGAGGAACTCTGGAGATTTTTTTGGAGGATCTGCTGGAGCAATTACTGGAGGATCTTAAACAATGGAAACTGCGGAAGGGTTTTAAGAAAAACTTCGAAGATATTCCCGAAAGAACAATGGAAGAAAACTTGGAGGAACTCTGGAGAAAATCCTGGAGGATCTTACTGGAGGCATAGAGAAGTATTTCTGAAGCATCACTGAAAGAGTTTTTTAAGAATATCTGGAGGAAGCCCGAATTTATTCCCGGTGGAGCTACAAGGGAATTCCTGTAGTAACTACGATAACATTCTCGGATGAACTCCGAAAGAATTCCCGGCAAATATTATGAAAGAATTCCGGAATAATTTCTAGAAGAATTCTGGGAAAAATTCCTGGAGTTACTGTGAAGCTAATCCTGGAAGAACTCCAAAGATCATTTTGAAAGAAATCTCCAGCGCAATTCCCGGTGCAAATTCATAGAAGAAATTCCCGGAAAATTTTTCCTCGAAAAAAATCCTGGAGAAAATTCCCGGAGCAGTTCTTGGGGGAAAGTCCCGGAGGAATTCTTGGAAAAAATTTCCGATTTGATTCCTTGGAGAAATTCCCTGATTAATTCCTGGAGCAAATCGACAGAAAAAAAACAACCACTAGAAGAGTTCCTGAGAGAAATCCCAGGAGGAGTTCTTTGAGAAAAATTCCCGGATTAGTTTTTGGACAAAATCCTAGAAGCAATTTCTGGAGGAAATCCTTGAAGGAATTCCTGCAGGATATACCCGGAGAAATTTGTGGAGGAAATCTCCGGAGAAATTTTTGGTGCATATCCTTAGAGAAATTCCTGGAGCAAATTTTCGGATGATTTTACTGAAAAAAAAAACAAAATCCCCATAGAAATTTCTTAATGATATCCTTAGAGAAATTCCTGGATGGAATCCCCGGAAGAATTTCTGAACGAAATACCCAAAGGAATTCCTGGATGGAATCTCCGGAGGAATTAATATGGGAAATACACTGAGAAATTCCTGGAGAAAATCCCCGGAGGAGTTCTTGGGGGATATTCCTTGAGGAATCCTTGAAATTCCTAGACGAATCCCTGGAGGAAATCTCCGGAGAAACTTCTGGTGCAAATTCCCAGATAAATTCCGGAAGAAAATCTACAAATCAATTATCTGAAATTTCATTCTCCGAAGGTATTTCTGGGGAAAATCCCGGAGGAATTTCTAGAGAAATCTCCCGGAAGAATTTCTGGATAAATTTCCCAGGAGAATTCCTGAACTGAATCCTCTGAGGAATCGCTATTGGAAACTCCCTAGGGAACTCCTGATGCAAATCCCCAGATAAATTCTTGGAGAAAAACTTCGGATAAATTCTCTGAAAAAATCTTCGAATAAATTCCTTAATTCAATCCCCGGAAGAATTTCTGGACGAAATCTTCAGAGGACTTCCTGGATGAAATCGCCTGAGGAATTCCTGGAGAAAATCCTTGAATGAGTTCTTAAAGGAAACCCCCGGAGGAATTCTTGAAAAAATCTCCAGAGGTATTTCTGCAGCAATTCACTAGAGGAATTTCTGGGCTGAACTCCCTAATAAATTGTATTAGAAAATCCCCGAAAAAAATTCTGGAGAAAATTTATAATGAAATCCCCGGAGGTCCTGCAGGAAAACCCCGAAAAAATTCCTGGAGGAAAAACCGGAAAACTTTTTGGATGAAATCCAAGGAGGAATAACTGGTGGAAATCCATCGAGGAATTCCAGGTGGAAATCCTGTTAAAACATCGGAGGAACTTCAGTAGAGTTCCAAGAAAAGCTCCTCGAAATTTCTGTAGGAGGACTTTGGTGAAAAATCTTAATATACCTTTCCATAGAAATTTGTGGTGTAATCCATGGACGAACTCCTGCAGGAATTGCTAAAGGATTCCCTGGAGAAACAACCTAATGATTCCTGGAGGTGTCTACGTATGATTTCCTGGAGTATTCTCCGAATTCCAGTATTTCCGAATGAATTTCCGGAGGTATTGCTAGAAGAGTAATATATATAGATGAAAACAAACAGCAGCGATAGAATATTGTTCCTGTATATATGTATGATTCCTCCTCGTTATTGAGCCTTCAAAACACTTAAGTTTCGAATGGTGGGTGAAGATTTTGATTCCGCAACATGAAGAATCTATCTTCTATATAAATAAAAATGGAGTGGTGTTTGTATGTCAAGAAATGGCTTGCAAATGGGGCAAGGGATTCGAATAATTCTTTCATCGCCCCATTCTTCAAGAGCTCCAACGTGTTTGTGTGAAGAAAAAGTATAGGAAAATCTACAGAAAAGTCGAAAAACGGGAGAAAACTAAACTGACACTTTGTATGGGAGAATGCGCGTTATTAATCAACAGCCTACTTGATGGCAAGACGAAGTTTGTCGGGACCACTAGTCTATATAAATAAAAATGGAGTGATGTTTGTATGTCACGAAATGGCTTCCGAACGGGTCAACCGATTTGAATGATTATTTTTTCGTTTTGTTCGTCAAGGGTTCCGACGTGTTTGTGTGTATAAAAATCCCAGGATATTCACCGGGAAAGTCGAAAAAACGAGCGTGAACGGAACTATTATTTTGTATGGGACGATCCATAGCGTTTTTCAACAGCCTACTTGATGGCATGACGAAGTTTGCCGGGCCCACTAGTTTTAAATAAATAGAAATGTGTGGACTTATTGTGATTTTTATTCCGGACGCTATCTTACTTTTGCCTCTTATTCCGGACACTTCGATTCGAATTCCGGACAGCTTGTGAAAATCGTAAACAGAAAAGTCAAATCATCAATTGAAATCGTTAAGCCACTAACCAGACGTATAAGAAAATTGGGCATTATAAATTTGCATAGATATCAATGGAAAATGTTCATTAAAACAAGCCTCGAAGGTAAGAACAGCGGCAAAAATTGAAACATTTCATGTGAAATGTTTCCCATACAAACTTGAGTGTCCGGATTTAAAACCTGTTCGTAATATGAATCAAAACGGTATTTGAATGGTCAAAGAGGGCCGTTGCTCTTGCAGAAGCATGATTTGAATACCTCATTACGTGCGCATATTAAGGATATTAAGGATATATGGAGCATCAGATGCACTGTTTGTCGCGGGACAAACCGTTTGTCGGATGTTGTAACATGTTGCGATTAACATGAATCAGAACTCGTTCACGGCATAATTTAAACCTCGCCATGACCTTGGTCTCCTTTCTTTTAATAAACAAACATAAACTATGCAAGATAAATAAAAACCACTCAAATTTGTGATAAAAAGTGAACTGTCATTATGTTATTCGTCTTTTAATGAACGATGATTTGCCCTTTGAAAGTGAAACAGTTTGGAATCAACTTCTTAGATTGCACTGAAACTTCATAGGCACAAATCTCGGGAAGAAAGCATCCAACAACAGTGAACTTATTATTTTGGATTTGTGCACTAGCAGAAGCTTAAAATAAGAAGATAAGAAACGTTTGCTAACTATTTCTCCAGTTTAGTGTCCTTGAAAACGTGAGTAGGGGCACAAGTCGGCCATTGTGACGGCCATCTTTGGATTCCGAGATGTTTCACCTGAAGGAAGCACCACACTTTACAACGGACGAGCATGCAACGACCAGTGGCACAGTCGAAAAACGTTCCTGCCGAAAAGTTTTCTGGACTATAGCGGGAATCGCACCCAAACTCCTTGACTAGATGCGGCCAAATACTAGGTAACACTAACCGCACGGCCACGAAGCTCACATTCATTGATTTCTCGTGATCAATAAGTGACAAAAAATCAAAAAAATGCTATCGTGTTAAGCGAATTCTTCAAATTTTGAAATGATAAATCGAAACACAATTGAAGGTGGCAGATTATTTCGGAACATGGTTTTCCGGCAAAACTAATAAGGCTCATGCGACAGTGTTCAATGGGCATGTGTTTGAAGTCTCCGTCTAGGTCCCGCAACTTGCAAATGGAAACAATAGATAGCCGGATCCTATTCTTGGCACTTTTGATTCACCTCGGCAGTGGGTTTTTTTTGAAAGCCACTAAGCTCATGTTTGGCCACAATATGCGTCATATTGAAGTGCTTCTTCTTGCAAAGTTTTAGACAATTCGACCGGTAAATCCCCCATGGAATCATGGAAGTGCCCAAGTAGTTCTGCACCCTACTCGCTCTATGTAAATATTAATACTTCCGCTTGATTTCTACGAAGCGTGCACATTGTACATTGGGAGGAAGATCAGAAGTCCTTCGATTTTTTCGAGCATATAGTGCTGCGGATACCATCTTCATCGGTTTTGAGTATTGTCCATCCAGTATCTCTTATCTTATTGATCAGAACTTTAGAATACTAGGGTCCTCTTCCACTGCGTAAGGCTAGCGTATTGCTAGACGCTAGCCTTACGCATTGGAAGAGAACTTGTGAGTTTTGAAGATTCTTGGCAACTCTACAATTCCCTCGGCAATGGCATGATGCTTGACTTTAGCCATCAAGTTATCAAGGTAGGTATTCAAGGCATGCTTCTATTTTTTGCATCTACACTAGTCTATCAAACTAACCCATTTCAATTTCGACCCTTTGCTGACGATATAACCCACTGTCCCTCTGTTGCAACATATTTAACGAGATTTCCTCGAACGTCGTTTTTCTTCGGCAAGGAGATAATTAATTTTCATTCCCATCGTTCATCGGCACCGGCTCGCCCATATTCCGTCCCGTCCACAGGGCCTCCTATAATCCTTCTCCTTCCCCATCGATACAGTCCTTTCTGTCGGTTCGCTAGACATCTTCCCCACACTCCGTGGCCTGATATTGTTTTCCTGTTTTTGGTCACGACGACACGCCATTGGAAAAGCTCGTTGCTGCTTGAAGCTGCCATGCCACGTCCACGAACTTTCGTCGAAGCTTGTTGCGAGATGGCTGTGGATGGCTCCCCTCGGCCCCCACATTCACTGAAGCGTTTTATTACATGTTTTCAAGTGTGCCCACGAGGCCGTTCTTCCGTTGAGTAGAGTGGGTGGAGTGGGAGTTCGAGCCAGGAGATATTGAAAGGCTTAACGGAAATTATTAGCTGCTAAGGGGGGCACGCGTTCTCGATTGAAAATAGATTCCTTCGCTGCTAACTGAACATGGCAGACGGTGTGAGGACGGGGATGATAGTCCGATGTTCAGTACAAGCAAAAAGGTTTATGAGTGTTTTCATCTTGCCAGCTTGGAATCGATTATTTATCCCGAATTAAGGTGGCAGTCTGCTGCGAAGTTCGGGCGAGAAACTCTGGCGGGAAAGTTATTTGTTTTCTCGAGGGAATCGTTTTTCATGGAGAGATTATTGATGATTTGTGGCTGCTGTTGGCTGTCGACTGTCGGCCAAATTTGGGAAGAGGGTTGTGCCTGGTGATTGCGGATAGTAGCTTCACGGTTGTTTGGAGATATTTAACAGAGTTGTTCGAAAAGGAATCTGGTGAACAAGATGCCGTATTCATCGAAGCGAATAATTTCTTTCGATTGTCGCGCCGGGTTTTTGATGACTAATTTGTTTTGATAGGATCCAAAGGAATGGGGACGTACAGAGTTGTCCAATGATTAGTTCCACTAAGTGAGTTTCAATTGCATTTTATGTTGTAATTTGAACCATCGTATTCATGGAGGAATTTCAAAGGTTCATTTTTACACACGTTCAAATTTTATATCGATTGCAGATTTTTTATCGCATTCTTCACAGTATAGCAAACGCCTATATACTACGTCACGTTGAATTTGGATATTTTCAGCGTTCATCTTGGAGTCTTTGAAAATTGAGTATGAATTGTGTACGTATAGCGCGTAGCCAGGATGTCAGTCAGGCAGAGGAACGGTTTCAAAAGTGCCCCAAAAAATATTTACGAGGTTTACTCAAAACGATAATAATCTTAAGGTGATTATAGAACGAAGCCACACCTCAAAATTTCAAGACCACAAGACTTGAGAACCAAACAGCGCTCCGCTTTGAAAATTTATCCCATTGCTCACCACCAGCAAGCAAGCAATTTGATTGGTTTGCAACGCGAACGGTTGTCAGATTCTCCAGTCTTGTGCACTCGAAAATTCAAAGATTGGCTTCGTTTTATAATCACCTTAAGTCTTTGTTCTGGGGTCAATATGACCCTAGAGCACTTTGAAGGGCTGTAACTTTTTTGTTATAGAATCGATCTGTGATTTTTTTCACACTTTGGAACGTGGTAAAGAGTTTTTTTTTATTTATGCTTGGTTTTCTTTTTCAACCATCTAGAAAAAAATCTAGAGTAATTTTCATGAACATAGTTCATTTCCTGTGCCTTGGGGTCATATTTACCCTAAATTAAAATTGCGAAAACTTCGAGAAATTTGAAGATTGAAGACATTTGAAAAGCAAATGTAATTGAGTTTAGCTGAACAATATAATAGAAATAAAAATGGTTAACTGAGGGGAGTTTTTTTTTGTGACAACAAGGTCCAAAAATAGCAAAAAAAATACAACTTTGTTCGATTCTATCTCAGAAACAGTTATATAAAGTATACCCTCTCTAGCACTAAACCGAATAGCGCCTTCCGCTTTTTTACTAGCGCTGCCTTCCCCATACGTTAAACCTTATGTCGGAAGTAGTGCGCTGTATATATCATCTGATGATCTATACAGTGGGTATAAAACCCACTTCGATGAAGATTCCCACAAAGGACAGTGCCACTATACTATACATAGTTAGTAAGAATTTTCACAGTATGATCACGCTAACTCAGAAAGTTCTGCTTTCTGGAGCTCATATATGAGGTTAAATATTTATCAAGATACTGAACTCTTATTAATGTTCGAATCCTCTGAGCAGAATCTCAATAGAGAAACTTAAAAGTAGATGGAGTACCGTGTACCTTTTAATTCCGCTCCTAAATGCTTATCTCTGACAGATACGCGTATTTCACTACCACTTGCAGTTTTCTTCAGTGTCAGTTACTCGTATCCACTGATACGATACGAGTGGATACGAGTAACTGACACTGAAGTAGACTGCAAGTAGTAGTCGAAATACGCGTATCTGTCAAAGATAAGCATTTAGAAGCGGAATTAAAAGGTACACGGTACTCCATCTACTTTTAAGTTTTCTTCAAGATACTGAAGATTTGGAAGACTGTTAAGTTCAGCAAAGTTACTTATGCTGCAAGTCAGCTTCGCTCAACAAACTGCCACTAGAAGGCGCTGATGAGCAAAAATCAGGCCTGTGCAGAATTGACACTATGTGGGATTCTCTTGCGTGCCGCGGCGCGCCGGATTCAACTACTTTGGAAGTCTTATCCAAAAGCAACCGACGGCGTGCTTCGCTCCATGTTGAATCTCAGGCAATCGAAGACAACGTGTTCCGACGTTTCCTCCCTCTTTCTACACACGGGACAGAATGGTGACAGCTCGTGGCCGAACCGATGTAAATACTGTTTGAAGCAATCGTGACCTGACAGAAACTGTGTCAGGTGGAAGTTCACTACGCCATGCTCTCTGTTTACGCAGGTCAACTCAGAGGCATCCCATTCTTGCTGCCACTTGACCAGGGAGCCGAACCTCGCGAATTTCCTCACCTGCCCAGTGCCTCTCTGCTGATAATACGCAATGTCTGATGTCTGATGGGTGATGTAAATCGAAATCATCCCGATGATCACACATACCGCCTCCGACGATATTGTTCTCTATGCGCTTGCTAGTGTTGTGGCCATGAGCCGGTACGTGCTGTAGAGCTTGTCCCGATTGAGCTTGGTTTGCAGTGTTGCACCCAAGGCTGGCGCTCTGTATCTTAGTTTCGACGATGATACGCTAACCAAAAGACATCTCCTACTGCTTTTCGCACCATGAGCATTCAGCACGATCCTTCTAAGTGCTCTTTGCCGCCTTCTCACATGCATAGTCGACCTGGCTGTTGAAATATATCCGATCGTCTATCATCACGTCCCGGAGTCTGAGCGACCACTGTGATGCTATGCAATGTCCCCCGACGGTAATCTCTGCGTATCGAACCGCTTTGCGATTGCTGACTAGTAGCACCTCCGTTTTGTGATGGGCTATCCTCTGCTTGACTCTATTCATCCAGTTCTCGACCGTGCGCATTGCACTTCCACTTCTTTCCAGTGTCCCGCCTATTACTGTTAGGACGCCGTCATTAGCAAACTCCAGTGATAGGACCCCGTCGTACATCCCATTTCCATTCTTTGTTTTTGATTCGATGCCTTCTCAGTCCTCTCCAGGACCATCCGAATTGCGTCTACCGTTGACTTTCTCTTCTGGAATCTGAACTGTCTTTCTGATAATCAGAGTTGCACAATATCGGTCATATCAGCTGATGGCTGATGGACTAAAACTATCAAAATCAGTTGCGAACTATCAGTATCACTTGGATCTGACAACCAATAGCTGTGATGCGACATCGCACTCTAGATCACAATCACTGCAAAATGAGTGATCGCGTGGTAATTACCCACGCTATTAATGTTTTTCAGTGACCAACACACAGTTTCAATCAGTCTGCAGCACTATCGAGAACATCGTACTGATTAATTGCCATTTTATTTGCTTAATTTAAGGCTAAACTTGAGCCATCAGTGATATCCATAGTCAATCGCCATCAATGCACTGGTGATGGAGTAGAGAGCATGATGTTGATGTGATATGGAATGATCCGAATTGTATCGCAGTCGGCCTGTACAAATCAGCAAATTTCAAGCGTTGATAGTGACAGCCAGCAGCTCTGCTGATAATCCGTTCTCACTCTCCGTACATTTAGCCACCCTGTTTAAGATGACGCGTTCCAAGAGTTTTCCCAGTGTATCCAGCAAGCATATAGGCCTGTATGATGATGGATTGTCGGATGGTTTTCCTGGCTTCGAAAGCAGCACCAACTTCTGGATCTTCCATATATCTGGGAAGTGACCTTAGTCCAGGCATTTCTGCATCACTTTCCGGAACATATCCAGGTACGCTAGGATCGCCGCTTGAAGTGCCACATTCGGTATTCTATCCGGCCCGGGGGCCTTTCGTCGCTGCTACAAGCTCATCATTGAAGACCTGACGATCTTCGGCGTTCGCTTCTTCCTCGTCGATATACGAAGTGGGTGACCACGGTGTCAGATCATGCGTTGGGAAGAGACCCTCGATATTAACCATTAGCTTCTCAGTTCACGTTTCAACCGGCATTGATGGACCCTTGACTTTTGTCATTACCATTCGATAAGTGTTCCCCAGAGGTTGACGTCAGCTGCTCGGCACAGCTCCTTGTAGCACTCAGACTTACTCAGCGTTATATCGCGTTTGACGTTCAACGCTCCGTCATCGTAATCATCGTCATTATCAAAAATTCAAAAGCAGTTTTTTTGTTCAAATCTAAAAATTATTCGATGAAAATGTGTTCACTGTGTTTCGGTTTGAGAATAGAATTCAGTGAACACATTTTCCTGTAAATTATCTTGATTTTGAACGAAAAAACTGATTTTGAAAATTCCGAAATCAATGACGGTACCTGCCCCCTTATAAGCAGCTCTGGTTGCTTGGAAAACGAACTTTCGCTCCTCTTTGACATTTAAATTCCTTGCTCTCTGGTAACGCCTCCTAGATTTAAGGCAAGCAGCGCAGAGGGCGTTGAGTAGCTCGTTCCACCAGTACGCGGGACGACGTTCGTTGCGAGGCTCTCGTTTTCGTAACATCGTTGTATCACATGACCTTGCCTTCGCTGTTGTCAGCCCTACCGCATCCAAAGTTAGGGCATCGCTGACGGTGCGAAGTACCTCAACGGAAAGATCTTTTCCGAAAGTCTTCGTCTTCCACTGCCGGTCGCCTATTGTGTTCCTCTGCACTGTCGCAGTGTTCCGCTGGCCAATCCTGTAGCGTACCGTCTGGTCATTGCTATGGGTATACTCTTGGCTTACCCTCCAGTTGATGTTGCCTGCTAATGATAGGCTATAAAATGTTAGGTCGATGAACGGCTTTCGTCCTTCTTCCCGAAATGTGCTAACGGTGCCTTCGTTGCACAATCGTACGTCTAGCTTTGCTAGAGCCTCCAGTAAGTTGTAGCCTTTGGCATTGGTTACCCTGCTATCCCAGTCCACAGCCCATGCGTCACCTCCAGTCAGCACTGGTTTTGTCCGACTAGCTCGTCGGTCAACTTCTCCAACATCCGACTAAATTATTTGAGCGTGCATCTTGGAGGCGCGTTGTAGCTGCAAAAGTAGATTCCGTTGATTTTGGCGATCACGAACCCCGCGTTTGAGCTGGCAACCTTTTTCGAATAGGAAACATACCCGTTAATTGTGCTATCCGACACCCAATTGGCGTTATTGAGTGGTACTTGATACGGTTCAGCTATAATCGCAACGTCGCACTTAGTTTCTGTTGTCGACTGCTACAACAGTTGCTGTCCAGTGTCGCAGTGATTAGGGCTGATCTGCGTTACCACCGTTACTGTTGGGCTGCGATTGCCTTTTGGTACGCACGGCAATTGAAACTGCCCGTCGAATGGGTGTTTCCTTCGCGCAAGCTCCTTGGTCGATTATTCCAGTCTTTCCCGAAGTGACCTCTTTTTCTACATTTCCTGTGCAGTTCGGTTCTGTCTGGAGCTTTACAGCTCGCCACCGAGTATCCGAAGTCCATGCACTTGAAGCATCGCTAGCCTATCTGCTTATGTGACGAGTCTCAGTGGGCATATCGACCAGCCAATTCTCATCTTGCCGTTCTCCACCAGTTTTTTCGCCGTGTCAACTGGAAGCCAAGCTGTCGCTAACAGTGTGCCGTCGTACGACTTTCTCAGACAGATTGCCATGGCCTTCTCGCCAAGGCTGCATTGCTCACGCAGCTCCTCACTCACTTCGTCCTCGGTTGTTATCTCGTCAGGGTGGTAAATGACTGGACAATGCGTACCATTGCACAGTGGGACGGATTGGGGTTTTAGGAGGAAAGATGGAACTCACGCCTTCAATTGCCGTTTTACGTAAAAATGATGTTCTACAAAGTTGTTACTATTATAAAAACATTTTTTTTTTGGTCGGAACGAAAATTAGGGTGGCCTTTTGTAAAAAAAGATAACCATCAAAACTTTTTTATTTTAAGGAATATTGATATAATTTGTTCTACAAAGTTTAAGATTGTAAAATTTTAAGCTGATATGACAAAAAAAATTTTTTCCTAGTCTAAAACTTGACCGTTTTAGAGCATTTTTCGCTATTAATGTAGGGTGGCCCATCAAAAATTGTTTTTTTTTTTGTTTTTTTTTTTATCATTTTAATTTTCTCAGCAAAACTGTCTTCCCATCACTTTCCGAGCTAATTGAAACGCAAACATAAAAGATATAGCTAATGGAAACAAATAGATACACGAGTCTTTCGGTAATGAAAATTTAATTTACTTCCTTGGACATAAAGTATCATCGATACTAATACATACGATACCCGCATGTAAAATGACAAATATGGCAAAGAAATCTCTCAGTTAATAACTCTGGAAGTGCTTTTAACAACAATAACCTGATCTGTTCTTTTGGGGACGCGATGCAAAAAAAAAAAATATATTGATACAATTTTTTTCTGATGAAAAGTTAAAGACTTTTTAATAACAACAAAATCATATTTTATGTTGACGTGACGATAGTGTTTGTCAGCTTGAAAATGTGAAAAAAATCGTATTATTCTTCGGTGGATCTGTTTGCATGTTCACATGTTAATAACCGTTAATAACAGATTTTTAAAAGAACTCTCAAATTTACTATAAGGTTTACTTTTCAGTCATGGCTATCTCTAAATTTTAGCCCTTATTAGTCAAAACATCTAAACATGATAAAATAATGCATATTGTTATTCTCCTTAATCTAGGTTTAAAAGTCAGCGTCATAATCAGAAATCGTACTCTTGTAGTATACCGTTTCAGATACGATATATCTCCTACGGTGGACAAATTACTTGTAAACGGATTTGCGGCAATTTAGCATTCGTTACTTCCAATCAGAATGTTTCCCAAAGAGCCTGGCAAATCCCAAAACAGAAGTATTCGGAAGTTTGGGAGGAGCCATACCATGAAATTCAACCGTGAGGTAAATTTAGAATATATTTTCAAAAGACTTTACTCCTTATTTTTATTGCTGAACTCCTTTGATGAAGGGGAAACAACTTTGTTAAGAAATAAAAAAAAAAATAAATGAAATACAAAAATCTATTGTTTAAGGGCCACCCTACATCAAAAGCGAAAAATGCTCTAAAACGGTCAATTTTTGAGCTAGGAAAATTTTTTTCTTGTCAAATCAGCTTAAAATTTTCCGATCTTCAACTTTGTAAAACAAACTATATCAATATTTCTTAAAATAAAAAAGTTTTGATGGTTATCTTTTTTTACAAAGGGCCACCCTAATTTTTGTTCCGACCAAAAAAAAATGTTTTTATAATAGAAACAACTATGTAGAACATCATTTTTACGTAAAACCGCAATTAAAGGCGTGAGTTCCATCTTTCCTCCTAAAACCCCAATCCGTCCCACTGTGCATTGGTACTTCGCGTACTTGCAGGTATAAAATATACCCCATTAGTGGTGCCTAGCCTCTTGTCCAGTAACTCCTATCCCTACCTCCCCGTGGTGCCGCCTGGGATACGAATAACCGTAGGGAAGATCGGGTAACCAACCCTGGTGGGACCTTGGTCGTATGCTGACAGGGAAGGGGGGCTCCTCTCTTCTGAGGGTGTAGCTTATCAGAGCGTCTGTTCTCCATGTTAGGGGCGGCTCAAAACAGCGTATGTTCTCCATGTTAGGAACGGCAGATCAGCGTCCTAGTGCCAGCGTGGGACTCTAAACAGTGCTGTGCACGATGATACTCCGGCGAGACAGGGGGTTGATGCAGGCCTTACAAGCCAGCCGTAAAAATCATCAGTACAGGAAGCATACAATGTAAATTCGCACCGGAACAATCGGCATAGACCAAGGCATCGAAAAAGGACTAACGATTGGAAACTCGGATCATGGAACTGTAAGTCTCTCAATTTCTTGGGAAGTACCCGCACTGAAAATATATATTGGTTTATATTACGAAATCGTTCGTTTGAACTACGAAATTATTCGTTGTTTTCTACAACGAAACAGTTTCGTAAAATGTATGCAACCAGCTTCGTAATATGATTCAAGCTTGAAATCAAAACAAACAATGATTGTTATAATGTACTAAACATTTCGTAATCGAAATTCGTTTGTTTCGTATTTAGAACGAACATTTATACGCGCTTCTTCTTACCTCCCCCGGCTGCAGTCGTGTCATGTTGTATTTTACGAAATGTGTCTACGAAACCTTTCGTTGCAGAAAACAACGAATGATTTCGTAGATTAAACAATCAGTTTTGTAATACTAAACAATTCGTAATACGAACAACACGATAACGCACTTCTACGAATTGTATATCGTACATCTTACGATTATTTCGTAAAGTCACTGAATCGCGAAATTCTGTCAAGTACAAATTATTCGTACAATGAATGAAAATAGCGTTATATGTACAACATCTTGTTTTACGAAATGGATTTTGGATAAAATACGAAGAGATATTTTTAGTACGCATTCTTTCCGAATTATTGAGGGTCCGCAAGTTCGACATCGTTGCGCTGCAGGAGGTTTGCTGGAAAGGGTCGACGGTACATACGTATAGAGATGGTTATACCATCTACCAGAGCTGCGGCAACAGACATGAGGAGGAATTTAGACCGATTATAGGGAAGTTTAGCGCTCACCAGCTTACGAACGAAAACGGCCTTAGACTGATTGATTTCGCCGCCTCCAAAAACATGGCCATACGTAGTACCTACTTCCAGCACAGCCTCCCGTATCGGTACACCTGGAGATCACCCCAATAGACTGAATCGCAAATCAACCACGTTTTGATTGATGGAAGGCGCTTCTCGGACATTATTGACGTCAGAACCTATCGCGGCGCAAACATCGAATCGGACCACTACCTTGTGACGGTTAAAGTGCGCCAACGACTCTCCGTTGTGAACAAAATTCGGTACCGACGCCCACCCCGGTACAATCTGGAGCGACTCAAGCAACCCGAAGTTGCAACTGAATACGCGCAAAGCCTTGAGGCAGCGTTGCCGGAAGAGGGAGAGCACACCGAAGCCCCTCTTGAGGACTGCTGGAGTAGTCTCAAAGCAGCCATTAACAACGCAGCGGAAGGTGCCATTGGGTTCGTGGAAGCAAATCGACGGAACGGTTAGTTCGACGAGGAGTGTCAGACGGTTTTGGACGACAATAATGCAGCGCGGGCGATGATGCTGCAGCAAGGCACCCGTCAAAACGTGGAACGAAACAAACAGAAGCGAAGACAGCAAACCCGAAAAAAGATGGGTAGCAAAATGATAACAAGTTTTGTTATCCGATAACAAGCATTTGATAACATAATTTGTTTTCATTTTGGTTGAATAAGCAGGCAACATAACAAACGTGAAAACAAAAGTTTATACTAAAGATAACATATAAATATCTCATAGAGTTATCATTTTTAACACATTGATAACAATTGTTGTTATCAAGCCAATTTCCCTCATTGATAACTGATTTTTTTATCAATTAGTTATAAAGATCGAGTTATGATAACAAACATTTGACGTCATTCACCCGTCGGTGGCATCCTCGATCTGACAGCTCAAAATTCGTTGATAACAAGAGTCTTCGTATTGATAACAAAAAATAACGAAATGAAATCATGATATACATCTAGTTATCACTATGTTATGCGGTTGTTATTCGATTTTGCTCGGGAACCCATCTATTCCGGGATAAAAAGCGCCGCCTGGAAGAGTTGGAGTGCGAAGAGATGGAGCAGCTGTATCGTTCTCAAGAAACACGTAAGTTCTACAAGAAACTCAATGCAAAGGCTTTGTGCCGCGAGCCGAAATGTGCCGGGATAAGGATGGAGGTATCTTGACGGACGAACGTGAGGTGATTGAAAGGTGGAAGCAGCACTACGATGAACACCTAAACGGCGCAGAGGAGGAAGATCAAGACAGCAGGAGGAATGGCTTCATCAGTACGGCGGATGAGGGAGGCGTGCCAACTCCCACAATAGGCGAAGTTAAGGATGCTATCAAACAGCTCAAGAACAACAAAGCAGCTGGAAAGGATGGTATTGGAGCGGAACTTATTAAAATGGGCCCGGACAGGTTGGCCACTTGTCTGCACCGATTGATAGCCAGGATCTGGGATACAGAACAGCTACCGGAGGAGTGGAAGGAGGGAATAATATACCCAATATACAAAAAGGGCGACAAGTTAGAATGTGAGCACTGTCGAATGATCACCATTTTTAAAGCAGCCTATAAAGTGCTTTCCCAGATCATCTTCCACCGTCTATCGCCACTGGCAAGCAGATTTGTGGGATGTTATCAAGCCGGTTTTGTGGACGGGCGATCGACAACAGACCAAATCTTTATGTTGCGACAGATCCTCCAAAAATGTCGCGAATATCAAGTCCCTACGCACCACCTATTCATCGATTTCAAAGCGGCCTATGATACCATCGACCGCGAAGAGCTATGGGAGATTATGGACGAGAATGGTTTTCCCGGGAAACTGACTAGACTGATCAAAGCAACGATGGATAGTGTACAGTGCTGTGTGAAGATATCGGGTGCATTATCGGACCCGTTTGAAACACACAAAGGACTTCGACAAGGCGATGGTCTTTCCTGCCTCCTGTTCAATATTGCGCTAGAAGGTGTTATGAAACGGGCGGGCTTCAACATGCGGGGCACGATCTTCAATAAGTCCAGCCAGTTCATCTGCTTTGCTGACGACGTGGACATTGTCGGAAGAACGTTCCAGGTGGTTTCTGAACAGTATACCAGGCTGAAACGTGAAGCAGATCGGGTTGGATTGGAGGTAAATACGTCGAAGATGAAATATTTGCTGGCTGGGGGAACCGAGCGCGATAGAGCTCACATTGGCAGACGCGTGATGATCGACGGGGATGAGTTCGAGGTGGTGGACGAATTTGTCTACCTCGGATCATTGATAACGTCGGATAACAACTGCAGCAGAGAAATTCGAAGACGTATCATTGTCGGAAGTCGTGCTTACTACGGACTCCACAAGACCAGACCGCAAGGTAAACTTCACTTCCGTACTAAGTGTACCATGTACAAGACGCTAATAAGACCGGTAGTCCTCTACGGGCATGAGACGTGGACAATGCTCGAAGAAGACCTGCAAGCGCTAGGAGTTTTTGAACGAAAGAATGAATTTTCTATATTAGAGAGACTTTCAGCCCTTGGCTGGTTCGTCTCTTCTCGTTTTTGAACGATGTGTGCTTAGGACGATCTTCGGCGGAGTATGTGAGAACGGCGTATGGAGGAGAAGAATTAACCACGAGCTTGCGCAACTCTACGGTAAACCCAGTATCCAGAAAGTCGCCAAAGCTGGAAGGGTACGATGGGCGGGACACGTTGTGAGAATGCCGGACAACAATCCCGCAAAAATGGTGTTCATCCCAAATCCGGCCGGTACAAGATGAATGGGAGCGCAACGAGCTAGGTGGTTTGACCAAGTGGAGCAGGATCTTGAAAGTATGGAGCGATCGAGAAATTGGAGGATAGCAGCCATGGACCGAGTTAGTTGGCGTAACATTGCACGGGTAGAAATCAGAATCCAAAAAACAAGATTATGACTCATGATATCATGATTCTAGTGTGTTTTCATCTTATGAAAATACACCATGATTTGGACTCATGATATTATGAGTCAGATTGCCGTAACGCAACACACGCGTTAGGTTTTTGTTGTTGATTGCTCGGAATCATGATTCAAATGCCAAAAATGCTGAGTCGCGCATCCGTTTATGATCGACAAAATAAAAAAAAAATATTTAAAATAGCAGACATTAAGATTCGAGCCAAAAACCTTCGGATTGGGAACCACGTACTCTACCACTCAACCGCTTTGTCATCTTGAATTGAGAGAGATCGATACGAATGAGATGAAGCAAAGTGCGCCGCTTAGTGTTTTCACACTGGATGTTTCGCTTATGAGGAATCATGATTATGACTCCAGGAACCATGATTTGTGATCCTGATATTATGACCTAACCAATTTATGAATTTCATGATTTGTAAATCATGGTGTGGGGATCAAATTTTTATCCGTGTGTGGCGCAGGTCATGTCTTGAAGGACGTAGAGCCAGCAAAAGTAAAGTAAGTACATCATAAACAACATTAATAGAACATTAACATGATCTTGTTTTTCATGTCGAACTAAAGCGTGACGTTTCCTAGCGAAACTATCATGGTCAGAGACATTCAATTGACATTTTTCTTTTGAACATTCGTTTGACCGATCGTGTTGTGAATGTGAAAAAACCATAAGTGAAACACAAAAAATACCAAAGGTTTTCAAACCGGAAACACAAAATGCAATGGTTCTAATTGAGAAGGAACGAACATTTTTGTCGAAAATACCTACAACTAAGTTATCGGCATTTCGATACACAATATTTTGATATATTCAGCTCACCAGTTCCCCTCAGTTGCCAAAAGATGAAGTACAAGAACTACCTATCAAACAACTTTATCGAAAACACTAACCATCTCACTGATCTGCATCGGCAGATATGAAAATTTTAAAATTTTAATGCTCACTAGCACCTCCTAGTGGCAAAATAACGTAATAATCCATAGCCCTGAACCTAACGAACAGTTCTGGAGAAAACATTGGATTAAAAGATGTTTTGCATCGTGAGATACAAGTTGAAAATATTTGATGTTCATTAACGCCTCTTAGCGGAAAAATATTAAGCATATTATTGTTGATCGAAGATTCAACTTTACCGAGAACAACAGCCTTCTATCAAAACTCCCGACTCCAAATAATGGAATAAAAAAACTGCATAGGCCAATATTTAAATTTTCAATGCTCACTAGCGCCTCCTTTGTATAGAATAACCGAACTATCTAAGCATGCAGCACATATACCTGAACCTAACGAACAACTTTACCGGAAACACCGACACTCTACAGTATGGCCCATAAAAAAAATGCGAAAATGGTCATATCATGTTTTATTATAGTTTTTACATAGAAAATGTGAATGAAACATAAATATTATTCATTACTTGTATTGTTTTATCTATTTAGACTCAGTTTTTCGCTTTGGACATGATTTTTATCTGTTACTTTCACCTTACCAGAGAGGAATCCGAAGCATACCTTCAAATTTTATCATGCGGACGTCGAGTTCAATATCTGTGTGATGAAAGCTTCCTAAACATCAACAATGGCGTGGGATTCTTCACAGGCCTTGTCTCCAGCATACGCCCATATCGAATGATAGAATTGGTTCATACCTGGGTAATTGGAGACTTAAACATATTTTCGAAAAAACGGCTCATTTTGAAGAGCTTTGATTGAACCTTCAGATAAGTGTGATAAGCGGCTCCGTTTTGCTCAAAACCTATGAGCTAGTATTGATATAAGTTGTCTCCAACCGATGGAACAAATTTCATCCTGAAAAATCTGTTATAGGCCTCCGTTTTTATTTTTTATTCAACCTTAACAAAAAATAAAGGCATATCAAACCTATAAGACGCAAATGCCCTCAAAACTATGACCCTGACAAAATATTTTATTGTGATCATTAAAAACACGTTCTCTAAGAACTCCTCTATCCTCTGATACCAAACAAACAAAAAATTCAGCAATAAAGTGTGATTTTTGAAAGTGGAAAGTTTATCACCAGGGTATACGACGATCTGACGCTGTTTCTAGCTTTGGGCGGACAAAACCTTTGAACTTATTTGCTTTATAACATTATTTAGGACAGTAAGAAAAATATGACAAAAATTGTCCTGGATAGCGAAGTTGTGTCAGAATATACTACATTAATCAGAAATTACATTCACTATCAAAAACAATGAAAATAACGCTTGTGGATACTATATTCACGATCACAAAATTTTCGCATTTTTTTATGGGCCATACTGTAGCTGTTCTGCATAGTAAGATGTGTGAGCTTGAAATATTAGTAGCATACTAGCACCTACTAGTTGTAGAATTTTGAACATGTCACAACTCATACAAAATTGGGAATATATTCATACAAAATGCGTTACAAGTGGGTGTCGAAAACGGCCATTTTTGGCGTTATGAAATTTTGTGAATGAACCTTAATGAGCAACTTTGCCGAAGACATCAATATTTCATTTCATCAGATTTTAATACCATCCTTAGATTTAGTTACAGAACGTCATAGACACATAGCGGAATCAGAAAACCATGTTTTTTTAGCTAGTGCCATCTTGCGGTTAAATTTCCAACTAATCAAAATGTAATATAGTAACCCTTTCACTGTTACAAATCATCACTGAAGAAAGTTTTTTTTTTATAATATTAGCGCCCAACAATCATTTACCACAATAACCCCTCCCCGCGATGAACCTTCCCCTTTCTGAATTTTCTTATATTTTTCAGTTAAGTTTTCTTTCCAAAACTGTAGGACAATTGCAAATCCGTTAAAGTTTTGCGAAGTTATTGCGATTTGAATATGACCTCAAAAAACACAGACAACGTAACTTTTTCTTCACATGGACAGAAGGATAATTATGCACGAAATCTACTCCCATTTTGCATGAAACGTTAAACTACGAAGGTCATATGCCATCATTTTTCAATTACAGTGAGCAAAGAGGAGTCCAAAACAAATCTTGATTTGTTTTCTGAGTGACAGATGGATTGGAAAATTCCAGAATGCAAAAAGTTCGGAAATTCGGAAAGATCGTAATGATCGTAATGGAAGTTATTGAAATTTCTTTAAGGATTCCCTACATAGAATTTTCCAACATTTCTTCTACAAACAATTCCCGGCATTCTTTCAATAGTTTTTCGAACACTAGTTCCCCGATTACCATTTCCCTGAATATTTCGTTTCTCCGAATAGCTCGGTTTCCCGAAGAGTGTTTGGCACTTATAATTGTCATAACTTTTAGCATTTAAAGGTGGTGAACGATCTGGATTGGAACTTTCTTTATTTGATTGGCAGTTATTTCAAGTTTTTCCGTCCCCAGCATTTTTGGCAATATGTATTTAGTTTGAAATGATCTAATATCTATTTCTTTTAATTGTTCGTTCTTTCTAGTTCAACACCCTGTCACTAAAGACTATTCTTGCACCTTTTTAAACTGCATCTTGTTTTGGACAAGCAACATTCGGGGAAAAGTTGCACAATCGTTTTTCCATGATTTAATTCAAAATTTTCCCAGAAAGTATTTGATTTCTGTTTTTTTCCAGTTATGTATTCTTTTATATAATAGAATCAAAATGAGCTTTGGAGAAAAACGGGTTTGAAGATTTCCAGTAGTTTTTGACTACATACAATTTATAAAGACGCGAAAAAAGAGCCAATTTTCTAAGAATTGTTATATTTTTCTTATTTGATAGAAAAATCACCTAAAACACTATTGGAAAACTTGAAAACTGTTGAATTTTTCAATGTTTATAGCTTACAACCAAAAACGTCACTTGCACCACTTTGCATTTGGGCCCCTTATATCTTTGGACCGACCATCTCGTTGAAAAATCAAATTCGATGCGTTGATTTGTGGAATCCCAGAACGTGTTGAGTTTTGTAGTTTTGTACCCTTTATGAGATCTGACCCAAAGCCCAAATCCGGCACTGGTGTTAGGTTTCCTGCATTCAATTGCTTGGCATTGAAAACTTTTCAGAAATCTAGCCTGAAAAACCGTCAAACATTATAAAATTTACACGTGATTGCGGTACAAGAGGCTTGAGTGCTTATTACTCAAAAACTGTAGCGCCAATTTCCCTAATTTCGGCTTGAGACATTCACGTGAGTTACGGCTGCTTGTTGGTTTCCCAAGAAATTCCGGAATATCTCCAGAATCAGGTGACCAACGATAAAAATCGACAAAAAAAGGACATTTTCCTTTCCTTGAGTCGTAAAAAACTTATGCTGGCAGTAGAAGAATTAAGAACTGTTAATTAATGGACGAATAGTGGGTGGCGCGGCGTCATATAAAAGGCTTGCCTGTACTTATATTGAACATCAACCAACTGCTTAATCCCTTCCCAAACACTTTAAAGGAACAATCGTAGATAATCCTACACCGAAAGACCTCTAGAGCTTCCAATAACCAGCTCTTTCTTGCTTCTCCATCCTCGTATTTACTGCCGGACCATACTTTTTTTCTGTTCACCCACAATTCTGGGTGCACTGCGAGGAGCTGTGAAAAATCTCCATCGAAAGAAAAGAATTATCATTTTCAATGCAGTGCCTTTCATGCGAAAATGATAACAATGGGGCACCGAGTGGCCTTCTTCGGTCGAACCAGCCTAGCGAAATTTGGGGCAAGGAGGTCACTCCCAATTTTTACAATTTTCCACTCATTTTTATCAACTTTTTTATAAACAACCAAATGACAATGGTTTTTCATAAAATTGACTGTTTTGCAATTGGTAAATTATAAAAATATTTTTTTAAGTTCGAGAACACAATGCTTAATCTGACACAATTGCCCCAAACTCCGCTAACCAGCCACAAAGATAGTAGGTGGAAAGAATTGAACGGAAAAATCTGAAATGTCACCGAGTTGGTCCAGTGCCATCGGAAGGGAGAGAAGCTGAAATAGCTTCCTTGCCTCTTTTTTTTTCAACGGGAGCTATGACCGCATATCGAATGGATTTTCCATTTATACTTTTAGTCTCCGTATATTTTTTTCAAGTAGGTAGTGACTGGGTTGTGGCGGTGGAGGTTTGATATGTGTCCGATGCAGATGTGCAGCCCCATTCAGTGATTTGGGGAACTGTATGGGGTGCATAAGTTTTGGAGGAAGCAATCAAAAGGAGATTATTTATGCATAGTTGACGGCAACAGGCGAGAGAGGAGGTTTCTGCGGCAAAGTTCCCCAAAAGTCGCATCAAAAGATGATGTTAATCACAAATGTTCCGAATGCTTGCTGCGACTGCTCCTCGCTTGCAAGGATGAGAGCGGATGGGAACAAAGGATGATGCATTGATATGACTTCTTTGGAATCCCACGAGAAATGGATTCAATATGCCATTTTCCTGCTATTTATGACAAATGGAAATCACCTTTCCATTAAAACCCTGTCGTACTTGATCTTCTTTTTTTCTGTTGTACACTAAAACTTCGTTTCAAGATGCTGTTTGTATTAAAACAATTTGCATTATTTTTACGAAATTTGTTAATTAATTCAATGGATAAAGGTACATCGTGAACAATTAAACAATGGAATTTATTTTATGTTTTCGCTTTGCAATATAATTTATACATCTTGGTCTAATGACTACTGCTTATGCTTCATAAACAGGAGGTTAAGGGTTGGATCCAATCCAAGAATTGTTGAAGATTCTGCCTGGGGAATTCCAGCTACAAAAATCTGTGCCGTTCATCTGCCTGGTACGAGCCTCAACGATTCGTTTACGTAAAGGTCAATCCCAAAAAGTTAGACTTATGGTTGCCCACGAAATTTGCGCATACAAACTTTTCGGTATCTTTTTTCATTGGTATCGGTGTTCGCATGTAACATAGACATCGAACACAAGTTTTGCTTTTTGTTAAACTGTTATCATTAAGATCACTTTCATTAACGTGAATTAAACAATATTCTTGAGAAAGCCCATTTTGGCCAGATTTGACATCATGCCACTGTTCTAAAAGTGTCCTGGAGTGGTATGAGGCGAATTCTGTCCATTTTGTTCCAAAGGACATAAATCGATCAAACTGTCCGGAGCTGCGCCCGGTGGAGCAGTACTAGGCAATAATGAAGCGGGAACTTCGGAAGAGCAAGAAGACAGTCAAAGACGAGAAGGACATGTTTCGAAAATGGAAAAAAAACTGAGAAACTCTTACCGGATGACACTGTAAAGACTTTGATGGAGAGCATTAAGTGGAAATGTCTTAAATTTTACACTCAAGGCTCTATCCAATAACTTTTCTTTTGATTTTTGAAGTAAATATATGTATAAAACTACCCTAAAATTTTGGTTTGATTCTAAACATTATAAAAAAATTGGCATGACATTTTCGGAGTCGCAATAATTTCGTGTTCGCCCTTTATCACTCGTACTGGAAATTTGAGTTGTTGAGCAGTGAATTGTTTGGCTGCATGCCGCGAATACGTTTAGAGCGAGTAGTTGATATGGACAGTTTTGTAGCAGCGGGGTTATCGATTTTAGCAATTTTTTGGTCTTTGTTCGATCGTCTCGATCTCTGCTGATGTGAAACTAACAGTAATGTGATTGAGGCTAACAGAGTTTAAAATTCCTATAGC
This sequence comes from Aedes aegypti, assembly GCF_002204515.2. NCBI lineage: Eukaryota > Metazoa > Arthropoda > Insecta > Diptera > Culicidae > Aedes > Aedes aegypti. Next base: position 115,374,772 of record NC_035107.1, on the reverse strand, counting down.
AGTTCCTCCTGGTGTTCTCTTAAGTATTCCTACAGAAGTTTCTTTATTAATTCCTCCAGAAGTTCTTCGTCGAATTCCTACAGGGATTCTTGAAAGATTTTCATTGGATTTTTGAAAGTATTCTTTTAGAGATTCCTCCAGGAATCCATCCAGGAGGTTCTTCAGGAATTCCTTCAAAAGTTCCTTCAAGAATTCCTCTAGAATTTTATTCAGGAATTTGTCTAGGAGTTCCTGCAGGAATTCTTACAAATAATTCCCAGGAGCTCGTTTAGGAGTACCTCCATGTGGTCCTTCAGGAATTACTCCATTGAGGATTCCCCCAGTAGTATCTTCAGGATTCCTCCAGAAGTATCTTCAGAAATTTCTATAGGAGTTGCTTAAGGAATCCATTTAGGAGTTTTTCCATGTGCGATGGTTTTTCGATTTCAGAATGAACTACTCCATGGTTGTCGATGGAAAAATCATCATCTTTATTCGTGTGCAGATTAGTTTTATTACTCTATCAATTGCGCATATCTTCATCTTGACCTTGATCTGCTAACATTTCCATATATGGCAAACTATCGGAGACGCGCATCAGAAAATTCCTATTGAAACATGATTATGTTTTCTTTTCAGTTATAGCCATACGCTTCAAGCCCGTCGCCTATGTTTATCAAGCATTAGGCCCGTCGCCTTTGTTTATCGCAAGTGTGCTAGGCTGCTTAAACAATCATTTCATTCATCTCGTTGTTATCGCATAATATTCACAACCGTTCGAAAGTCTAAGTAATGATTTACGCTATTGAGATTTTATGAGCTTCCTTCGTTATTCGATTGCGTGTAAACTCTACTATTGAAAACGACTGAAATATAATATCGGTAAACTGTTTATATATTCGTGTAACTTGAAATGATTGAAATGATGCGAAAGCATTTCTGTCAATGTTTACAGTTTTGTTTTTAGTTTATGTTGCACGTTAATATTACTAATTGAAATGTGATTTACTGAATCTAATTTCGCGCATCCACCACACGCCTTACTAATTTTAATAAAAAAAAATAATGTTCATTATTTTTTTTTTATAATGCTGTAAATAGTGCGCAATTGATGTAAGTTTTTACTTTATCTCATTTTTCTTTTGCATTTAAATTTCAGATGGAAAAAGCCTATTTGAGCTGTCCTTTCATCATTTTAGACTCTCTCAAAACGGCACAAAAAACCATCTTTTTTTTTAAATTATTTTACAATCTTTGTTTTACATTTTTTTTTGTTTTTTTTTTTTTTTCAATTGTTCAATGATTTTACAATACTTGGTTTTGTACATAATTTCACAATTCTTCGTTTTACAATACATTATTTTGTTCTGTTTTCTGTTTTACAATTTTTCACTGATTTTACAATAGTTGGTTAATCAGTTTCTGAATTTATCCACCACACGTTTCTTCTGTTATAAATGGTTTAATTCTTTGCTTATGAACCAAATCTGTTTTGTTTCCGACCCGAATTTCTACATTAGGATCTCTGTCATTTATAACTGGGAATGGTCCAATATATTTTTTATCCAACTTCGAATTAGTTTCATTTTTTATTAATACTAATTGTCCTGGTTTATATATAATAGGTAACGAATTACAATTATATTTCTCCGTTCGTTTTTGTTTGTTTCGTAACAATTTGTTTTTGGTCATTTTTTGAGATAACTGCAATTTGAATTTCAACATTTTACAATAATCATCAAAGTTATACAATGGTTCTATCTTTTCCGGTTGATATAGGTTTGATGGTAATGAACACAATTTCCCAAAAACTAATTCAAATGGAGTTTTATTTGTTTCCGTATGAACTGTTGTATTATAAGCAAATTTGTAATAAGGGATCCAAGACGACCATTGAAATAGATTATTTCCACAGTGTATGCGTAAAAAGTTTCCTAGGACTTTGTGTGAATTTTCCAAAGCTCCTATTGATTGATGATGGTAAGCTGTTGAACTAATCTTCTTTATTTGCAATAATTTACATATTTCTGTAAAAAGACTTGACATGAATTCAGTTCCTCGATCGGTGGCTATTTCTTTGGGAACTCCGAACTGTAAAATTACACTTTCAACGAATGCCTTGGCTACAGTTTCAGTAGCTTTGTCTTTAATTGGGGTAGCTGTAATGAACTTAGTTAATTCGCATTGTGTTGTGAGAATGTACTGATTCCCGGTTTCATCTGGAATCAAAGGACCAACCAAATCTAAATATATTTTTTCAAATGCAGTAGTGGCGGTAGAAGTTATTGTCATCGGAATTTTGGGTTGATTTATGTATTTGTTTTGTTGACATAATTTGCATGTTTTGATAAAATTTTCAACATCTCTTTGCATGTTTTTCCAATAATATCTTTGCTTCAAAGTCTTCAATGTTCTTTTTATGCCTGCATGTCCTGCAGTGGGAAGCATATGAAAATCATTCATAATTAATTTCTTCTTATTTTCATCTCTGATAATTTCAATGTTATTTTTAATAACATGTATTTTTGGCATGCCTTTCCATAGATCATTTTCAATGATTTCATTGTAGAATTTTTGTGCACTTTTATCATTCAATTTCAATACGAGCTCGTTAATATTATTCTTTTTACAAGTTTCTTCCAGACTTTTCATTATTCGCCGTAGCTGAAGTAATGACTTAGCTGGTTTTATTAATATTTTTGCTTCCTCTTCTATAATTTTTATATTGTCTCTCAGTGTATTATCAATAATAAGTTCTATATATGTTTCATCAAAAACATTGTGGCCATTCAATATTTTTGAGTCATATTTATGATCAATTTTATGTGATTGCATTCTTGTGACTGCAAGAATATCCTTACTTATTTTATTATTTAATTCCTTTAAGTCGGTAATTGATATTCGCGATAATGCATCAGCAATAGCGTTCTGTTTTCCTTGCAAATAAATTATATCAAAATCATATTCTTCTAAAAGTAATCTAAATTTAGTTAACCTACTGGAAGGGTTTTTCATAGAAAATAAGTAAACTAAAGGTTTATGATCAGTATGAATTTCAAATTTCCTACCATAAAGATATGGCCGGAAATGTTTGATAGACCAAACTATAGCTAAAAGCTCTTTCTCGATTATTGCATAATTGATTTCTGCTTTGTTTAATGCTTTACTGGCATACGCTATAGGCTTGCCATTTTTATTTGATAAAACTGATCCAATAGCAAATCCAGAAGCATCTGTTTGCAATATGAATTTATTATCAAATGAAAAATCAGGATAATCAAGTAAAGGAGGGTTGATAAATTTTTCTCTTAATTTGTCAAATGAATTTTGACATTCATCAGTCCATTTGAATGGAACATTCTTTCTGGTTAATAAGTTCAATGGACCACAAATTTCAGCAAAATGTGGTATGTGTTTCCTATAATAATTTGCAAAAGCTATAAAACGTTTTACTTGGTCAGCTGTGTTTGGTACTGGCCATTGTTTAATACACTCTATTTTTGCAGGATCTGGTTTGATACCTTCAGCTGAAATGAAATGTCCTAAATATAACAATTCCTTTTTAAGAAAATTACATTTAGAGGGGTTCAATTTAAGATTAACTTTTCGCAATCTTTCAAATATTGAAATTAAATTTTTGTTATGTCCTTCAAATGTTTTACCGAAAATGATTAAATCGTCCAAATACACTAAGCATCTTTCCAAATTAAGTCCAGACATCGCAACCGTCATAAGCCTTGAAAAGGCAGAAGGACTTATTTTTAAACCCATTGGCAGCCTCGTCATTTGATACTGTCCTGTAGATGTCGAGAACGCCGTGATTGGTCTGTCTTCTTGTTTAACTTCACATTGATAGTATCCTTGAGAAAGATCCAAATGAGTAAAATACTTGGCTCCTGCTAATGAATCAATAACATCATCTATATTTGGTAGTGGAAATTTATCTTCTTGTAATTGTGAGTTTACTTTCCTATAATCAATTACAAGTCGCCATTTTTTTGAATCATTGTTAGATTTTTTCGGTACTAGTAAAATTGGACTATTCCATGCGGAATTCGCTTTTTCAATAATGTTGTTTTTGAGCATACTATCAATTTGATTTTCAATTTCTTCCCTTTGTGCGTGAGGGAGTCTATACGGTTTAGTGTAAATTGGTTGAGTGTTAGACTTTAAACCAATGGTTTGTTTATAAATTGGTGTTGTACTTAGTGAATCTGATTTTAAACAAAATATATCAGAATATTTTATACAAATTTTAGTTATTATTTCTCGATCTGACTCATTCAGATGATTGAGATTTAATTCTGATAAAAGAATTTTAATTCTGTTCTCGTCATATTGTGGTGTTGGGCCGAGCTCATATATTTCGTAATCATTTGAATTTCGAACTTGAGGCGAAAATTTCTTTAAAGTTACCGAATAATTGAGTACATTCATTATATGAACTGGTATTCTCCCATTTTTTGGAATTGCAAGTGTGTTTGCAATAAATACATTGGGGATTGGCTGCTCTCCATGTATTACACAAGGTGTTGTCTCATGAGTAGAAATAAATGTTACTATCTCTGTTCTTGCGGGTATTCTAAAACATTGTGGATCAGTTTTTCTAAAGGGTACGAACATACTTTGATTATGGTACATCAATTGTAAACACGAAGTTTCAAAATCAATTTTTGATCTATACTGATTCAAGAAATCAGTTCCAAGCAGACCCGAGATATTGTTAGGAAGGTTGTTAACAATATGGAATGTTACAGGTAAACTATACTTACCATATTGTAGAAATGTATATACACTACCTACAGATGAGGTGACTCCGTTAACTCCTCTAATATTGATGATGGTTTTGTCATCAATAGGAACCCATTTTGGAATACATGTATAATCAATTATGCAACAAGAAGCTCCACTATCTATAATAAAATCAATATGTTTGTTATACAAAATAAATGTAGCCCTTATAGCATTATTCATTGAAAGCACGAAATAAGTCCAGGGAATTTGGTTCAGAAACAATTTCATTTGGATTTAAGTTTTGTCTATTCGAATTTTGACGATCAATGTGTTGATCTGAATAGGCAAAATTAATTTGATTTCTTCTGTTTATTTGCTGGTAATCATTTCGATTGTTATTTCTCGCAGCGCTAGATGATGAATTTGAAGTATTGGAATGATAAGTATGATTGGGTGGAAGATTTGAATAATTGGAATTATAAATTCGATTGGGTGGAAAATTTGAATAATTGGAATTATAAGTCCGATTGAAGTTATACCTGCGGTTATAATTTGGTCTTTTGAAATTATTGGAATAAAATTTTCTTTGACGGTTAAATCCGTTATATTTGGTTTTGTGGTATGATGATGTCGAATTTAAAAGTCTGTTGTTCGAATTAATCCATAGCGCATTTTCTGTACTAGCTGCTGGAATCGGTGCTACCTCTAAAGCATCTGAAATAGCTTTTGTTAAATTGGTTGGGTTTCTAGCTTTTATGAAGAAAGAAGTTTGAGTATCACGAAGACCTGCGGAAAAAGCATTCACAGCAATTGGTTGTACTATTGGTGCAGCTGATGATTCGTTAATAAATGTTCCTTGGGAAACATGTGCTGCTGCAAGCTTGGCTGCAAGAGCATTCATTTCGTTTCCAAATTCCGAAATAGTTTTCTTCCCTTGTTTAAGAGCAAACATTTCTTTTTCAATCGCTTTTGGTGTGATTTTAACCCCAAATTTCAATTTAAGCGTATCACACACTTCATTTAAAGTTCTTACGCCTTCAATTGATCCATGTGCAGAACCTATCAATCTAGTTTTAATAAAACTAATTATATCATTATCTGGTACATCTGTGGAATAATCTTTTAGTAAATTAACATTCTCAATGAAATTCAATAATTTCGTCGTATCCCCATCAAAACGATCTACTAGTTTAATTGCTAAGCTAATATCGAGTTTATTTTCCTCAGCCATCTCGTATTTGTCTTCAGACCCGGTTGAGTCACTTTCTTCTGTACCATTCAATAGCTTAATGGCTTCATTGGCAATTACTTTCAACTTTTTATAACGATCAACTAAAGCATTTAAATCACTTGCAGTATAATTATATTTACTTTCAATTAAAATTGATTTGAATTTATTTTTAAGAACTAATAATTCCTTTATCTTCTTTTTCTTTGTTGATTTAGTTATATTACGATTCTTTTTTATATTGCTATGTAACTGCAATATACTATCATGAATTTGAAACAATTCTTCCATACATCTCTTTATTAATTAGCTTTCAGTCAATAATTAGTTTTCTTTTTTTTTCACATCGGCATCTTGGAACACATACTTCAATTGGACAACCATGACCATACTGTAATAAGATGTGCGTATCTTTTAACGGGATTTCATATTCCTTTCCTGTTAGCCTATTATCAACAACGAAGCTTCTTTCTCCAGTCCAAAACTCAATAGTCTCTTTATTTTCTTGATGCACTTCACTTGATGATTTTATGGGAAACCTTTTTTTTAAATTATTCACAAAAATTGTTTTTTCCTCATTATTCATGATTATAAAATGTTTAAACCACTTCAGTAAGTTTTCCGGCTACACGAACTGCTCTCTCTGCGTCTTTTCGAATTAAATTTCTTAAAAATTTGATTATAAACATAACTAAAATAAGAATCAGCAAACCGATCAAAATTGATAGTTTAAAAGCATGATCTTGATGTAACTCTGTATGTGAATTTTGGTTTTCTATAATCGAGACTAGCTGCTGTCCACTTTCATTTTCCTCTTTAGATTGTGGTTTCCCCATTTTGATTTTAATGTTTTTATCAGTTTTTTAAATCACTTCAAATTATCAAAATCACTCACTTATCGGTCAACAGGTTCAGTTTTGTCTTCTGGTTTTTTACAATCAAGCCATACCTCATATCCTCCGGGCTGTAATACCTGTCCTGGTTGTCTTACGCCTTGCTGTGGAAGTCCTCGTCCATAACTTGGCTGCCTATCGTCTGGAAACCGAAGAATTCCTCTACCGCGTCCTCTCATAAAAAGATCACTTTTCAATCCAGGCATATCTCTAAGTTTTGAAATTATTTTTGCACAGCACAACTTCACTACATTTCACTTTACTCCACTGATATTTCTTCCGACTCTTGGAATAGGATCGCCATGCGATGGTTTTTCGATTTCAGAATGAACTACTCCATGGTTGTCGATGGAAAAATCATCATCTTTATTCGTGTGCAAATTAGTTTTATTACTCTATCAATTGCGCATATCTTCATCTTGACCTTGATCTGCTAACATTTCCATATATGGCAAACTATCGGAGACGCGCATCAGAAAATTCCTATTGAAACATGATTATGTTTTCTTTTCAGTTATAGCCATACGCTTCAAGCCCGTCGCCTATGTTTATCAAGCATTAGGCCCGTCGCCTTTGTTTATCGCAAGTGTGCTAGGCTGCTTAAACAATCATTTCATTCATCTCGTTGTTATCGCATAATATTCACAACCGTTCGAAAGTCTAAGTAATGATTTACGCTATTGAGATTTTATGAGCTTCCTTCGTTATTCGATTGCGTGTAAACTCTACTATTGAAAACGACTGAAATATAATATCGGTAAACTGTTTATATATTCGTGTAACTTGAAATGATTGAAATGATGCGAAAGCATTTCTGTCAATGTTTACAGTTTTGTTTTTAGTTTATGTTGCACGTTAATATTACTAATTGAAATGTGATTTACTGAATCTAATTTCGCGCATCCACCACACATGCATTACTCCAGGAGTACTCCAAATTCTCCTTAAGTAGTTTCCCCAAGGATTACTACAAGAAATCCTCCAAGAATTCTTCCAAATATTTCTCAAGTAGTTCCTAAAATTACACCAGGAGTTTCTCCAGGGGTTGCTCTAGGAGTTTCTGTGGGTATACCTCAAGGAGTTGCTTTAGGTATTCCTCCAGGAATACCTTCGAATATTCCTCCAAGATTTCCTTAAGGATTTTTTTCACGGATTTCTTCCAGAGTTTCTGAAGTGATTACTCCACAATTTTCTCTAGGTATTCCTCCAAAAATTCCTCCTAAAATTCATCCAAATATTTTTCCAGGAATGCCTTCAAGAGTTTTCCAGGAATTCCTCCAGGAGTTTTTCCAGGAATTACTACACGAGATTCTACAGATGTTCCTCCAGGTACCGCCAGGAAATTCTTTAGCGATTACTCCAGGGTTCCATCCAGGTATTACTGCAAGTATTCCTTCAAGTATTTCTCAACATATTCCTCCAGATTTTCCTACATAAATTTCTCTACCTTAGGAATTTCTCCAGGAGCTCCTTCAGGCATTTTAATAGTAGTTCCTTCAGGAATTCCTCCAGGTGTTCCTTCAGGAGTTCCTACAAGTATTCCTCTAGAACTCTCTAAATATTCCTTCAGGTATTCTTCTAGGTATTCCTTCAAATATTCCTTTAGGAATTCCTCCAAATATTCCTCCAGAAGATCGTCCAGGAACTCCTTCAAGAATACCTCAAGTAGAATTTCATCCAGAAGTTCCTTCAGAAATTTGTATAGGAGTTTCTCCGGAGATTACACCCGAAGTTCCTCCAGATTTTCTTCCAGGAATTTCTCTTATAGTTCCTTACAGAATTGAACCAGGAATTTTCCAGGTATTCCTCCAGAATTTACTCAAGGAGTTCCTCCAAATATTTCTCCAGGAATTCATCCAGGAGTTCCTCCAGGTTCTAGGAGTTCCTCGAGGAATTCTTTCAGGAATATCTCTACGAGTTCCTTCAGGAGTTCCTTCAGGATATCCTCCAAGAGTTCCTCCAGGAATTCCTTCAGGACTTCTTCCAGGAGTTACTCCAGGAGTTTTTGCAGGAATTTCTCCAAGAATTCCAAGTATTCCTTCAAGAATTCCTCAAATTTTCCTCCAGAATTTCCTCCAGGAATTCCTCTATGAGTTCCTTCAGAAATTTCTCCAGGCGTTCCTTCAGGAATTTTAATAGGAGTTCCTCCAGGTGTTCCTTCAGGAGTTCCTCCAGGTATTCCTCTAGGATATTCTCTAAATATTCCTTCAGGTATTCTTCTTGGTATTCTTCCAAATATTCCTTTAGGAATTCCTCCGAATATTCCTCCAGGAGCTCCTTCAAGAATTCCTCCAAGAATTCCTCGAGTAGAAATTCATCCAGAAATTCGTTCAGGAATTCCTCCAGGAGTTTATTCAGAAGTTTCTCTAAGAGTTCCTTCAGTAATTCCCCCAGAACATCCATTAGGAGTTCTCCCAGGAATTCCTCCAGGAGTCCCTCCAGAAATTCCTCGAGCAGTTACTTCAGGAATTACTCCAGGAGTTTCTTCAAGAATACTTCCAAAATTTCTGTCAAGAATTCTTCCAGGAGTATCCCCAGGATTTCCTCGAGGAGTTCTTTCAGTAGCACCTCCAAGAGTTCCTTAAAGAATTTGTCCAAAAGTTTCTACAGTAATTCCTTCAGAAGTTAATTCGGGAATTCTTCCAAGAGTTCTTTCAAGATTTTTTCAGGAATTCCTCCAGGAGTTCCTTCAGTAATAATTCTAGGAGTTCCTCAAGGAATTCTCCCAGGAGTTCCTCAAGCAATATCTTCAGATGTTCCTGCAGGTTGTTTTTCAAGTGTTCCTTCAGGACTTCCTTCAGAAGTTTTTCAGGAATTCCTCCCAGAGGTCCTTCAGGTATTCTTCCAGGAGTTCCTTCAAGAATTCCTTCAGGTGTTCCTTCAAGAGTTCCTCCAGGTATTCCTCTAGGATTTTCTTTAAATATTTCTTTAGGTTTTCTTCTAGGTATTCCTTCAAATATTCCTTCAGGAATTCCTCCAAGAATTCCTCGAGTAGAAATTCATCCAGAAGTTCCTTCAGGAATTCGTCTAGGAGTTTCTCCAGAGATTACATCCGAAATTCCTCCAGATTTGCTTCCAGCAATTCCTTCAGGAATTTTTCCAGGTATTCCTCCAGAAGTTTCTCCAGGAGTTCCTCCAGAATTTCCTCCAAATACTTCTCCAGGAATTCTTCCAGGATCCAGGAGTGCCTTGAGGAATTCTTTCAGGAATATCTCTACGAGTTCCTGCAGGAATTCCTCCAGAAGTTTCTTCAGGAGTTCCTTCAGGATATCCTCCAAGAGTTCCTCCAGGAATTCCTTCAGGAGTTCTTCCAGGAGTTTTTGCAGGAATTTCTCCAATAGTTCCTTCTGGAATTCACCCTGGAGTTCTTTCTTTCGCTAGAGATTCCTACGGAGTTCTTCCAGGAGTTCCTTAAGAAATTCCTTCAGCAGTTACTTCAGGAATTACTACAGGAGTCCCTTCAAGAATACTTCCAAAAGATTCATCAAGAAATCCTCCAGGAGTATCCCCAGGAATACCTCCAGGAGTTCTTTCAGTAGTACCTCCAAGTGTTCCTTAAATAATTCCTCCAGAAGTTTCTACAGTAATTCCTACAGAAGTTGATTCGGGAATTCTTCCAAGAGTTGTTTCAGGAATTTCTCCAGGAAATCCTCCAGGAGTTCCTTCAGTAATAATTCTAGGAGTTTCTCAAATAACTCTACCAGGAGTTTTTTCGGGAATTTTTTCAGATGTTCCTGCAGGATTTTTTCCATGGGTTCCTTCAGGAAATCCTCCAAGAGTATCTCCAATAGTTCATCCATAAGTTTCTTTAGTTATACCACCTGGATTTTTTTTAGGAATTACTCCAGGAGTTTCTTCGGGAATTCCTTCAGGAGTTCCTCCAGGTATTTCTCCAAATACTACTTCAAATATTCCTCAAGGAGTTTCTCAAGAAGTCCTTCCAGGAATTCCTCCTGGTGTCCTTTAAAAGATTCCTTCACGAGTTCCTCCAGGTATTATACTTTATAAATTCTTCCAGGTGTTCTTCTAGGAGTGCCTTCAGAGATTCCTCCTGAAATTTCTTTAGGATTTATTCCAGGAGTTCTTTCGGGGGTTTCTTCATAGAATCCTTCAGGAGCTCCTACATGGATTTCACCACGAATTCTTTCAGGGATTTATCCAAGAGTTTCTTCAGGGATTTATTCAGGAGTTCCTTCAAGGATTCAATCATAACACTCTTAACGAATTCCTTCAAACATTCTTCCGGAAAATCCTGTAGAAATCCGTGAAGAAACTCCCGTAGATATTCTTGAATGAATCCTTCAAGCGAGTCAACTAGGAATTCATCCAGAACATCCTCAAAATATTCCTCAGGAAACTCCTCCAGGAATTCCTTCATATAGATCTTCTTAACTTATCCTGGTGGATTTTTTTATGAAAACTTTAGAAGAAATCCTGAAAAACTCCCTAAAGAAAACTCTTGCATTCTCGGAGGAAAATGCGGAGAAATTCCTGGAAAAATATCCAGAACAACACCTGGAGGAATACCGTAATTTCGAAAGAAATTGATAATTTTTCACGGTTTTTCTAGTCTGTTTTCTATAATGTTGACAATGCCAAACAACAAAATGCAGGAAAACAAGTACGAAGGTGAGCCTCATCGACTCATGTACCGAAATTTTTTAACAAATGTCATTTTAGTGTTAACAAATATCTCTAAAATAAAAAATCAGGGGATCTCATTTCGGGGTGAAATTGATCACTTGTCAATGCCATTATGGTTAGTTTTCAAAACAATTCTACATGATAAATTTGAGCTCCCTGAATCCGAATATGCTTGTCAAATTCTTAACAATGCAATATTTATATAAATAATGAATAGTTGAATTTCAAGAATTACGCGGAAAACACCTAAATGTATTCAATTACCTTAGGAATTCAATGCTATCTAACAGAAATTCAATCATTTCAACCAAATAATCTAATTCGAACGAGTTTTGGTGATGAAATCTGGTTTGGGGATATATCTTAAGCATCCTTACAAACCTTCAGGTTGGTTTATGGACAAAAGGTCGAAAGACAAAAGGTCGAAAGGACAAAAGGTCGAAAACGATTTGCATGGTGGGAAATTTTTCCTTCTTTGAAAAAATATTTTCGACCTTTTGTCCCTTCTTTTTTGTTCTTCGACCTTTTGTCCTTTCGACCTTCTGTCTTTCGACCTTTTGTCATAGATTCCTTCAGGTTATACCATGTTCAAATCCTTGTTTAGAACTAGAAGTTCATGGATGTTTGTCAACACTGCGGCGTACATGATTTTGAAATTTTACATTTACATAAACATTCTTTAACACAAAAAACTACACAACACATAATTCGACAATAGTTACGACAAATAACGTTCATTTACTGCAGGTTACATTGATGTTTGTGCTCCATTAGGAATAAATAAAATCGTGCGATACAATGATCAATTTCACCCTTCTGATCAATTACACCCGATTTTACGGTAATTGGAGGAACCCCTGAAGGAATGAGTGGAAGAATTGCCTGGATTTTGAAATATCCTGGAGGATTCTTAATTTTAACTCAAACAAATCCTCGAAGAAAACCTTCGAACATTAGTTTAAAAATTAAAATTACAGGCAAACCAAATTATTCAAGTATCAATGATTTAGGATTAAGGATCCCAACAAATCACTCTCAAGCAGAGTCCAACTGAATAAACTGTTGTTCAGCTACTAATGTTACATGAAGATTCATTTCATCCTTTACAAAAGAAATACAGTTAACTCTCCCTTACTCGATATTTCGTATCTCGACATCAAGTGAGAGAATCATAGTAAACGTTGGTTTTCATGGCTACCTCGATGGTCCCTTGGATCACTTTTGCACTGATTCTATGTTCCACAACTCGATACTTCCTAAACTCGATGGTCCCTTCAATATCGAGTCAGGGAGATTTGACTGTATTTTGAAGAATTTTGAAGGCAAAATTAATTTAAAATTATGGTGAACGTTTATTAAAAGTTGTCCTAGAATAATTCCGGGAAGTTAGTATGCAATTTATTAATAACTACCAAGACTGATGAAATTTCTTGATGTATATGTCGGTGTTATTTCTTAGATGAATTAAAAAAAAAAACAATTAAAAATCTATCTTGATGAAATTTAAGGTTTGTTTTTGATGGAATCTTTGCAAGAATGTTTGGATCGATTCATAAAATTGTTTTTTATATGCAATGCCCTTGAAAAAAAATCTCGGAAAATTTCTGGAGGAGGAAAGGTACTTAGAGAAATTTATTTTAAAAAAATATACTGGAAGGATATCCACTGATATCCATAAAAAATTGTTGAATTTTTAAGACTTCGTTAAGAAATTCCCTGAAAATCCCGCGCATTCCTTTTTTGCAGTTTTGCCACATTTAGTCAATTGAATTGCATAAGAGTTCATTGTAACTACTCCAGAAATTACCGGAAATCATCAATCACAATTGATCAGTACAAAATCAAAATTCACTACAAGGTACTTTTCGCAGTTCCTACCAAACAGTCAATTGAATGTTTGGTTTCTGTCGCCTGACCCAGCCACTCACCGCCATATGGGGACCACAACGACACCACTTGGTTCCGTGATTTATCATGATAAACCGGCCATCCCGTGTCGAATTGACCTCTCCCATCGAAATGACGTATGAGCTTGTGGCATGTCGAATTAAACTCGGAAAACCCTCATCTGTGCGATAATCAGACCCTTCCCCAGAAAACACGAAATTACACCTCTGGAACAAACCGCACACATCGACCCAAATCCCTTCTCGTGTCGCGCAATTCGAATTGGGAAGCACTGAAGTTATTGAAATTATCATTTCGAGCCCCATTGTTTTAATGCAGTCTTTTGTGTCCATCAAAAACCCCTCTCTTCACTGTCACCCCCTTTTACAACGTTTGAACAAAAATTTCGATCCTAAATAATTAAACAATTTGAATTGTTCTGTTGAATCACATTATTCAAATACAGTTCCAATGCGTGTAACGCACTGGCAAAAAAAATTGTACAAACAAATTACATATGCACTTCCCGTTTGGAAAAGGGTCCCCCGGTAAACAATGCTTACGACCGCGGAAATATTTAATTTCAACAGTCGCTTGATTTTTCGAGTGGAGCATAATTTGAATTTGGTGCTGCTGGCTTACGGTAAAACAGACGCAGGTAGGTATATCAAATGTTTGCTCACTGTGTTGGAGTGCGTATGTAGGGCTAAAGAACGTACAACTCAATTGACGAGTTTGTGGACTTGAGTAGCTACCTTTCCAACGTTGAATCCGCGACAAAAAAAAAACCTGAATAGGTAAAGCACCACGGGCTGTCACTCTCATAGAAAGAGTTTTTTTTTTCGAATCCGGATGGTAAAAGTCGACCATCTCATCGTGATTGGCATTCTATGCCAGCGGGGAGAAAAACGTCCACCGTGTTAATTACTTTCCAGAGACTTTTCCATCGTTTATTTCCCGCTAGGGAAGGTGAAATTTTCTGCTCAATCACCTTGCTCCACTCGAAATGTGATGCCGGTTCTGCCTGTCGATGACATAAGCGCTTTTCGTTGTGGAAAAGAGGGAGAATGGGAGACAGCGCGTATTGTTCGATGCAAACCCTTTCTCCGGTGAGATGACAGATTGAAGGATTTGTTAGAAGTCGTACTGTAGAGCATGATCAACGTGCCAAGTTATTCGTTTGGGTTATGAAATTGCAAGTAAGTGTGAAAAGATTTAGATAAACTTCTGATTTTTGTGTCCAAGATTCGTTAAAATGTTTGAAAATTATATTATGAAGATTTAGTGTTGCAATTGCATTATATTGAATAGGGTGATGGGCCATCGTATTAAGCTTTGATCAGTGAAAACCTGCAATTTTCCCAGTATTGCAGTGAATGATGCTGATACAAACCGATGCCAAACAATTCTTTCCCAAAACGATTTTCGCATTGTACTATAAGATTTTGATAAATCTTGATTGTCTTTTTGGAACTAATGCAATGAAATTGCATCTTGCCGTATTCTCAATTCGTCGTATCGTTTTCATTTCGGTCGCAATCAGTTTTCAGATTTGTCTCACAACTTACGACTCACTGTTATATAGTGAGTGGTTAAAATACAACACATCAACGCTATTATAAAGTGCTTAACTAGAATATAAAGAACTACGGGCATCTCCCTCCATTCCTTCAGCAAGATGAAATATATCAATTTTCTTTAAAATGCATTGTTCGCCATCATCAAAATTTAGCATAAACATATAAACACAATTTCTTTTGACAGCACATTTGCTCACAGTTCAGCGAAAACAACACAATCAAAGGAACCGTATTTTTACGTCGAGCATCGCGCACACATTGATGCGCACAAGCTTTTTTTCTCAGTACGAAGGATGGAATTTTTTTTACATTCTCAATTTTGCGGGGTCGTTGAGGAAATTTCATAAAATTTCGTGAATTATAGAACTTTTACGGCGTGTGATTGGAATGAAATCCTTCGGTGAAAAAGTTCGAAGGTTTTCCATAGTGAAAATAAATGCCCGGCAAAGTAAGCCACAGGGGAGCAGGAAGAAACTTGTATCATAAAGTGGTGTGACTGGCGTCGATCGCTAAGCATTTCTCTCAAATCGTGTTCGTCCTTGCCATTTCGGTGAAAAAGTGAAAAGTGGATAGTTGAACTGAAGTTATTTATCGAAATACAGTAGTTTTAATGCATTTTTGGTGTACAAGTGTACGAGCCAGCCAGTGTAACAGCTTTCACAAAATTACACTTGGAAAATGAGTCTATGTTGCAGGTTGTAGTATCCGGATTGATATGAACTTCACTTTTGGCCGATTCCGCCATCATAGCCACAGTAGCTAGAGTTGGTGGATAACAATATTGATTGGCTTTATATAAGCGTGCATGCTTTATTTGAATATAGGCCTTTTCATGTGACAGCTCCGTGTATGCATTTGTTTACATCTGTCGAAGAGCGATGCATACACAGGGCTGTCATTTTCGAAGAAGAACTGTCAAACAGTTTCCGAATCAGCTGATCTTAAACGTTTTGTGAAAACGCCTATGTATGTTTTACTTAATCGTGTATGTTTTATTTAAGCGTGTTACAACTGACAGCTAGAAAGCTCGGAAAAGCACGCACAAGACTGAGCATGCGTGTCTCGTGATTGAGACCTCAGTTAAGTGAAGGATTTTGTGGCATACGGTTGTGCTGGATTGGAACAAGTATTTACTTGTTCGGCCGATGGCGGAATCGGCCGAAAGTGAAGTTCATATCTATCCGGATACTACAGCTACCACATCAATAATATCCGCTGGAATATCCTCTGTAGTGGAACATTTAAAATTTGATACGACAAATAATAGCGCTTACGACGAAGTAGAACGAAACCCTTTATAAAGTGCTATAGCCAGTAGCGATGTATCAACATTGTGAGTCGATGTCGATGTGGGATAATCCCGTATAACCAACGAAGAGCTTATCTCAGTATCTCGCTTTTCATCTCAGACTTTGAAGGAAAACAGAAACTGCTAAGTGGGAAGCTATAACCAGTGCATAACATAGAAACCATACATACCTATGTAGAAGCCTGAAGAGTTACTCTGAACTGAATGTTTATCTTCAAAACTGAAGAAGGAGAGACTAGGTTAACCATCATAGTATTCGTTCCCCAAGGATTCATCCGAGTCGAAAGTGAAATCCTCGGGAATATTATTCAACGACCGGTTAAACATCATCGCTTGCAATATGGGAGCTAACTAGGGCAGCAACAGCGTTGATCTGAACCGTGCCGAACAATCCAGTAATCAACAGTAGCAAAATTAGACTGTTGGCTAGCCTCTACACAGCACTGCTCAGGTACAGTGATTTAGCATGGTTGGCTGGAATCAAGATGCACTGAAACCTGGCACAAGTGAACAATTCATACTGGTCAAAGGCCATAAGTATAAAGATATCAAAGGAAAAATGTCAAAAAGATGAACTCATGGCAGTTCAGGATGTATCTTCACAGGTACGGAATCCCAATGCAACGGCCCATTGCAACCTCCAGAGCACGTGTTATTCGTTTTGTCCATAAATTCGTTCCATAGCGTACAGATTTGACAGAAAACGGAGAGCGGTAAGCTACAAGCGGTACAAACTATGTAATCGCTGCAGAGAAGATGGCGTGAAGAATAGAGAGAATTGGACTGCGATCTGAGTAGGCTTGATCATTCATCTAGGGTAAGGCTGAGTAGAACCGTAGAATAGGCAATGGCAAACCGGAAGATTTACTGTCTGACTGGAATCGCGGACCGACCTTTTCATTCACCCGAATATCATCAGGTAATCTATTTATACCAAAACTAATAAACAGTTTTCCCTATGGTCCTTAGAAGTGTTGGAATTAAATAAGGAATCTAAGATAAAAAGTCGAAAGGACAGAAGGTCGAAAGATAATAGGTCAAATGAAAAAGGTCAAAAAACAAAAAAGAAGGAACAAAAGGCCGAAAGCAATTTTTCAAAGAAGGCAAACATTCTTACCAAACAAATCACTTTCGACATTCGGTGCTTTCGACCTTTTGTCTTTCAAAATTTTGTTTTTCGACCAGTGTCCATAAACTTTCAAAAACATACATGCCATCCTATATGTAGGGCCCAGATAGTCGTAATGAGGCAATACTTCATTGCACTAAAAACAACCTCACATAGTTCGAATTTTTGTCTTTGTCTTGCCTGTGGATGATCTGTCAAAATATACATCAAAATCGTCAAAATCGATGCATAGGGAAATAAAGAATACCACTACTCTTGACTGATAATAATTTAATATGAATTTTATTAAAAAAGACTAAAACTATGTTTAAACATTGAAATTATTAATAAATTATTCTTAAATTACACGTGAGTAACGTTTCTGAGATAAAAATGTCTTAGAGCTAGTATAAAACAGAATAGATCTGCATAGTTTTTCATGTTTTATGCTAAAAAGTTCAAAATCATCATAGCAAATTGGTATAACGCTTTCAAAATCTGTAATTGAAAATAACTGATAAATTCTGTGCATTTTAATTAAAAAAATATATCAACCGTCATATATGCTTCCAGATTAAGATTGGAAAATCCGTACACAGTTAGAATTATCGGACGCTGCATTTGGCAAATCAAAAATAGATATTCTTTTTGGTTATCAATTTTGAGCAAATGCCACGGAAAGTTCACAACACTTATATCCAATGCGTCACTCTGCAAAAAAGATAGTGTTATATCTCTAGTCCTAAGTGCAACATAATTACCTTCAGCTCAACAGCATTTCCAACAGCAAAATAGATAGTAAGTTGTACGAAACATATCAACAGGAATAGATATGAGGCATACCAGTCAGTCTAAAAATGTGTTGTGACTATGAACAGATCATACATTGTGAAAACCGTTACAAACCAGGGCACATAAAACTAAATTATCGCATATAGCGAATACGCCAGTGAAGACGAGGATTAAACACATTCCGCCATTCACATTTTCAATATCAGTGAAATATCTGAAAAATAGAAATAAATTAAAATTTTATTCCAACTATGAACAACTACATCAGCTACTCTATGATAGTCTGGTGCTCTACAAGACACTCTCTCCATAGCTCCATAATCTTTTCTTCGTTTTCGCCCACGTTCTCCGATTGTAACATTTTGGCCAGATCTCTCAGATGAATCATGAACACTTCAATATAAACCAGTCCATGCACAACCAGCAAAACCAAAAGTCCATCTGCCAAAATCATTCCGAATAGGCCCATCAGATAAGTTACCACTTGAACAAAATTTGTTAGCAAATAGCCCCACACGGTGTGCCAATCGACGTATGAAACTTCAAACATAAATAACGGTATAAGTTTTCCCTCCGAGTAGTAGATGTATAACGGATACAGTGCAAACACCAATAGAGTGGAGCAGTACAACACAGCAAGAATTTTCAGAAGAATGTTGTATTTCCTGGCAAATATGAACACTATTTCCCCCTCACTACTCGATCGATCCGGATATCGTTCATACAGGTTATTTTCGATGGTCTGTAACAACCCTCGAATGAGAAATTTGTTATTCATTGCAATGAAAAATTTGACCGATAGCTGAAATGCTATGCCTGCACAGTTCAGGACTTCCATGACATGGATTATATCATGGCGGTACTTGAAAACTGTCCAAAAGTTGCACCAGAAGTAGATAACCATCTGCGTTACAATCGAGTACGATCCGAAGGTTAAAAACTGATCAGGATTCCACAGTGATACACCTACGGGGTGGGAAAGGAGCCTGAGAATGTCTATACATTGTCGATACAATTCTATGGCACTCATGCTTGCTCTACTGCGTTCGGAGGCACGAGATGCTACTGGTGTGGTAAGTAACGGAAGTTGAACGTTTATGCAAAAGACTTGGATGAAATGAAAACCTTCACTGCTCTTGGATAGAAAAAAAAAAACGCTTGGGAATTTAGCGAACTGTCTAATTGCTTATAGGTGTTCAGATTTGCTGAAGGCGAGCTCTGACAACATTTGAATTGCATACACCTGCTACAGTTAGGCTACTGTGAACATTTACCACTCTAAAGTTTCAAGTCCAAATTGATTTATAGACTGGAAAAAAACAAGTTGAATAATTCATCATAACTTATTTGATTCAGATTGAACTGGATTGGATTCAGATATCATAAACTGGATGAAGTCGAGAGACATGATGTAGAATCACACAGGAAATACCCTGCAAACAAACATTCATACTAAATGGCTTGTTATACAGTATACTATACTGACAAGAATAAGTGTTGGCATTTTGAGCTTTTTTAACCGACCGTTACTGTTTGTTTCGTAACATCGTTATTAAATAGAGAAATTGATTTAATTGTTTTGAATGAACGCTATCGGTACCCAACAAAACTTTGCATACAGTAATTAGAACAATCATCGCCATTTATGAACGGATCCACCGGTTGTGAATTTACCAGATGTCTACCTAATAAGTTATGCTGCACCACGAACACCATAAGTTAGAATAACTCTACACAGTCTGTTTCATACGAATCAGTATTGCTTTCATTTTTGCAGTCTTCAGTTATGGCTTCGTTGGATGCATATTATAGAATTTGTGCACCATTGAGAGCACTCAAAACGCTCCGTGTAGACTACCCGAATGAAGAAAGACAAAATCAGTAGATACCGAGCTGTTAACACAGAATGTTCCACCATTCCGGCTGCCAAGCAACTAAAGGAGGAATTAATTGACTCCATGAAACCGTGGTGGCCGATGAATGAATGAAAGAATGTACAAGTTGAGGATAAAAGGTCAGTTCGTCCACTTCAACATAATAAACGTACACAGTCCTCACTCCGGAACCACTGATAATTATAAAGGCGCTTTTTACGCGCAGCTTAAACGCGAGTACAACAACTGCCCAAGCCACCACGTCAAAATCATCATAGAAAATCTAAACGCTCAGGTTGACCAAGAGGAGGAGTTCGGACCTACCATTGGATAGTTCAGCGCTCACCGGCTGACGAACAAAAACTGCGCCCAAAACTCTCCATTGTTAACAACGTACAGTACCGACGGCTGCACCGAGTACCGAGTACCGACTTAGAGCGGCATAAGCAACTGGATATCACAATTTCATACGCGCAGCACCTCGAGGCTGCATTATCGGAAGAGGGTGAGCTGGATGAAGCCCCTCTTGAGGACCGCTGGAGAACAGTGACAGCAGTCATCAACGATGCAGCTGAGAGCAACGTCGGGTACGTGGGACGGAATCGACGGAACGATTTGTTCGACGAGGAATGTAGGCAGATTCTGGAGGAGAAGAATGCAGCGCGGGCGGACATGATGCAGCAAGGGACGCGGCAGAACGTTAATAGTCATTGATGGAAACGGCAACAGCATATCCGGCTCTTTTGGGAGTGAAGGAATACTTGGTGGAATCCCAGAAGAAATTCCTGATAAAGTCACTGGAGGAAGTAGTGGTGGATTTCCAAATTGCAGGTGATATTCTTATTGCAAAATTTCTGATAAAATCCTTGGTACAATCCCTGGAGAATCCCTGGAGATATTTGGAGAGGAATCCCTTGAAAAAATTTGAGTGGAATTCCTTGCGAAATTTCGGGATTAATTCTTTGGGAAATATTGTGATTCATCCCTTGAACAAATCTGGCAGAATCCTTTAATAAATTCCGGGAAGAATTTGTAGTGAATAACCTGATATAACCCAGAATAAAACTAGAGGAATTCACGAAGGATTCTATAGAAAAATTCCTCATACAATCCCAGACAGAACTTCTGATAGAATCCAAGCAAGTACTCTTTATGGAATCCCAGGAGGAATCCAGAAATTTCTGATAGAATCCTTAGGGAACCTCTAAATGGAACTTCTGTCAGAATTCCAGGTTGACTATGAAGGAACTCCTAATGCAATCCCTGAATAAGGACCAGATAAAATCCCTAGAAGAACTACTGATGGAATCTCTAGAGAAACTCCTGCTGTAATCCCTAGAAGATTTTCAGGAGGAACTCCTGACGGGATCCCTGTAGGAACTCTTGATGACATCCTTTGAGGAACTCTTTATAAAATCCCTGAACTTCTCAAAGAACCCCTGTAGGAATTCTAGGTGGAACTTCTGATGGAATCCCTTGAGGAACTCCTGATGTAATTGCTAGATGAACTTCTGATGTAATCCATGCAGGAATTGCTCCATGGAGAAATATCTAATTGAATCCCTATGGCAACTCCTGAATCCCTGCAGGAACTCTTAATTGAATCCTTAGAGGAAATCCAGGTGTCATAATCTGTCATAATCCCAGGAGGTATTCCATATTAATTCTCTGAAGGAACTTCTGATGAAATCCCTAGAAGTGCTCCTAATGGAATTCTTTAGGAGCTCCTGCAAAAAAACTAGAAGAATTCCTGATATAATTCCTGAAAGAACTTCTGATAACATCTCTGAAGGAACTTCTTATAAAATCCCTTAAATAAATCGTAATGCGATTTCTTGTGTAACTCCTGATATTATCTATGGAAGAATTCCAGACGGAATCGGAACTCATCATTAAATCCCTAGCAAAAATGCTGATGGAATTTTTCGAGCAACTCCTGATATAATCTTTGGAGGAATTCCAGGTGGAATCCTTGGAGAGGCTCCTGTCGAAATCACCAGAAAAACTCCTTATAGAATTTCTAGAGGTACTCCTACAGGTATCCCTATGGGGAGTCTCTAGAGATACGCCTGATGGATTCTTAGAGAAACTCCTGTTGGAATCCCTGGAGGAACTCCTGATGGAATCTCTGGAGGAAATCCTAATGAAATTCCTAGAGGTAAGATTGATGAAATCCCTAGAAGCACGCCTGATGCAATCTTTGGAAGAGTTTCAGGTGAAATCCCTGAAAAAACTCGTGATGTCATCCCTAGCGGGACTCCTGAAATAATCTCTGGAGGAATTCCAGGTGAAATCTGTCACAGAACTCCTGATGGGATTCCTGGAGGAACCACTTATAAAATCCCTTGAGGATTTGCTAATGGAATTCCTTGAGGAACTCGTGATATAATCTCTAGAAGAATTCCAGGTGTAATGCCTGAAGGAACTCCTAATGGAGTCCCTGGAGAATCTCCATATTAAATCTTTAGAAGAAATTCTGATGGAATTTTCTGCGGAACTACTGATATAATCTCTGGAGGAATTCCAGGTGCAATCCCTGAAGGAACTCCTAATGAAATCCCAAGAAGAATGCTTGATGGAATTCCTCGAGGAACTCCTGATATAATCTTTGGTGAAATTCAAGGCAAAATCCCAAGAAGAATGCTTGATGGAATTCTTCGAGGAACTCCTGATATAATCTTTGGTGAAATTCAAGGCGAAATCCCCGGAGGAACTCCTCACATAATCACCCGAAGAACTTCTAATATATTCCCTTGATGTACTCCTAAAGACAACCCTATAGGGAATCCCTAAAGATACGCCTGATGAAATATCTTCAGGAACTCCTAATAAAATCATTGGAAGAGTTTCAGGGACAATTCCTGAATATACTCCTGAGAAAATCCATGGAAGAATTCCATATGGAATCCATGAAAAAACTCCTGATGGAATTCCTAGAAGAACTTCTTATGAAATCCCCAGAAGAACTCTCTTGAGGAACTTCCGATGGAGTCCCTAGAAGGACTCCTGATATAAGCTCTGAAGGAATTCCAAGTGAAATCTGATGGAATTCCTGGAGGAACTTCTTATAAAATTCCTAATGGAATTGGACATGCCAAGAAGAAATCCTGATAGAATTCCTTGAGGATCTCCTGATATAATCTCTGTATGAATTCCAAGTGGAATCTCTGGAGGAACTCCTGATGGAATCCCTAAAGGAACTCCTGATGAAATCCCCAGAAGAACTTCTGGTAGAATCCGTAGAGGTACGCCTGATGAAATCCCTGAAGTAATTCCTGGAGGAATCCCCGGAGGAGTTTCAGGTAGAATCTTCGAAGGAGCTCTTGGAAGAATTCCAGATGGAATCCCTGAAACTTCTAAAGAAATCCGTAGAAGAGCTATTGGTGGAATCTCTAGAGGGACTCCAGAAGGAATCCTTGAAGGAACTCTCGATGGAGTCCTTAGAAGAATTCCTGATGGAATTCTTCGTAGAAATCATGATAGAATCTTCAGAAGTACTCCCGATGAAATTCTCGAGGAACTACCACAAAACTCTCATAAGACCGGTAATCCTCTACGAGAATGAAACGTGGACTAATCTCGAGGAGGTTCTGCAAGCTCTTGGGATTTTCGAACTCTACGGCGAACCCAGAAGGTGGCCAAAGCTGGAAGGATACGATGGGCTGGGGATGTTGCAAGAATGCCGAACAACAAACCTGCATAGATGGTGTTCGCTTCCGATCCAGTTGGTAC
The DNA here is from genome assembly GCF_002204515.2 of Aedes aegypti. Classification (NCBI taxonomy): domain Eukaryota; kingdom Metazoa; phylum Arthropoda; class Insecta; order Diptera; family Culicidae; genus Aedes; species Aedes aegypti. The sequence continues at coordinate 115,351,012 of NC_035107.1, read as the reverse complement.
AACAAGGCGTAGTGTATAGCGAGCTAGGTGGGTGGAACGATTCGGCGAGCAAGGATGGAGAGATTAGGCCGCGAATCGAGCTTTATGGCGTGGAATTGTTGATTCAGTGATATCTGTTAATACCCACAGTTCCCATCAGAGGCTTCTCGGGCCACTGAATATGTAAAAAGCTCGCTGAAACGGGCACCTTAGTGCAAGCCGTTTTTTCGTGATTACCTAGCCCCAAGGCAAGTACGAAAAATGGGATCGTTACTGTGCTGTGGTCACAAAAAGTGTGAAGAACTGGTTGAACAAAACTTCCTAGTAGGCCTGTGTGGAGTCGAACGGTTTTAGATCAGAAACACTTCTGTTAGCAGTTTTTTACAGAAGCAGCTTTAAAACTGTAGTTTATTGGAGATTTAGTTAAGTTACTTTAATACAAATATAATTCATTTACTTACATTCAGTGTTTTACTGTCTAATCGTAGAAACTAAGACTCGCCAACAAACTCAAATAATCAACGAAATTCACCTCGCCTGACGAATACATGTAGTTCAATATTAAGTATTAGAATAAGTGCATGTATATAATTTTAATTTGGCTTTATAAATATAGGTTTAGATTTAGGTTTTAAATTCACAATTCAGGTTAAAGATTAGGTAATTATAGATTCACAACTCACGGTTCAGAACTTCGCGAATTTCAAATCTAACATAAGAAGGTTGGTCACCTTCTTACCTGTGAACTTCTCAGTCCGACTTCATCGGCAAATTCAAGGAACAGAACGGTGCTTCCTGGGTCGATCTCTACGGAGTTCACACAAGGTGAAATTGCTGCATGGTGAAAGCGATATGATCTAGTTCTTCATATTACGTAGACTTGACGGCTTACCGTGTAGTTCGTTCGGGATTTGGAAGGATGGACTAATCTACCGAACGGGGAAACGCTGTCCAGGTGATGATAATTGTCTAGCCTACTATTGGCAAATTTGCGTTGAACACGATCGTACAATGGACCGATGCACGAGTTCACTATTTGACGTTTGAGCGGTGCCGTGTTATTTACGTGACCATGGCAACGAGTGAATTCGGCACCGCTCAAATGTCAAATTAGTGAACTCGTGCATTGGTCCTTGGTCACTCAAATGCGGTCCAACGGTGAACAATGAATTGAACTTTATGGACCGATGCACGAGTTCACCATTTGACGTTTGAGCGGTGCCGTTATTTACGTGATCATAGCAACGAGTGAATTCGGCACAGCTCAAACGTCAAATTAGAGAACTCGTGCATTGGACCATTTAGAACCTTTTGTTTATTCCCCTTATTCTGACGTTCGGTTAACGAGACGATTACAGGGAGCATACGGAATTCACTCCGTCATCTGCAGTGTTGGAAGACTGGCTGTTTTTAACAAGGCCATTGCCACAACGCTGCAGAGCTTGGAAGTTCCCGGCTACTTGTGTACGATTATGAAAAGCTACTTCCAGAATCGAGATCAACGCCGACCCAATGGAGGAACGGCGCTGGCAACAGTGGCAATAGGGCGATATTCAAAACTGAAAAGCCAATAGATGGCTCTTTTTCAGTGGTAGTAAAAACGAAATCCTGAAGCGAAGAAAGCACCACGGAAGATGAATTAAACACAAAAAGTTATGTATTCACTTTACACTTGATTTCTTATCACTACTTTTTTGATCCAGGTTCCTAATTGCAAGTAATTTACGTTTTTCATTATTTTCCGTACGTTTTGACAGTTCTCCGACTACCATTCTTCCGTGCGCTTGTGTTGAAAGTTTGAAAAATTTGAGAATCCAGCGTAGCGTGATCAGTGGGTGGAATACAAACAAAAATGTCGTCGCTCGGCGGCCAGTGAAAGAAACTGAATGTTCGAAAGGTTGTTGCCTGTACTTTTTACCGCTGGCGCCAACTGTTAGCGGTTATGAACGAAATAAACAGTCGTTACCCTATTGACAAGGTCTGGGAAGAACTGGAAGGAAGGGGTCAAGCTGAAGTTAGTCCAACCAAATGGATATGGAACTGCAAAATATTCCTGGGCAGATTACTGTTACGACATGCCATAGCATCACAGCGGTTGCTATACGATAGGCTAAGCCAGTGGTCCTCAGCCTAACCGATTACACGGGCCATCTTAACTCTTTCAAAATCAGTCGCGGGCCGCAAGATTTATAATGATTAATTTTAACAGCTCACTTTAAATCACTATTTCTATGAGAACGGATAATACATTTCTGGGAACTTTATGATCAAAGCAAAGGGGTTTGGAAGCAAAGATATAAGTGACAGAAAAAATGTCATGTTTTTAATAAACTATGTTAGCTTATACAAAAGAATTCATGATGAAAAAAATTAACATTTAAAAACTTTTTTAAAGCTAGAAACAAAGCTTTATTAACATACTCAACTCAAATACGATCAATATGTCTCTTACCGTATTGGACAATGCAATTGCAACTTTTTCGATTAATAATACAAAATGGTCTACTCTAGAGGTTTTAATCTATTTTTTTATGGATCGATTCATATCAAATTTTAACATATCTTGAATTTTAACGTATATTTGTAACTTTTTAATTCGTAAAAGAAAATAACAAATTTCAAAATTTACACAAACGAAAAAATTGACCAAATAGATTGATTGTATCTTCAGCAATGTTGTACATTTAGATGAGTTTAACAATTATGCTGAAGATACTTGTGTAGGTCTCTTATATTTTAAGATAAATCGTTTGAATATTTTTCGCGAAATTCACTTCAATCGAATCCATATAATTTTTCATTTTTTTTGTATTCAATTTTTAAATACTTAAAAATATATGTTGACACTTAAGTAACGTCCGACATGCTGGGTGAATTTTATTCATATCGGGCTATAAATAACTGAGATTTATCCCACAAAAGTAGACCATTTTGTATTGAAGATCAAAAAAGTTGCAGATGTATTGTTCAATACTATACATTTCTTTACGTTCGGGCTCCTCAACAATTCAGAAAGCAATCCATAGTAAAAAATTTCGAATAACATAATTTTCAAAGTTTTACAGAAAAAGGAAACATTTTTGAAGTCAAAATTAAAAAAATCAGCATTCTGCGGACACATCTGCAAGACCAAGATCCTGGTTCAATTTTGTGTACTTAAATATGTTCAGAAGAGAGATTTTTAGAAACTTAAAGACTTTTTGCAGGCCCATAGCCGTGCCTTCAAGATTCTAAAAGAAAAATCAGGTTTTTCAGAAACTTTGAATCTTTGAATGAATCAAAGTCAATTTCATATTACTCCTTATGCCATGAAGATACATGAACGCAGAAACATTTTACATAATTTCAATGACTGACTTTCCAAGAACAAAGCTGCAAGAGCAAAGGATTAAACACCAGCATGAATAAAAATTATAACATGTGGGCCGCATGACATTAACATTCAAAATCCATTCGTGGGCCGCACAAAACCTTCTCGAGGGCCGCATGCGGCCCGCGGGCCGCAGTTTGGTGACCACTGGGCTAAGCTACATGTGAAAAGGTGACGAAAGCGATCAATGCGCTAAGAAGGTTGCGGCACTCGACAGGTCCGTCTGTTATTGAAGAGAGAAGATATAAAAGATCATCTCCGTATGAGTTGACTAGGTTCACTTCTAGTCTAGTAGATCGCGAAATATATTACATCCGCACGATGATTAAATCGTTTTGTTGAAGCCATCTGAGCTAGCCTAAGTCCTTTGACCGTCATTGTAGGACTATGCTCCGAAAAGCGTTGGTAGGACTTGGCAACGTGCCACACCACACGCGTTAGCCGATTCTACCCCATTACCCCGAATTCCATTAGCCCGAATGTCATTAACCCGAAATTCCAATATCATGGGGAAATGTCATCAATCATCATGTCAAGATAATTGTAAATTCGGGGTGATGGAATTCTGGATAATAGTACTTTCGGGGTTATGGAATTCGGGGTGATGGCATTCAGGGAAATGGAATTCGGGGTAATGGGGTAGAATCCTGAAACGACTGAGAATGTTGAACGTCTGGTTGGATTCCCCATCGGTCAGAACCTTTTCGCAATGGACATTTTCTTGACTTCCCAGGACGTAGAATATCGTCGTGCCTGTCACTCGATAAACGAATGCGAAAATGGCACTTTGTTAAAAAATCTAACTAACATTTTTAGTGCTATAGGCCAAGATTATTTGTTTTGAGCTGTATAACAGTTGAATTGAAGCAGCGAACGCTGCAAAAAATAAAACCTGCTAATAAGAACCGATTAGTTTTATTACAGCTGTAACGCAAACGTTGTACAGCTGGCAATATTTCATCTTTTATCGCTTTTGCCGCTTTAACATTGCTATAACTCAACACAGTAAAAGTAGCAACCTAATGTTGCCTTCATTAATCCGGCTGCTTCTATGCAATATGTTTTGTTATGGTGTTTAATATATAAATTAGAAGCGCTTTGTCGTCTGTTAAACAGCGCACATACAGCAGAAAGCAATATAATAATAGTATGTGGGGTTGTAGGACATTTCCCAGAAAGTCAAACCCCAGAACGACATTTCCCAGAATGACGTTCCCCAGAAACCCATTCCCCAGAATGGGACATTTCCCAGAAATCGATTCCCCAGAATGGGACATTCCCCAGAAAACCATTCCCCAGAATAGGACATTCCCCAGAATGGGTTTTATACGTTTTTAAAGAGCGGTAGTTTAGTTTTTTTTTGTCGTTAAGAAATGTACCTACTGAATTGATTCGAATTCCCAGAAGCTTCGAATTCCGGACACAGACGTCAATTCACCCAAAATATTATTTTGTCAAATTCATTATTATGGATCTCAAGCGAATAAAATCGGAATTGAGTTAAAAAATCTTTAATTTCTTTAATCTCTAATTTTCCCAACGATACACAAATTAAGTACCGTCAAACACAATACCTCCATTCCACAGGCTGTGTAGTTGCGCCACATACGATTGTACGACATTTCCCAGGATGACGTTCCCCAGAACGACATTCCCCAGAACGTCATTCCCCAGAATTGGACATTCCCCAGAAATCCATTCCCCAGAATGGGACATTCCCCAGAAAAAAAAAATAACAAGAGATCTTTGAGGTGTTCAAACCCAGGAAAATGGTAAATAGTAAAAAGTGAATGCATCTAACTGGAAAATTCGAGTAAAACCATAATTTTCATAGGTTAAACATTTTCGTATTGTTTTTTTTTATTTTTAACGGTAGGACTTTTGGTTTGTTGCAGTCTTTTATTTATTGAATGGAGAATCTTTAAATCAAAAATTCTTTAAAATTAACCACCTATGGTCGGATATGTAATTCGAACCATTTGGACGATTTTTATATTTTTTGACGATTTTCTCGTCGAAAAAGTTACAATTTAGCGTGACATAATATGTGTACCATCCCTAATTATTTAGACAATAAACCTAGGAAGAACAGCATATGTTCAAAAGAAAGGAGAATATGCCATGAAAGCCGAAAAACAAATTCCATTAATTTACTTTGTGACATATTACACTACACCAATCTCCCTTTGAAAGTACAATTAGAAAGAAAAGCCAATTTTCAAAGAAGGAAGAATAACTATGAGAACAAAAAAAACAATAGCTTGAATCAAGTTTGATCATAAAACACAGTATGGCATATGTAGGAACAGCTTATGTTAAACGGTTGAGCTACTTTTCCTCGAATGTCGGTTTCCCAAATGTCGTTTCCCCGAACGCCAGTTCCCAGAATGCCAGTGCCCCGAATAACCCGTTTCCCCGAATAGTCTAGTTTCCGAAAAGTTTTTAACTCTTATAATTATCATAACTTTTGTGTTTCGAGGTGGTAACAAACCGGTCATCTTCACTTGATTGGCGGTTCTTTCGAGTTTCACCATCATTGGCATTTTTGGCAAGATATATTTAGTCGAGGATAACGTTCAAATCTATATTATCTTCTTCTTTTAATTGCTAATCATTCATTCTAGTTCAGCACCCAGTCCTTAAAGACTATTCTTGCACCTGTTTGAACTGCATCACTATTCGGGGAAACGGGTCATTCGGAGGGGTGGCATTCAGGGAAATGATATTCAGGGAAGCGATAGTAGCACAATTATGAAATTAATTAAGACACAATTAAGAAAATTTTTAAACAGCATTTTCCTCCTAAGATTATGGTTGGGTCTGCCGATGAACCACTTAGCCACAAAACCACCTCTTTCCCCCTTCGTGATTTTTTGACCGTACAAACTTTTTGAAATTTGTATTACACCCCCCCCCCCCTTCCATAGAAGACCAAGTGATTTAAGTGATTTATGGACGGCAGCTTAGATGGTTTGCCTGAGAAAAAGGAAGCAAACACTCGTCGTTCAAAAGATTTTTTAACTCAATTCCGATTTTATTCGCTTGAGATCCATAATAATGAATTTGACAAAATAATATTTTGGGTGAATTGACGTCTGTGTCCGGAATTCGAAGCTTCTGGGAATTCCAATCAATTCAGTAGGTACATTTCTTAACGACAAAAAAACTAAACTACCGCTCTTTAAAAACGTATAAAACCCATTCTGGGGAATATTCCTATTCTTCTAAATAGCTTGAAAATTATATGTAATCGATAATACAAGGAAGCTATGTATAAATTATTCGACAGTTGCAAAATTGTTGAAAAAGCGCCTTCCGATAATGTTATACAACAGCCTTTTCTATAACAGTCGTGAAAAGACTATGATCGGTATGCATATTAGCTATCAACACAGCTTGAAAATAGCGAAGTAGATTCGCCAGATTTTTGTTGGTAAAATGATCGCATAGAAGCTTCCATTCGTATGTACAACGCATTTACTCAGCATAAAGCCGTATTAAGAAAGCTTTGAGAATGTTTGCAATAGATGTTAGTTGGGAAAGCTTTCACTTAATAATTGTGAAAGTGCTCATTTAACATTAAGCTGAGAAGCAGGCTCTGTACCGGTGGAAACATAATGAAAAAATGTGACAATCTCCTTTCTTAACGATTTGTAGTTCCCCTAATGGAGTGCCAGATCTTTGAGTACTGGTTTGATTTAAATAGTATCAAAACCTCCGCCAACATTAAGAATTTCAGTACACAAAATTCGAGAATACAGGATGCGCACATCTAAGCGCATAGTAATTGCCGTTTTATATCTCGGCAACGATCTGATTTTGTTCATTTCTTCTTATTTATGAAAACGAAATAAATTGGCCTCAATACAAAATCAATTTCTAACGAACATTTTCAAACATGCAACCAGTGGTTATCTTTGAAATCAATTCCAGAATGTTTATAATTGATAGATGAAGCTAGCAGGTGCAATCATACAAACATGTTTACAATCGAAAACTCCGTAGCAAGAATTGTATGCCTAACGGAGAAAAGCTACGGGCATCATCAAGAAAACTTTATTGAATATAGAAAGCTAGCAACCTTCCCGCACTAGTCTATTCCATTTCCTGCTTTCACCGAGAAAAGAGGCAACTACCAGAACGAAAGTTGTTATTGGTAGGTAGTGCGAGAGCCAGGCACGAGGTGGCAGCCGTAAATTATCGCTGTGGTCGATATCGGTTGGTAACTATGGTAGCAATCATCTCATCACTGTGAATAGGTTTGTGTGTGCACGTTGCCTAGCAGTTCCAGCAGAGTTCCAGACAAGTGAGCAAGTAGGAAGGTTGGTACCCCTACCAAGCAGTTTGGAATAGCACAAAGTTGGCTTCTAGGTGAAATTAAGGCCTGCCAGGAAAGTTTCAAAAGCACTTCACCTGGGAAACCACAAGCCAGGCTTGCATTTTCAAGATGATAGAGTTAAGGAAGTGATTCGGGCTGGGTGGGACGGTAAGCAATAATATTAGTTATACGCTCTTGGTGGTTTCTCAGTATGGATTCGGGCTGAACACAGTTAGATATCTAATACAGGTAATAATGCGGAACAAGAAAGACGATTGATTGTTTGAAAAAAGTACTCACTTTTTAAAGCTTCGGAAACTTGCAGACATAAAATAGCCGAGTCTGTGAGTTATACTGAAATCATAAGTTTTCCGATACTTTTTACTGTGTTCTAACAAATTCTGATAACGCCCATGATTGTGCTTTATTTGCTTGGGATAATTCTTAGGATGCAATTTTTATTTTGAAAACGACCAGTGGCAAATAAAAGCCGTAAATTAAGAAGTTAAATTCACAATGGGATAAGAATTCTCTAGGATAAGTATTGATTGCAACATACAAAACTGAGGAAGCTCGGAGCCGCAATCACTAATTGTATGCATGAAGTGTATGATTAGAAATAAGAGGTGTGATGAAAGAACAAACCTTGCTAGACTACTGTCTTTATAAACGAAGGGGATTGTTCCATATTTAGTATTATACAGTAATTCGACTTACGCGCTGAGATGTTGTAAGATGATCAATGGATGTGTCTCTTACCTAGAAATAGAAAAAAAAAACTAATTAACAAATTTATTCATTCGAAGCATAATAGAAATTTTGATTATCATAAATTTGGCTCATATTTTCTTCTTCTTCTTTTCGGCATTACTTCCTCACTGGGACAGAACCGGCTTCTCAGCTAAGTGTTCTTATGAGCACTTTCTTAGTTATTAACTGAGAGCTTTCTTTGCCAAAGTCGCCATTTTCGCATTCGTGTGGCAGGTACGATTATACTATATGCCCAGGAAAGTCAAGGAAATTTCCATTACAAAAAGATTCTGGACCGGCCGGGAATCGAACCCTGACACCGTCAGCATGGCTTTGCTTTGTAGCCACGGACTCTAATAACTTGGCTAAGGAAGGCCCCATAACCAAATGTGCTCAGAATGATTTTAGATAGCGAAAACTGATATCTAGATCAAAAATATTGAAATGGGTTTTAGAAGAGTAAGGTAAAACACACATGTGTCCTGGAAAATAGAAATGTTGGGTTATCCTAATGACAAATGTTCCGTACGACGTTAAACGTTGCCTCTTGTTCCCCAAGACAACAAAACTCTATAAGTTAAATTGAATAATTTTCCAATTCGGTTTATCGTTCTGTTGAACTCACCTACAATCTAACCACAACATTTTCAGTCGAGGGGGTAAAACTCGAAAAATATAGTATCCGCTCACACCCACAACAAAAGGATAGATCGGGAACCTCATGTGCCAGTTATAAATATTTTATTTAACAGCTCAAACAGACTGCAGTATACCTTTTCAACGGAAAATCCCCACTTTTCCAGCCGCATCTCGTCTCGTGGTTTCCGAATGTTGCACATTTTCCGAATTCTTTCCCAATTACCTACCAGGCTGCTACGAAGCAGCCGGCTCGCTAGTGCTCTTTGGCTTTGTTGTTCACCTCATCGTCATCGTATCATTAACATCCTTCCACTCCACTACAGTCTAGTTCACTCACGGGCACGTATCTACCTTCATATACGAGGGAAAACACCCGAGATCATCTTCCAGCTTCATGCCCTTTTCATCCGCTTGGTATCTCCCAGAAGTTGCACACAAAGCCCATTTGTTTTATAGTGGCTCTTAAAAGGTTCCTCCCCCGAAAGAGCCCGGAAAGAGGTGATACCTTTTCTCAGCCACTCCAGTTTTCTGTTTCAGGTTGGTAAAGTACGGTGACACCGTGCTGTGGTGATGGTGCAAAATTGTCGCACTCAAGAGGCGGATAGAAAAGCCAACAAAAACGGCAGAAAGCCAAAATTTTGCTACTTGCCACATCGTCCGTCCTCTTGGGTTGTCTAGCTCGGTACACATACACTAACCAAGAGACCATAGGAAGACCTCAACGTGCACAGCAAAAACAAATGGATGTATCAAACATTTATTTTTAATTCATTTACTAGTATCATTTCATATATTCCACTCATTTCTTATATCTAGGTATTCTGTGATAGGTAACACTATCATTCTAATTTTGTGAAATTAAATTAAGCTTTTATTAAAATCTTATTATCAACATATTACATCTCATTTACCGTAGCAGTTTAGAAAGTTTACAAGTGAGTTGATTCCACGAGTTGATAAGAGAAAAAAAAACATTTCAATTAACTTACCCAAAATGCGTTATATCGCATTACTCGGTGCAATTGAAGATTTCAAAGGCTTTTGTCTTAAATTATTAATAATGTTATTTAACATTTGTTCAAATGTTTCACTATTTACTGTGCTATGGAACTCATTAGTGTGATACCAGGGAGGAAGCCTCAGAATAATTTGCAAAATTTTATTTTGAAACCCCTGAATAGCTTTCTTTCTTATATTACAACAGCTAGTTCGCATTGGTACAGCATACAACATGGCTGGCCTGAATATTTGTTTGTAGTTCAGAAGCTTGTCTTAAGGCAAAGTCTTCTTTTGGATATTCTTATGGCAAGTTGAAAGAGACATTGTATATATTTATTACATTTGGCTTGATTGTCCTCAATGTTATATTTAAAGTTAAACTTTTATCTATCATCAGCACTAGATACTTAACTTCATCTGACCAATTTATTGGGACCCCTCGAATCGTGATGACATGTCTATTTTAAGGTTCAAAGAGAGAGCCTTTTATTTATGTGGGAATATTATAAGTTGAGTTTTGGAAATATTAAGGACTGTTCATTTTATAAAGTGGACACCTTGTGCATGCTGTATCTTTCTTATTAATCAATGAAATTTCAATCGGTTTTTTGCACATCGTTCGACTAGTATTGTACAATGTTGTGATAATAAAAATTCTCCAAAATAATTAAATTTCACACGAATATGGAACAACGATTAGATCGGTCGATTTTTTGAGGTTATCAAAATCAATGATTGTAAGAAATTGGCTGGAAAATTCGATAATTTACATTTTATATTTTCAAAAAAGGCTTGTTCTTCGAAAGCATCATCAATCAGAAGCCTGATGGAAAAAAACAAGTTATTTTTGGAGCAACAATTTTACAGATATTATAAAATCAATTTTCCCGTATATTTTTAAAGAAATTTTTTTTAAATTTGATGGGAATTGATATGAGTAGAATTTTTTGTGTAAAAGTACGTCCTGACGGAAGTCCTAATATAGTATTAATATGAAAAATAACTTACGCCTTCATAGATTTACTTAGTAAGTCCCCACGTCACATTCAAAGCACAACAGAAACACAATTGTTTTATTCTTAGAAGACCTATCAAAGTACATTGACAATCATCAAAATTGGCAACACTGCTGTAATAAAATCGATTTTATTTTCCACATATTATTTTCATAATATGTTATTCTGAGATTACCAATTGAAAAATTCAAAGAAAACTGTTTACAATTTGCTGTAGATCGATAAATATGCGTACATGATTTTAAAAGTATGAGACTTTTTAGTAAAACGACCATAAACAGTAAAATTTATACTTAAGACTGTAGTTTAATCTCACGATTTAGCTTTCGTTTTTACTAATATAGTTTCTTTAGTAATCCAAACTAGTTTTGAACACGCTTTTTACTTTTCTCTTTTGCTGGGAGTGAAAGGATGGTGTATCAGCAAATTTGGCCATAAATGGGTAAATCATTAAAGTTACCTAATGTCATAGAATGGTGGAATATAATTGATATTTTTAAAGCTTTACCTTTAGTAGAATAGTAAAGGATACAAACATACAATTTGTTCATAAAAATAAGGATTTTTGTTTTGCGAAAAATAATGTTAAACTTTGACGGACAGCTTTTTTTAAGAGTTTTTGGAAAAACTATTTAGCTCTTCAACCAAAAGCATTTTCAAAGATTTTATATTTTCATAGCATTTTAGAATAATAGGTCAACGATACACAGAAAACCGATTACGATTTTTTCAATAAATAAAAAAGATATAGCATAAACAAAGTGTCCACTTTATAAAATGAACAGTCCTTAAGAGAAATCTTCCATTTTTGCAAGAGTGAAGAAAACATATCCATAGTTTTTTACTACTACAGATGAAACGCAGGCTTTGTCCGTTAGCGAGGACACCTGTGTAATCCGAAACAGAGATTTTTGACATCTCTAGGTAACTCAGGTAGGTCAGATTTGAAAATATTGAGTACCATTGGTCCCAAACTGCTGCCTTAAGGAACAACAGCTTTCAACAACAGAAAATGTTTCAGACTTGTAATTCTGATAATTAACCTAAAGTACACGGATAACTTTGAATTATTTCAACAATGTATGTTAGAAAACTAACGTTTTTTTTATGCAACTGGGGTTGTCATGTCTATCGCGGTTGAAGCCAGCCGTCGGTGGTTTAAAAAAAAACCTGAAGTTCGTAGACACAAAAGTCAATTTGGACAAATTGAGATGTAAAATTGTGAAAAATAATGGAATCGTTCTGGTGAGCTTCGATCCCACGACTCCCAATACGCTACACTGGGCGCGTTTACCAACTACGCCACAGAACGGCTATATAATTGCATTTGGAGCAGATGGGATTGAGAATCGCTTCAGGGGTATGTAACAGGGGTATGATAAGAATCAAAATTAGCGTGAGTAACCAGTAAGCTTCAAAGATGATTAGAGTCGGTTGAGACCAAATCGATCATAGACGGGTTTCTAGAAGAGGAAACACAAGTAGGGCTATCAGGGTATTGAATTGAGAAGTATCCTGATAAGCACTCATCAAAATAAATAGCAGTTTGCATTGTTCAGCGAGTTATTATTATATTTGGAATTAAAGTCGTGAATAATATTTTTTTATAAATTTACCAAACTGTGTGTCAACAGAAATACCCAAAATTTAATAAAAACTTTGGTTTCAAATTACGAAAAAAGTTGATAGTTTATATGCTAATAAATGATAATGGCAACTCAATCACATGCTCCATTCAGGCGATCATTTCGATAAGGCAAAAAGTTTGGATTCCTTTTTAGGGTTGAAATAAGTTTCAGTAGTAAATGCTACATGTATGATATAAACTTCTAGAAAGACCATTCAAAGAACGAGCATTCCAATTCAAAATAAAAATGTATTTGGATCCATAAGAGAAACGTATTCCAAAAACAGTTTTATTGGTAGATTTTACACCAACTTTGATTGCTTCAGCCATAGTGGTAGTTTAGACCATTGCATCAATCATGTAATTCAAATGTTAAGTAAAAAAAAATCGAAATTAGAGGGAGACATGTTACTAGAAGCAGATGTATTCCCTGGTGATTATCTATTGGGATTTCTATGATGATGAAGAGATGGATTTGACATTATATGCGTTGACATTTGTGATATAACCTGGCAGCAGTGGACGCTACCAACCGCAACGAGAACCAAGGTATATTGAAAGTACAGGTACAACAATCAAAGCAGTCACTAGATGCGGGGAGTGGTAAACCGAGATGGGCAAAAAGTGACAGCTGGCGAGTCGTCGAGCTGGTCGATATGTTTTTTGTTTTTTACCATCCATAAGATTCTTTCGTGGGGGCCCAGATAGCCGTAGCGGTAAACGCGCAGCTATTCAGCAAGATCAAGCTGAGGGTCGTGGGTTCGAATCCCACCGGTCGAGGATCTTTTCGGGTTGGAAATTTTCTCGACTTCCCAGGGCATAGTGTATCTTCGTATCTGCCACACGATATACGCATGCAAAAATGGTCATTGGAACAGTAAGCTCTCAGTTAATAACTGTGGAAGTGCTCATAAGAACACTAAGCTGAGAAGCAGGCTCTGTCCCAGTGGGGACGTAATGCCAGAAAGAAGAAGAAGAAGAAGAAGATTCTTTCGTATCCATAGAGATGTTTATCGCAAGATCGTTGCATGTCTCGTAAGTGAAGGCAAGCAGGATAAAGTTTCATGGTCTCTAATATTAAATCAAATTATTTTATTTTAGACGCCATCATTTTATTGCCGTTACATATTGCGGGAATACGGTTGCCAATACTAAAGCCGTAGTGTAGTTTTTCATCAATCCCCAGCGAAACCAATTGTGATTTTCGTCATGTGACCAATACGATGGTCGGTCATCACAGAACAACCAAACAACATGGAAATATACAACGCATTCTGCTAAGCAAAAAGAGCCACAATAGAATTGTATTATAATTAAGTTTTCTGTGAAGATTAAGAGATAGTTTCAATTCATTCATTTAAAGAGTTGTTGCAGTTCCTTTTTTGCCTGGATACAAATCCTAAATCAGGATAAAACCCTTTAAGACTAACGCTGTTGAAACAAATTTATTTTATTGTTGAATCAATGGAATGAATCGAACAGTATTCAATTGATCGGGTAGTTTTTTTTGGCAATAATCTTTCGCAATCGCTTCTCGGTGAAATTTGCCAACATTCTAGCTTTTCCGATTATCTCTGTCCGATTCAACTTCTTCGATTTAAGGAGTCCAAAGCATTAGTTTTACAAAGCCAATTGAGGGAGCCCTGAAAGATTCCGAATATGGATGATTAATATCTGCAGAAATGCGTCAGATTATCATTTACCTTTTTGTCAATAGGTCGTGAAGTATGCTATTTTACCTATAAAAGAACTTCCTATAAATAAACCAATGAAAGATCTTCATTATCCTAGAATGTTTCCAACTGATTTCTCTACAATAGTAAAATATTGACGTTTCAGTTGGTGCACAAAACAAACTGTGAAGAGAAAAAAGCAGACTAGATTTCATGGCATGCTGGACTATTCCATGAAAACAAGCTGTCGTATGCTTTTCCAATATGGCGGTTTCAGCAATTTGACATATCGTATTACCTCCTTTCTAGATACCTTGACGAGAACACTTGCGTCGACGATGCGTTCACTCGGCGAACGTGCCAGAATAAGTAGAGCAACCACGAGAGCAACATCGTCATTATTGACTCTCTATTAAAGCACATAAAATAAATAAGTTTTATTGTTTAACCGGTGAATTTCAATTGCTTGTCCCCATTCGCGATGCGGACTGTCGTGTCGTTACAATAATTTGCATAGGTTTTAGCTCGGTATTTTCATTCAAATTGGTAAAAAAAAAATAACAGTTACCCGACGGATTATAATTTGTCAGATGGGTATGATTAAACAGCGTAACAAAATAGTTATTTATGCAACAAGTCGCAAAATGATGATTTTTTCAGCACGAGTTGTACATTTATCCAACGAGGCTCACCGAGTTGGATAAATACAACGAGTGCTAAAAATATCGAGTTTTGCAAGGAGTTGCATACAACATTTTTTGCTATTACAAAAAATGCCGTTTAAGCTGGATCATTTCCAGAAGCACAAACAAACATTTCAACAGAAACCACGTGGGCATACATCCATGTGTAGTATCATTTCAGTTTTTTTCAATCGCGTAGGCTGCGACATAGTATCTACGAATGTCACAAATTTTCTAGTTCACATCAATGTGGCATCATACAGACCCATATTCCTTGTTGGACGACAGAACAGGTCACCTCTAATAATGCTGGACGATCCGTTCTTAAACCAGTATTGGAAGATCGATCAATCGTTAGAAAATGCAGTTCGCCGAATATTGATTTTTCTCGGAGTCTATGGAAGATACCATGCTTCGGAAGTAGGGCACATTTGAACGCATCCGGGTGCGAATCGAATGCACCACTTCCGATGATATCTCGCATAGATTCTGAGAAAAACTCCAACTTCGGCGAGAAACCGATTCTAATTTTTTATCGTGCCAACAGTCTTGCACCTGGATCGCACATCAGATATGGAATTCAGATGCTATGGCAGAATAGACTAGGATATTTGGCTGACGCCTCGCAAACAGAACTGAAAAGTAGCACTTTTCAGCATTGTTTTTTTCGGTAGGAAAAGCAGGCCATTATGTTGTGCATCTTATCAATGAAAAGTTGATTGATTTGCAACGAAATCGCAAAAATTACATTTTTGCGTGTCTCAACAATCCTTTTTTGTGTCTAGTAGATTTGGGGTTGCTGAATCTGATGCCGTTCTCAGAAATGTTCCAGCACGTCACAATTTTTAGCTATAGGTCGCCAAAGTTGTATAAAACACGTGTTTCATTGATGTTCACATAAAATTTAAACAATGATTCATCAAAAAATATTATGACCTTATCTAACATGCATTCAAAATAGAACTTTAACTTTTATTTTAGATATAATTTGATTGAAATTGCACGATTTAATTGAGGTTAAATCGATTTTTTCAACATGCTTGCAGTCTCCGAACCAAATTCTTCATTTCTCTTATATGGCAATATACAGCTTTCGTAAAAAGTATTCCCAGAAGTTAGACTATGTCCCGCAATAAGAGCATACAAACTTTTTGGTATCCTCCTTCACAAGACAGACCTCCATTGCGTGAGATGAATTACCGTAAGTCATGGATTTAGCACCCATTCGGCAATGTTTGGCTCCATGACCCCACTTTTGGCACCGTCGGCACAATTTGCAGATCCCAATTTCCTCCAGGCTTCTTGGAATTTTCTCATGTTGTGCTTTATCTAAAGCTTTAATATTTGGGGTATTCAGTTAAGGCCAAGTAGCCCGTCATTCGTTTTGGCAACAATGATGATTTTTCAGCATGCATTTCAAAGTGATAAAACTCAGTCTTGATAGTTTATATTGACTTGAAAAAGTATCACTGCACGCGCTAACATGCATGAAGCATGCTGATACTTTTTCAGCTGTGTCAGTGCAAAACCAACTGATTTTCTTTGATTCGA
The DNA here is from genome assembly GCF_002204515.2 of Aedes aegypti. Taxonomy (NCBI): domain Eukaryota; kingdom Metazoa; phylum Arthropoda; class Insecta; order Diptera; family Culicidae; genus Aedes; species Aedes aegypti. The sequence goes on along the minus strand of NC_035107.1, from coordinate 115,334,407 downwards.
AATCGTGAGATGAATTAGCAACAAATTTCATCCAATCTAGTCATCCGTTATAAACGTCAGTCATTCATTCCAAAAGTTGTTATTTGAGCTGGAATTTGTTGTTCGATTCGATGTATTTGCCACACAAAGTTACGTATTTAGATCAGTAATGCAGGTAAATTATTTAAACAAGTGCAATTGGTGCAAGTATTTTTAAACTAACCAAAAAAAATAAAGCAAATTAATTATTTCCAGCAATTCCATATAGGTACTTCCTCTTCCGTGGAGGCTCAAGCAGTTGGACTAAATTCTTGAAATCTATGACGAAAAGATAACCCAATATTTCAAGGTGGACCATAAACAAATCTAGGATCCTGAAAATCAATCTGTTATAACCTAATCGTCGATCACTCAATTTATCTGAAATAAAAAGTCCACCACATATAGTTTGTGGCCTAATGATTAGGTTTAACTAAGTTTTATTTTCAAACACCGTTTGTTTTTTTTTACTTATCGCGTTAATTTTGTAGGCTTGGTGCCACAGAGCACTTCTTTATCCTTAACGCAAAAATTTCCAGAAACAAATCATGTGGTTTCATACGTAGATAAAAACTGCTCCATTTTAGAATACGTGGTTAATATGTGCATGTTGCAAAATGTTCAGCCTGGAGTATTTTCAACTTAACTTGTTTATTCCTGAAGGTAGAAGTTCCTTTTGATCTCATCGTATTTGCATTAAGAAAAAGTGGGATGTGGTTGTTTATCTCATTTTACCAATTGTCAAATTACCAAAGCATTCTTAGATTGATAGATCGTTGAGATTGACCGTTTCGAAACGTTTCATTGTCAGTTTACGTAATGCTATGAAATATTTAAGATAATCAATTTAGCATGACTTACGCAACGGTTTACGCTGTTAAGTGAATACCCCTAATGTAAAATATTTGGAAAACTACTGGAAAGAAAAAGAAAATAAACGCAACTCAAAGTTTCATATGATTAACTTATTACGATATGTTAGGGGCACAAGGGGTGAGAAGGTCACGTCAATTGTGACAAGCGTTACAAAATTTTCGGAGGACTCATACAAAACACGTGACGAAAGGGGGGATAAGGGGTCCTACAAGTTTAAATTTAGCATGACATAATTTGTGTACCATCCCTTAAACCGACTGACCCAACTGATGTGAAACGATGCTGGTTGCTTTCAACTGTGTTGGGAATTTACTATTAGACTTTATTACCACGGATACAGAAACATAGGCACAGCATATTGGTTCATTGATATTAGATGGTACCTTTGCAAAAAGTTCAAAATGAGCAGTACAGCTTGCCTTTCATGGAAAAATGTATGGAACTTCTCACTACTTATTCTTGACAGACATCAGCTCGAGCACCAATCGCTCTTAGGTAAAATCCTGCGACAAACAACTAAAATTACAGCTCCAGGCGTCTCATATGCCTTGTCATACAATATAGTCAAGATATTGACAAGGCAATATTTGTTAATTTTCCTTGAATTCCCGTTTTCGTAAATGGAACTGTGATTGTTTTTTTAATGATGACAAATGGAAATAAAAAACGCATTCTTGGATTGTTAGACTGTCAAACTCCAACAAGTTGAAATATTTCGTGCGTAGCAAACACATTTCAGTGAAAGATTTAAAATAATCAGTTTAGCACGGAATACGCAAAGATTTACGCCGTTAAGTGAATCCCCCTATTATTTAGATCACTTTTTTTGAAGTGAAGTCGACAATTACGTCGATCGATAATAATTTATTTTTTGCTGTGATAGTATGGTTGACATGGATGCCGAGGAGGCACATGAATCAGCGCTCTCCGTTCGAATGGGAGTCGAACCTGGCCTCAGAATGTGGTGCACTGGGCGCTAGGAAGCAAACAGCAGTAAATTAAACTAAATGTTGACGTGCACTTTTAGGGTTGGCCCTCCTTGGTATGGCCAGGAAACAAAGCTACTGAGAGGCCAAACGATCACAGGGGATGGTTGCAATGGATTGGGAATGCCAACCGGAGCGATGGATTAATGGCAAAAACACCTTTCCTGTTGTGCGATACGCTCTGGAAAAACGGCACAATAACATCCTGGATGAGGTTGGCTGGCCGAAACGATTTTGACAATACACGCTATGTCTTAGCCAACAGATTATGCAAATCGAATGTACCTCGAATTTTTTTCCGCTAGAGTTCAGTAATTGAGGTATATTTTCATAATCGGAAGGTTTTAAAATATTCGATCGGTGAAATTTTGATTTTTTCAACTTTTTAGCTATTTTTTCATATACAGACATGAAAATCAATGAAAATAACGTTTTCCAACACATTTTAGCCCATACAGAATGTATGTTCAGTTCAGTATGTATGTAATATATGTATGTATGGGAATGTATGGGAAGAATTTCACCGATAGAATATTAACCTTCCGATTATGAAATTATAGACCAAAGCTGGAAAAAATCCAAGGTACATTCGATTTGCATAATCTGCTGGTTTAGCCATAGCGTGCAATACAGTTAGATATTCTACGGTATTGTTTCAACTGAATTTTGACGCACCCCAGCTGTATTTCGACTGACTTTGCTGAATTCCGATAACTTTAAATTGGATCCTAACTAGCCTTAAACAATTTCTGTACCAAGTGTATAAAGAGGTGGATATTGTCAAGCGTATAAAACATGACAGACTGCATTGGGCTGGACACGTTGTCCATATTCAGGTAGAATGGCAATCAACCATATTTAGTAAAGAACACGGATGAGGTCGTGGCAGGCCATGCATACGATAGTTTTATTTAGTAGAGTAGGACTCAAGGGCACTCAACACTCAGAGCGACTGGAAGTGATTAGCCCAGAACCAAGTCCAGTGGAGAAGAATCATCAACTTGGAATCAATGTAGTGAACTGATCATGTAGACAATATATTAGTAGTCTAAATTAATAAATTGTGAAATCTTGACATCAATGCATTTATATGCATTTCCAATTAATTTGATAAGCTATGATAAAAGAATGTTGTTAACAACACACCGAAAGAAACACGCTAAGTGAAATTAATTCTTTGCTAGATACACCTCGAGAATCCTTCTAGAAACCTCTTGAGATCCCTTGATAGGATTTTGGAAACTTTTGGAACCTCTGGAGACCACAGCGAACTTCTGTGAACCTCTAGAAATTTCTTGGGAACCATTCAGACACTTTGGAAACCCGAAATACTAAATGGAAATGGAAATATTTAGCATTTTGTTTTTGAAAAATTAAGAAAACCCTTTTCAAACGTTTTAAATGGCTGTTCATTTAAAAGTTTTTTTTTTTTTGTTTATTTGTTTATACTTTAACTTATTATTTGATGAATCTGATGAAAACGTAAAGTAAAACAAAAAAAAACCTCTTTTCATAGGAGATGAACCAGCCTATGGCTGAAAATCTCTATAATAAATATAATAATAATAATAATAATAATAATAAACCTTTTTTCACGAAATGAGTTTCCTTCCTTGCTTTGCGGACTAACTCCATTCATAAACCCCAGTCTTGTTTTGTACTTGTAGGTTTCAGCGCAGTGCTTAGAGAACATAGGACTGCTCTAGGAGTACAACGTTCGAGTTTGTCTATGAGCGACAAATATTGACAAAATTGTTGGCGAACTTTTTAAATGCATCTCCTGCCTTATTTCGATTATTTTTATATCTGCGTCCGATACAAAACTTCCATTAGCATGTGTTCTGCTGAAAATTCCAGCTTCTCAGCATCTCGAGCTACATCCAACCAACTTTACAGTGGTAACGTTTTTCTGCTGTGACCACAGAGCAAACCTCCGATTCCACACAAAGAACCGTTACGTAAACGGAGAATGAATTATGCAACTATTATCTGGAACAATAAATAACAACCAGCGCAACGGGACAAGAGTCTTGACCCCCACGGCTAAGAGGTCCTTGGAACAGAAAATTCCCCCAGTGGCGGAAAAGAGATGTAAAGAATAATACTTCACCGGGAAAGAAAATATTATCATAAATTGTTGGCAACTCCCTCTTCCGCTCTTCTGGCGATTGCAGCCGGAGTTCGCCGAACGGTTAATCTGGAATATTTATCTTCGGAATTTGGTTTGGCTGCATCCAACCAGCTGCATCAACCGAGGACCAGAAAGAAGGAAATCGAGGATGAGCTTCCCTGAAAGATACTTTATTGAATTTGAAACGGCTAAAAGCTGACTGGGGAATCATTTTCTAAGCGATCCGTTCCCTATGTGCTACGATTGCTGTCATGGGCGAAGTCAGGACCCCTTTGAAACTTTGAACAATGAAGGACATAGACCTTCATTTTTCTTTCACAATTAACAGGATAGAGGTTCCATTGACCGAAAATTTCAGCCTGGGCCAATTACTGGCATAAGATGTAAGGCTACAATAGAGTTTCTTCTAGGATTCCGCAGGAGAGATTCCACCAACATTTCTTCTAGGAAAAACTTCCGAATTTCATCAGGCATTTGTTAGAATTTGGTTTTATGTCGACCAGGAGGGGTAGGTTTTGGCTAATGGCAGCCCTGCCCCTTTCTGTCTACGCCCATATTTGCTGCCTTGTCCATGAAACGACCAGGAAAACTCCACGCGAGTCATCCAATGTTTGTCTGTCAGCCATCCCCAAACTTTCCCTTTAACCATGGCAATGAAAGTTTTGAAAACTGCCACTCGGGAAAGTATCATAATTTCTCAAAAGTTTTCATTCGCTTTCCACCACTACTACTGGTGCGCTGTTGGGCTGGCTCGATTGTTGCTTGCTGCTGCAAAACTTCTCACGCTCCACCAAACCACTGATCCATCGTCGTCGTTTTACCCTCTGCTGCTTATCCAATCGACTAACGAGCGGCACTATAAATTATTTATTTCTGCTGCCGGCCGCCGTCGAATGCTACTTCGGTTTGCGAAATTTCGCACAATTACGACTGTTGGTGAGGTACAGTCAGCTCAAAGTTATGCAGCGTTGCCAACCTTTCAGATTTGTCTGGAATATTCCAGATTTTTGAGGCCCCATTTTACAAAAATCTGGAAGATCCAGATAAAATTTGAAATGAATTTGTAAGGTTTTGTAAATAATTTGTAAGGTTCTCCATACACGATTAAGCGATCCGGATTTTTCCAGACAAATTTTCAAAATCTTCCAGATTTTTAAAAATTGACTAAGCGTCCCTGCAGTTATGGATAATCTATATCAGACCAAAACGAATCATATTTGGATTAGAACACTATAACAGCCATTTATCTGTTAGGCGTTGGTGAAAGCATACTTGTAGGCATTTCTTTCGGCATTGATTAATAAGTGTTATATGGTTTCAATGCCTGACAGATATGAATCAAAGTTTCTGGGAATATGGTGGATACCATATTTTTTCAAGAATAGAAAAATGTGTAAGTGTCAATTTTAATTGATTTCAAAACTTTCGATAATAAAAGTTTATGAAAGTAAAATAATTTGCGCGTAATTACAAATCGATACAAATTGAAAAATATTTTGTTAAACACTATAACCGAGGGGTGACTGTACCGCCGGCAGGAAGTACGGATCGTTTGATCCTGTGGTTTATTTCTTCTTTATTTCCATCAGTTTCGTTCTACCTGCAGGTGGAAAGCATCACCGAGGGGAGGGGCAGAGAGGGCGGTTTTATGGTCCAAACACAAACACCATTACTCACAATCACCATAAAATTCCCACCGGGGAAAGAAGTACGGACCATAACCATGCCGGAAGCAGATGCAGTGGTTTGTTCGTTGAGTTGGGTTAGTTAGTCGATTCGTGGTGCATAAACAGGGAACCGGCAATGATTGATTGGGCGATTTCGAACCTGGGCAGGAGATGCCCGTAATGTGCACCTTTCCATCAGGGATCAATTGGGATGGTAGTTTTGGCGTTGTCGTTGCCCTGATTACACCAACTGATTGTTCCAATAATTTTTGAATACTGACTAACTCTACAACGTTTTATGGACTCCTACAATTTATTCAGAACTCAATCTGTCTTCTTGAAAGAAAGCTTTAAAATGTAAAAAAAATATCCAGTTGTACCGAGCAACAAGCTAAATGTGCAACTCTTACAATATTTCCAGAAATTAAGCTCAAATGTTCCTCAGAGACTATAACAATCAACACAGTTTAGCAAAAAGAGGAAACGTCTTTAACTGTTGAGCTTTCTTATCAAACTCACAACTTTTCCTATCCGAGGCAAGAATTTCGCTTTACCCGACTTCACAATGGTCAATGGAGTTGTGGCTTAGTGGTTTGCAATCATCCAACCATTCGCTAGATTTTTTTTATATGTTGCTACTTCCTTAATGCATCTACACATATTCTATTGAAGACTTGAAGACAAAGGATTTCAACAAGATTTTTTTCGTTGAAGCACTCGGAGCAGTATTCTACGCTCCAAACATGTATGCAGAAGAGCTGACAGAAGCGTTGGCGAGAGCGTGTGACGCAACTATGCCGAGAAAATTGGAGCCAAGAAATTAGCGGCATCCTGCATACTGGTGGAACGACAGATTCAGCAACCTGATTAAGACGCGTGCAGAGAGCTAGATTGAAAGGCTAGCAAGGAAGAGCGTAAGGTAACCTACCGGCTGGTCTGAGCCGCGTTCAAACGGGAGATAGCGACGAGTGAATCGAGCTGCTACAAGGAGTTGTGCCAGGAAGCTGACGCAAATCCCTGGGGCAACGCCTATCGAGTTGTGATGGACGGTATCTTTTTCTTACGCATACTCCCATCGCGTGGCCACCCACACCGTATGCTGACGTAGATGAAGAAAATGCCGGTATCCAAATTTCTAAAGTTGAGCTGAATGATTGGCAAAGGGTTGAAGCCGAACAAAGCTCGCGGTTCAGATGGTATCCCTAACGTAGCACTAAGGGCTGCCATCTTGGTGTTCCCAGATATATTTAGGACAGCGTTGCAGAAGTGTCTAGCGGAAAACTGCTTCCCAGACAGATGGACGGTGCATAAGCGGGTGTTGCTGCCAAAACCGGGAAAACCGCCTGGAGATCCTGCTTCATATAGACCAATATGCTTGCTGGATACTCTTGGTAAACTTATAGAGAAGGTTTTCCTCGGTAGGGTGATGATCAGATTCCGTAAAAAGACTTCCACGGTGGATGCTGTGGTAAGTGACGCTCGCTGGATCAATGATCGCGTTGCGTTCGTCGCAAAATTCATTAACTAACTGACCTGAATCTCGACTACAAACCTCATCCATACATGCTACACCTCCAAATTTTAACGCATGCATACTCATCACGCATCATCCATGAGCGCTGTTTTTGCCGAACCCATCCAATGAGTTACAGAACAGGTGGCGCAGTTCCGTATAATAGTGTGTGTGACAACTGTATAAAGTTGAAAATGATACCTAACACCAGGCTAAAATATTAACGTCCCATAAAAAAATAAAAAATTTCCATAAAAAATGCAAACTTTGCCAGTAAAGAAACAAGGGTAAAATCAACAGAAAAGTTAAAAATTTCCATAAAAAAATTAAGAAGTGCATAGAAAAAACAAAATTTTCCATAATTAAAAAAAAATTGAGCAATACATAGATTCAAACGTGCAGTAGAATCGACAATAATCTCACTAAAAATATCGAATTTTACATTTAAAAACCTCAAAATGTGCCTATTTTCTTCACAAAAAGCAAGAAATAACTATAAATTTTCCACAAAAAGAGCCAAAATTTGCAATAAATAAATAATAATATGCCCACAATAAATCAAAAATTTCCATTCAAAAAATCAAAAAGAGCAATAGCAGTAAATGCAAAGTTGCAATAAACAAACCCAACTGAGCAATTCAAAATGACAATCAATACATGAAAATGTTGTAGAAAATTCCAATATTTAAGTAATACTTTCCATAAAAATAACGTAATTTTCCAATAATGAGTAATAATGTGTGTAATGGATTTCATAAATTTTCAGTCAAACTGAAGCATTGTTTTCACAATTGGAGCTAATTAGTCATCGTATGTAGATGTAGACGAGGAGATGATTTGGCTTCTCCTGATGATAATGTTGATGCGGAAGATATGCGAGGGGCTCGAAGTGATGTGCGACACGCTGGAAGATGCGTTGATTAACGATTCCCGATTCAGGAACCAGAGTTCCTCACCAGACTGTATCATTCGAGTAAATGGATGCCCCGTCGATTGGACCAACGAGGTGGATTACCTTGGCATCTCCTTCGATGATAAAGGACCTTCCGCACGCACACGGACAAACTGAAGCAAAGGTGTACCGGCCTGCTGAAGGCACTGTATCCGCTAATATGTCGACGGTCCAAACTATCAGCGAAAAGCATATTAGCAACATTCAAAATGATCATCGTGCCGATGGTAAACTATGCCATGCCGGTGTGGGGAACGTGTGCCGAGTCGCACAAGCGAAAGCTGCAGGTGATCCAAAACCGACTGCTCAGGATGATACTGAATGCTTCGCCCAGAACGAGAACAATCGATTTGCACCGCGCTGCAGGATGCAAAACCATTCACGATCGTGTCAACGAGGCCATCGACAGCTTCATAGCGAATGCTGCTGTCTCGGAACACCCGCTCATCCGAGCGGTGGTTTTATAGGTTATCAAATTTCTATTAGTATGTAAGTAGGTTATCAAATTAAAACAAACACGGATACTCTCAAATGATCCAAACAAATTTAACACTCTAATTAGAAAATAAGCAAGAAATCAATGATATCAAGAGCAGAACAAAGGATGAAAATTTTTAATTATAAAATTATATCACTTAAAAACTGTTAAATGTATGATACAAAACCTGAAATAAAATTGAAAAAAAAGGAACAAAAAGAGTTGGCGAAGGTACGTTAGACGAGTTTAGCACAACAAGGTAAGTCTCTGTTCTTCGATAGGTTTCTCTACTGAGCTAGTGGCGAGTGATTTTAAACATAATACGGACCAATAATACGGAAATTCACTTTCATCTTTGGTGTAACTGCCCACAGCAGTTGCAGAAATGTGTATACTTCGATTGATGAGTTTTTTTCCTAAATATTTTTTTTTTATTTGCATACGAATATAACGCTTTTCAAAGTATCTTCTAATAGGTTCATTTTTAGATCTAATGGGTTGTCTCAGTACTACAAATATGGTTACCCAACTAACAATTGAGAGCCACAAATAAACATGCATGTTTAATTATTGTTTAACAATGGTAATGACAGCTGAATAAAAATTTTACCCTAGTAGGAGCTGATAAGATGCTCTTTAAATACAAACTTAAGTCAATGTTCAGCGTTATGCATTGGAATGAACAAAAGTTGAATCACCACTTATTAAACGTTTCCAAAGATTCTCATTCGACTTGTCAAGTTCGTTTAACTAATGAGCTGAACAAGACATGTTTCGTCCTATTAAAAAGCCAATATTCCACCAAACGAATGTATATGTATAAAAGGATATTCAGAAGATGAACTAACGTTTTACTTGCTTCGCACTTCAGCTATTTCCACATGTTTAACATAAATATGATTAAGAGCTGAATAAGTATGTTATAAAATCTTAATTCAGCTTCGATATATCAGCCTCCAAAAGAGGCCAAAATGACGATTAATAAACACATTGTTCAGCAATAAATAAGCCTTGCAAAAGAGATCACACTATAGCTAAATTTTCTAAAAATGGACAAAATATCCGAAATTCGTATTGAGTTCCGAATGCATTTCAAAGTTAAAATTACTAATATAAAAAATATCAGATACAATCATAACTAATATTTCCCAAAACTTTTTAAATAGCTATTCAGAAAATAAATATGGTCAGCCTCCAGAGTATAGGATTATTTTGAAAAAAAAAAAATAAAATAAAATTTAGCTAAGTATTCCGAGTAGGAGCGAAGTACTGACAAACAAAACGTGATATTGGCTAGATTGACATAGGAGATAAAAGATCTGAAGACAATATCAACATTTTGTTCGTGGAGCTTCCGAACCAAGACAAAATTTGATGTTCGCAGATCTAATGAATAGCTCGCAGCTATTGGTCAAATCTTACTAAATCTAAATATGACATACTAATGTTGTTCTATTAGTTAATTTTAGATATCATTTCCAGATCTTTTATCTCTTATATCTATAAGTAAATTTAATTTTTAGCTATCCATAGCAAATTTGCTATTGTTAAGCTTTTTTCGCCTGCTCGGGATGTTGTTCCGTACAAGCAAAGAGGAAATTTTTTTGACAGAATTTATTCAAGAAATTTCTATGGTGAGCTATATTTGAAATAACATTTCATTTCAACTGAATATCTGAAAAATAAATCGCACTCATCAAGATATTCGATTACTTTTCTTTTAAGATTTTTTTTTAATCCTCAGAACCCTGTATAAATATATTCATACAGATGATTGTTTCTTTAATGCATTATAAGTTTTTGAAAAACACAAATTAAAAAAATATAAAGCGAAGAATGCACTTCAACAGAGAAGTAATCGCCTATCTCGATGCGTGGGAAATTTCTCGCAAGAAATGCTCAAGAACAGCATTTTTCTTTGATCGCAGTATGCAGTTGAAAAGAAATGTCAATTCAAATGGAGCTCACTGTAGAAAATTTCTTGAGCATTTCTTGCATATAAATTTTTACTTTTCTTGAGTGGAACAGCATACTTAGCTTAAGTTAATAAAAAAATAATTTATAAAATAAATAAATTTTAATTTAATGAAATGAATTATTCAAATTGAAGTTTTGAACCAAGTTTTGAACAAACTAAAGCTTATTATGAAATTAGATTAATTATTTCAGACTGATTTCAGTTTATGTGAATGAATTTTATTTTTGACCAATATTGTCATAAACTTTCTCACTATGCGCTAAAAATAGTCGACTGAACTCAGCGTGGATCAGCACTGCACAGCAGCTGAATTATATGCTTGTTCAGTTGTTGATTAGCGCACCATGTGTTGATTAGACATTGTCGAACAGAAGCTCAAACATGATCACTATTCAGCTATGAGAGGTTTAAATTTGCACTGGACGATATATTCATCAATTCTAGGATGGCGCAGATGGCAAGGCATACCGCTGACGATAGGAAGGTCGCGAGTTCAAATCCAGTATCCAGATGATTTTTAAATGTGGTTGTCATATCGTGATAATTGTGTACACTACATTTAAAAAGTGTTTAGAAAAATAAATTATTTTTTTATTTGTTTTTAATTATTTTACACCAGTCGTATAAATACTGAACAAAATGCTTGTAAAACGTTTTTAAAGCTGAAAAATAAAGTTGGTATTCAACGACATGCTTTAAAGTTTCTCCAAATTTGTGTGAACAGCGCCTGAACAAAGGTTGGTCATGGATATTGTTAAAAGGTTATTAAACATGATGCTGAATAAAACTGCCATGATGGTGTTTGTTAAATGAGTGAATGTTAGTTGGATAAGCATGCTGTAACGCTACTTTTGTACCTCATCACCCACTTTATGCAACTACGTCAGTGGTCTAACAACACTTAGCGCGCTTGGCAAAGTTCCATCATGCCGCATAAAGTGTTGCCACAAATGATGCTTAGTTTGTAAACACCAGTTCCCTGGCTGATGGGGCATGAGAGCATAAGCTTCTACCATCAATGTAGTCCGACATAATCCAAGCAGTGACATAAGTGTTCCTAATATTGGAAGATTAGATATCCCATGTTCCATGTTTCATTTCAACTTTGCCGAAATAATTAAAATTGTAGCGCCTTACGATGGGGTGTATTAAAAAACATTTTTTTGTGATTTTTCGAAACCTCGCCTCCCCTCCATGAATGATTTTTTGTATGAAACATTAATTTTTTCTATATGGCAAGAAATATTTTTTCAAACCCGACCAATCTCCCCGCTCTCCCCTCCCCTAAATTATTACGAAATTAATTATCGAACTCTAAAATGCAATTACTACATCTACATACGATGACTAATTAGCTACGATTGTGAAAACAATGCTTCAGTTTGACTGAAAATTTATGAAATCCATTACACACATTATTACTCATTATTGGAAAATTACGTTATTTTTATGGAAGGTTTTACTTAAATATTGGAATTTTCTACATCATTTTCATGTATTGATTGTCATTTTGAATTGCTCAGTTGGGTTTGTTTATTGCAACTTTGCATTTACTGTTATTGCTCTTTCTGATTTTTTGAATAGAAATTTTTGATTTATTGTGGGCGAATTATTATTTATTTATTGCAAATTTTGGCTTTTTTTTGTGGAAAATTTATAATTATTTCTTGCTTTTTGTGAAGAAAATAGGGACATTTAGAGTTTTTTAAATGTTAAATTAGATATTTTTTAGTGAGATTATTGTCGATTTTACTGCACTTTTGAATCTATTTATTGCTTAAATTTTTTTTATTTACGGAAAATGTTGTTTTTTCTATGCACTTCTTTATTTTTTTATGGAAATTTTTAACTTTTCTGTTGATTTTACCCTTGTTTCTTTACGGGCAAACTTTGCATTTTTTAAGGAAATTTTACATTTTTTTATGGAACGATTAATTGTCTGCAATACATCGCTGATCTTGGCTACGTCACTATTTGTGTTTTTGTGTTAAAATCCCTTGACGCGAAAGCAAAAAGTGCACGAGTTCAGAAGTTTTTCCACTTTAATTCGTACAGTTTTAACAATTTCTGGTAAATTTTGATAGAATGCCGCAGTGTGCAGTCAATGTGTGCAAGAAAACGACACAGGAAGCGAAGAACAGTGATATTTGCATAAGTTTTCACACTTTCCCCAAAGAACCTAGCAAGCCACGTAGACTATACCTGCAAAAAGGCAGCGAAAGCAGCTAACACAGTAGCTAGGATCATGCCCAATATTGGAGGACCAAGAAGCAGTACGAGACGTCTTTTGGCGACCGTATCATCGTCTACAAAAATATAACACGGAGTCCCGGCTAGGGTTGCAGCGTTGGGAACCAAACGTAACGGAGAGAAGCTGGCAGGTACGTTCCAGCTCATGGCTATACGGATGTGGAGTGCCTACCGCACTATATCGTCGAAGGAAGTGTGTGTTATCGTCGGAATGATCTCCATTTGCATCACTATTGCTGTTTGCCACCGCAAACGGAACAAGGCTACAACCCTGGAATGAAATTCACTTTTGGTTTCATTTGTCCTTGACCGACATCAACCACCACAACACAGCAGAACGATTACAGCATCAAACAATCATGAAGAGCTAGATCGTAGGTAGCAGATCATCATCACCATAGCATCGTCCGTTATCAGCCTGCGCGATAAGAAGAGCTGAGAGATGTGGTTGTCGGAGTTCGTCCGAAGCAGTCCACACTGAGAGACACAGGGCAAGACGGCCTCAACTGAATTGCTCTGCGAGACGATCGGCAGAATCAATCACACCTCGGTCCGGGACGGAGCACGTCCAGTTTCACGGTTGTCCTAATTTTAAAGTGGTAGATTTAAGTGTACATTAGATTTAGAATAAAGTTTGTCCAGTATGTTGTGTGTACGTGTAATAAAATGAAGTGTAGTTTGTTCGCGGAAACACATGTAGTTTTGAATGTGCTTCTGTGTTTGGTGTCTCAAGAACGGAATTTCTGGCATCTCTCCGAAACCATAAGGATGGCATTGGCAACATCACCCATGGCGAATGTTTGACCGGCTAAATAGAAGCAGCGTACCCTACACCTATACGGGGCCCAGATAGCCGTAGCGGTAAACGCGCAGCTGTTCAGCATGACCATGCTGAGGGTCGTGGGTTCGAATCCCACTGGTCGAGGATCTTTTCGTAAAGGAAATTTTCTCGATTCCCAGGGCATAGAGTAGCTTCGTACCTGCCACACGATATACACATGCAAAAATGGTCAATCGGCAAAGAAAGCTCTCAGTTAATAACTGTGGAAGTGCTCATAAGAACACTAATCTGAGAAGCAGGCTTTGTCCCAGTTGGGACGTAACGCCATAAAGAAGAAGAAGACCCTACACCTATCTCAACCCACCTCTACTCTCGATGTTCGGTGGATTGTCCCTCATCAGCAGCTATCAAGGAGGAATTTGGAAAAGGTAAAGGGACACAACCGTTCATTTTTTGTTTGATTGATTCTGCCGATCGTCTCGCAGAGCAATTCAGTTGAGGCCGTCTTGCCCTGTGTCTCTCAGTGTGGACTGCTTCGGACGAACTCCGACAACCACATCTCTCAGCTCTCCTTATCGCGCAGGCTGATAACGGACGATGCTATGGTGATGATGATCTGCTACCTACGATCTAGCTCTTCATGATTGTTTGATGCTGTAATCGTTCTGCTGTGTTGTGGTGGTTGATGTCGGTTAAGGACAAATGAAACCAAAAGTGAATTTCATTCCAGGGTTGTAGCCTTGTTCCGTTTGCGGTGGCAAACATTCTCACCCACCCAGAAAGTTCGTAAATTTCTGCAAGAAAAATAAAAGAAATCCTCTTCGCGGAGTTGGGAGTGGGAAAGGATGTGATCACTTTTGGGTTTCTGAGGCACTTGGTTCGGCTTCGCTGGTATGATGTTCTTCTGAAGCAGGTAATATGCAAATTCGCTCTACGGGGCGAGTAAGTAATCCTGTAGCGGTTTTAAGAGTGACTACTCTTACAACTCCATCATCTCCAGGATGGACTTGTACGATCCGCCCCAACTTCCATCGCATGGGAGGCAAATTATCGTCTTGAATTACCACAAGACTTCCAATCTCTATTGGAACCGCTGGCTTGCCATTGCTTGGCACGACCCTGAAGCTGGCACAGATATTCTCTCCTCCATCGTTTCCAAAAATCTTGCAAGCGTCGCTGAGAAAGTTGAAGTAGACTGAGTCGATTGGTGGGAATATTGCTGTAATCTGGTTCAGGAAGAGCGTGTAGAGATTCTCCAATCAAGAAGTGGGCAGGCATCAAAGGCTGGAGATCATTTGGATCATCGGAAAGGGGAGTGATGGGTCGACTGTTCAGGCAAGCTTCAATTTGAGGTCTTCAGGTGATGCAGGGTTTTCTCCTATCACCTTCACAATATGGTGCTTGGCTGACCGTACTGCAGCTTCCCACAATCCTCCAAAGTGTGGAGCGCTTGGTGGATTAAAATGCCACTGGATTCCTTCCCTTGCTAGCTCGTTAGCGACTATCTCGTGATGTTTGCTGTCCTTAAGCACCTTGAGCAGGTCTTGAAGCTTGTTGCGAGCACCGACAAAATTAGTGCCATTATCGGAAAATATATGCGTGCATCGACCTCTTCTGGCAATGAAACGGTTCAATGCTTGGAGGAATCTGTCCGTAGACAAGTCAGAGACAAGCTCCATATGCACCGCCTTCGTACACATGCAGATAAAAATGGCAACATACGCCTTGACTGGTGGACGTCTAGGTGCGGGTCGGACGAATAATGGACCGAAATAATCAACACCTGTTCTGAGAAACGGACGTGACACAGTAACTCTGGATACGGGTAGGTCTCCCATTAACTGCTGGACTATTTTAGGTTTTGAACGGAAGCATTTTAAGCATTGGTGTACAATTTGCTTTGCTACGCTTCTACCTCCTAACGGCCAGAAACGGAGCCGCATGACGCTAAGTAACAATTGCGGTCCTGCATGAATAAGTCGTTCATGGTAGTGGCGTACTAACAAGCGTGTGAAGATATGTCGAGCTGGAAGCACAACAGGGTGTTTAGTTTCTTCAGTTTCCATAGAATGTTTCAGTCGGCCGCCTAATCGAATCAATTCATCCTTGGCTATAAATGGGTTCAACCACCGAAGCGATGATCCTCTCGGGACAGCATTATTGTTGGACAACGCCTTCCATTCTGTTGCGAAAACTTCCCTCTGCACCAAGCGGACCAAACTATCCTCAGCATTCTTTAGTTCCATTGTCGAAAGAAATAAACATTTAGTTCTTTCCATCTTTGGAGTTCGTAGGAGTCGCATAAGACGTAACCAATATGCAGTACAGCGAAGAAGACCGGTGTATGACGAGAATTTGTTGAAATACGCTTGATTGAAGTCAGAGATGGATGAGCTTGTAACCGTGACTATTGTACACCGTTTTTCGCCATCTTCTTCTAATGCTGGCATTTCATCTGGCAAGCAAGGCCATTTCTCTTCTTCTTCTTCTAACCACGGAGGTCCATGCCACCAAATCGTATTATCTACGATGTCCTTTGGTGGAATGCCCCTAGAGATGAGGTCTGCCGGATTTTCTACGCCCGGAACGTGACTCCACCGAGAATTCTGACTAATGGACTGTATTTTTGCTACTCGATTGGCGACGAAAGTGGTCCACGTGGTTGGAGTGGCCTTGATCCAACGCAGGACACAAGTTGAATCCGTCCAGAAATAAGATTTTCCCGTAAATCGGATTGATTGCGCGACCTTCTCGAAGAGATGTACACCTAGTAGTGCGCCGCATAACTCCAACCTTGGAATAGTTTGAAATTTCAACGGTGCTACCTTCGACCTAGAGGTTAGAAGCCGTATTTTCACTTCGCCTGCTACATTCTCGCTTTTCACATACAGACAAGCTCCATATGCCTTTTCTGATGCGTCTGTGAAACAATGAAGTTCATACGATACGGCTTTTGGGATGATGACGCATCGATCAATTCGGATTTCGTTGAGCAAAGGAAGTTGCTGGTGAAAATTTCTCCAAATCTCACCCACCGTCGAAGGAAGTGGCTGATCCCAGCCAATACGTTGGTTTTCACTGTCCTGCAAGGTCCACAAAAGTTGCATAAAGACTTTTGCTGACGTTATAGCTGCCCCTAAGAGCCCCAAGGGGTCGAATAAAGTAGCGATCACTGCGAGTACAGATCTCTTGGTGAGTGGGTTGTCAGGGTTCAGACTCGGAATCGCATACTGGAATCTTAGAGTGTCCGAAACAGGCATCCAAGTTAATCCCAAGGTTTTGATTGAAGGGTCTGGATCCAAAATGATTCCTTCTGATGTGCGAATAGCTAAATCTTCCTCATGAACTCCATCCAACACAGCAGGACAGTTCGATGCCCATTTACGCAAACGAAATCCTCCACTTGAAGACATTGCTTCTAGCTGACGTCGCATTTCATTGGCCGTTTCAACCCCATCTGCTCCGGTAATAACGTCGTCCATGTAAGTATCATCGATGATTGCTCTTGCCGCGAGCGGAAACCGTTTTTCCTCATCCAGTGCCAATTGTTGCAGAGTTCTGGTGGCTAAAAACGGCGCTGGTTTGGTTCCGTATGTCACCGTATTGAGCTCGTAAGAGAGAGGTGGATCGCTAGGTGAATAACGCCACAGAATGCATTGCAATGGACGGTCCTTCGTATCAATGTTGATTTGCCGGAACATCTTCTCTACGTCCGAAACAAGCATGATCTGTTTCGTGCGACTTCGCAGTATAATAGATCGAAGATCCTCCTGAACAACTGGCCCTGTCAGAAGTACATCGTTGAGGGATTTATCAGTGGCCGTTTTGCATGAGGCATCAAAAACTACCCGCACCTTGGTAGTAGTGCTAGCCTCCTTGATTACAGGGTGGTGTGGTAGGTAACACCGTTTAGTTGAATCCATTTCTGAAGCTTCCACCAATCGCATGTGACCAAGCTTGACATATTCTTCCATGAAACCGTTGTACTGTTTTCTGAGTAATGGATCCCGTTCCAATCGCCGTTCTGTTCCTTGCAGACGCCGGTATGCGATGTCCCTTGAATCGCCCAACCGTGAAATGGCATCTTCTTGTTTTGGTAGTGAGACGGTATACCGACCATCTATGCCTCGGGAAACTGTTTGTATGAAATTCTCTTCACAACGTTTTTCTTCCAATGAGAGAGCCTTGCTGGATTCAACCTCTTCACAAGACCAGAACCGAGAGATCAGTGCATCCAATTGTTCCAATGTTGACACATTGCAGCTGATCTGTAGCGAGCGATTTGAAGTCGTAATGCCACCGCTCACTATCCATCCGAATACCGAGTCATTGAGGGTTGGATTCCCTACACCCAGGGATATCCTCCGACCAGTTTGGAAGAAATCGAAGAAATGTTCAATGCCGAGCACGATATCCACACCGTTGGGCTCGAAGAATGCAGGATCAGCGAATTGAATCGCACTAGGAAACACTCAGTTGTCCGTATTTGTGGAAGTTGTTGGAAGGTTCACCGTTACCTTTGGGAGAATCAAAAAATCCATCTCGCGTGCAAACGTAGACACACGAGATCTTACCACTGCATGTATTCTGTGTTTCACCTTGGTTCCAGTTTGTCCGATTCCAAGAACAGAAATGTCCACCCTATCTCGAGTTACCTTCATCTTCTGACTCAATCTCTCCGTGATAAAGTTAGATTCCGACCCAGAATCCAACAGAGCGCGGGCTAGTACACGATAACCGCTGTTGTCCTCAATTAAAACAACTGCTGTAGCCAACAAAACTTGTGCCGAATGTTGATGAGCTGTAGCGGATACTACAGACCTTGAGGTTGCAATATTAGATACTTGTACAGAAGATGAACTGCAAGATTCCTGGCCTTCCTGCGAAGTAGATGGCATATTGCCCTCCACAAATGCTGCCACCTTGGAGTCCTTATCCTTTTGCAGCTTGAAACACACTAAAGTATGGTGGCGACCTCTACAATTTTTGCAGCTGTATTTGGAGGTACAATCCCTGGCCTGATGCCCCGTCCGGAGACAGTTCCGACAGAGCCCATTGGATTTCAGAAGATTATCTCTCTCGGTCACTGACAATCGTTGGAACTCTTTGCAATAGAAGAGAAAATGGTCTGATGAACAAGCGACACACCGAGTCCTATGCGCTTGGGTGGAGCTTGGATGTAGCTGAGGATGTACACAGCTAAAAATATGTTGTAAATTTAAGTTTATTTTCATGCACATATTTGGAGCATCAAAATAAACTGAAATGTCAACGGTAAAACGCTTATTTTTCAATCAAATGCACTTTAAATTTACACGATTATGTTGCATTTAAGCATCTTTGGTTGAAAACTAGAAGAAATGCCGTAACAATAGATGAATTCGGTTTATTTTTACTCTTTGCTTCAGTTTACACTACTTTGGAATTTAAATATTTTTATCTGTGTAACATGCTTCCAGCAAAGGGACACAAGGAACGTAAGGAATACCATCAGAATGGATACAATGGCGAGGTGGCAGCAGGCGTGGAATAACTCGGAGAAAGGAAAGTGAACCCAAAGGCTAATTCGTAACGTGTCGGTGTGGACAACCAGAAAACATGGAGAAGTTAACTACTGCCTGACCCACAGTTTCTGTCGTGTCATGGATGCTTTCGGAAATATTAGCACAGATTCAGCCACGCAGAATCTCTACATTGTCCGGCCTGTTCAAATATCGAGGAGACACCGGAGCATGTTATTTTCGACTGCCCTCGATTCCGCGGTATACGAAGTGAGATGATGATTGCAAGCGTCCTAAATCCGGACAACATCGTGCAGAACATGTGTCAGCATCAAAACACTTGGAATGCGGTGAATATTGATTATGTCGTCACTGAAAAAGAGATTGCGTGAAGTCCAGAGAGCTCCGGGCTGCGATCGAAGTAGACTAGATCCTCCGTCGGGGACTAGATCGAGTAGAACGGGCGTAATGTTATATAGGTATGAGTCGTCGGGGCCCCCGCAGACCGGAAATCATCCTCCAACTGGAATTGCTGAATCGACCCTGGAACTTGGGCCGACCAACGACGAGTCGGAGTAAGCTACGTCCACTCCCAGGGCCAAGCTAAATAATTCGCGAAAAAGCTCGTCGTCGGGGCGCCTGTGAACCGAATGTTTCCCTCCACCGGAATCGCAGGATTGACCTCGGCATCTGTTCGGCCAGCTTTGGAGTAGGCTAAGTCCACCATCAGGGACTTGTGTAGTAGATCGCGTTGTTACACCCGCAAATGATCATCGGGGCGCCTATAAACCGGAAACTTCCCACCACCGGAATCGCAGGACCGGCCTTGGGATCTGCCCGGATAGCATCGGTTCGGGAAATCTTCCGCCGTGGGGTAAATCTTCGTCGGAGTAGGATAGATCCACCACCGTACGTAACGTCATTGAGTCATTGGAGCGCCAGTTAACCGGAAGCCATCTTCCAATCGCTGGACCAACTTCGGCACTCCACCGGCCAGTATCGAAGCGTCAGAGCCAGAGTAGCCAGAGTAGGCTAGCTCCACCGTCGGGGATAGGTCGAGTATCATCGATAGTCACCAGTTTTGGGTCATCGGGGCGTCAGTAAACCGGAAGTCATTCTCTATTTGGAATCGCTGAAGCGACCTCGGCGCCCAACTGGTCTCCTGAGAAGCAGCAGTGGAGAACGAGTCGTCGTAGAGTAGCGAAGTGTAAATACATGAGTGTCCAGAAGAAGTTCAACAGGGCTCTGCCGTGAGGCCAGCCCAAGAGAAGTAGTCATCGTTGCACAGAAAGCTGTGCAAAGCCATGGCGAGATTTACAACCGCCAAATGGGAAACTCTTGTAATTGCAGAGACACCATAGAAATGTCATAATGAGCAGCGTTTTTAACGACATTAAGCTTTAACAGCAAACTAGCAGAACAGCTAGAGCCTATTTTTTAACAAGAGGGAAATCTGCAAACAGATCCCCTGAGAAGGTTACTCAGGGAATGCGGGGATGACGCACCAACGACGACCCGCTGAAACTAGCCCATGTACTGTACTTGAGCAATTCTTTTTGAGTTGCTCAAGTAGTGAACAGTGCATCGACATTACCCTTCGACCCATATCTCCCCGGAACCACCTTACGGTATTTCTTCGGGGAGGGTCCAGAGCAGCTAGAGCCTGAGACTGATGAAGTGCATGAGCACAGCCCTCCCTCGATGAGGTTCCGGGGGCAAATCGAGGCATGGGAGCAGTAGGGAATTTTTTTAGTGGTTAAGCACGTCTAACGTGAGTCCCACACCGTGCCAATACATAACAGGCCAGGCTTTTGAACATCAAAGATAAAACAATTCTCGCTCAACTTTTCTAAAAGACCTATCTAACATTGAGAGGCTCTCTTTGTTTACTTTCTCTTTAATCAATAACTAAGTCACATTAACCTCCTCTGTTGCGTTTTTTGTATGAAACGCTTGTTTCGATAAAGAGTGTCCGAGAATCAACAGACAGATTGTCGCCAGAAGCCGGATGGTAGTGGCAGGTACCCGGCAGAACAAAGAGCGGTACAGAACAGCGATAGCAGAAGAAAAACGAATTCACGGCAGTGAGCAGAGGAAGCACGAAGAAAGTGTGATAGCTGAAGCACAAGATAGCGTGAATCAGAATGATAAGCGCTGATTTTATGTAACGACGTACGGCACAGTACCGATTTAATGCCTGATCTAAAAAATGGCGATGACTGCCAGGTGGAAGAAGAAGTTGTTAAACTGTGAGTATATAAATGTAACGAGTAAGTATGTGGAGTTAATTATGACGGTCGAGCTGTGGACCCACCAACCATAGAAAAGGTTAAAAAGGTTGTCAGTGAGCTACTCAAGTACGGATATGAGCAGCTTTACCAATCGATCCATCACTTCTGACGATCAGTGATGGAAAATAGCGAACATTTCTACTGAACTGGAACAAAACCCGGACGTCAGAGCGCTGGTTTACTCGCATCTGTCGTGCTCCCGAGTAACTGAAGCTATAGTGATTCGTGAACGTGTTCGGAGCTGTTCAGAGTCATATTATGCATTTGGAAAAACATCTGCTTCCCCTCCGAGATTTATGGTTTCCAAGGGTTTTTGACAACAAACTAGTAGTTTATTGTCGTTTTGATGGTTATACAACAAATTTGTCTGTCAAAACCATAATAAATCACACCTTGCTCGGTTACTCGCGAGTAAACGATCCCGAGCTTGTTGCTACTTCTTTTGACATGTTCTCCCGAGTAGACTGGTGCGGAACTACTCACATCTAGCCAGTTCGCGAATCTGTGATGTTTGTTATGCGTTGGTATATACTCATGAGCTGCTTCGTGATGTAAACTTTTCACCACTGCTGACGATATTAGACGACGAAGAAATGCTTACCGGTTGGTTCGATGGCTTCATACGTCCAATATACAAGAAAGGGCGAATACTGGAGTGTGCCAGTTACATAGAGATTATTCAGTTGAATTCGACGTACGAAATACTATTGCAGTTTGATAGACTGAGACCGTCCAAAGAGTCCTTAGTCAGCGAATACAAGGCTGGTTTTTGCGAGGGCCGTTCAACAACGGATCAGATGTTTACCTATAACAGATAATATCTGAACATGGTTTTCCGAAACTAATCACTCACCTTCCTTTGCACTGTTCGTTCTTAAGCCAAAAGACGATGCCAGGGTGTACAAAACGAGGAAGTCAGCGATGTGTGCAAATTCCATTTTGTCTAAAATTCTGAACATGCCTCATATTCCTAACAGCAGCGATTGCAAAGGTACTTCTAATAAGCGGCTATGAGCATAAGTATAAATTCTTAAATATACCTATCCCTTTGCTAAGGCAATAATCTACCATTTTTCAAAAGACACTAGGTTGTAGAAATAGGCTTGGTGTCTGATTATGATCTCACTAGGAAATTACAAAGAATGTTAAAAAACAGCCTAGGAATATCGAAATATATTTAATAGAATCTAAATAAAAACATTAAAATTCCGCTTGAAGTTTTTTTGGAGGTTTAGTACAGATCATTCAAGATACTGCCGCTAGGAATCTATGAATCATGGTTTCACAAAGCATCTGCTAAGAAACTTTAGAAAAGTTTAAGAAAGAAGCTTCCGTTAAGTTTTCATTGAGATCTCGTGATAACTCGCCAAAGATAACGCTAGAAATTCATGGATAGTGCTGCAAAAAATCAATTCATGTTTTTGAGAAAGATTTGGCAAAGATCTTTTTTAAGAAAACGACGGATTTTTCAGCTCGATACGCCCAACACAGGAAAAAAAATCCACTGAAAATGCAGATTGTGCCTTTTGAGAACATCTTCCGTGATGGTAGCAATTGTACAAGCATTCTCATACAATATTTGGACACAATTCCATCATTAGAACTTATCTAATTTGTCGTGATTCAGTATGGAACACATCCCAAATTTTCTATGTCACTGTAGTCGGTTTTTGAACCACAAAACCCAACATGATTTTTGGATAGATACCGTTTGAATATTCTTGCTGTTTTTGGTATTAGAACAAGTTTTTTTTTTAATCTGAAATATTGCTGGCATAACGTGATATGCAGGAAAAAGCAGAACAAAACTTGAAATATGAAAAATAAATCAGGACACCTTAAAAGAAGCTCAAAATCAGGAAAATTTCCTGCTAAATAAGGGCAGATGGTAACCCTATGTGTAGAAGGTTATATTTCAGGAAGCTAGAACTACTTTCAAACAAAAGATACATCTGTGTCAACCTAACTTCCACAAAAAAGCTGTGCCGGCCGAGCTGCTGATGCCATTCGTTTGAAGAATTTGGAAGATCCAACAACTGGTGCTTTTGCTTGTGGCAGGAAAACCACCTGATGTATCAGACTCATATTGGCCTAAATATTTACTAAATGTACTCGGAAACTCGTAGACGGGTAAACCGTGGGGGTGAAGAAATGCACAGAGAAGTATAGACCAATGGTTCTCAACCTTTTCGAAGTTGCGACCCCCTTTGAAGTTCTACAAACATCTCACGGATCCCTAAAAATTAGTGTTCTCAAAATGAAAGTTTATGGAAGCCTTCCAAATGCATTATAGTTCAAAAGATATTCTTGGTAGGCTACCCAAAAGCCATGTCTGTAATCTATTACATACAATGAAAATCTATCAAGATCATATAATTCCACTAAGTTCAATAAGAATCTTGTCTGAGATGTACTACAAGAAATTAATTAAAAGCATTTCAAATGATCTTGCTAAAGTAAAAAACTAAAAATTGAGAAACCATTGGTTTCTGTAAAGATGGTGTTCGCTACGAATCTGGTCGGAACAAGAAGGCGTGGGGCGCAGCGAGCTAGGTGGATTGACCAGGTGCACCAGGACCTGGAGAGCGTGGGTCACAGTCGAGGATGGAGAGAAGCGGCCATGAACCGAGTGAATTGGCGAATTATTGTTGGCGAGGCTTTATCAAGATAATTGATGTAAAGCCAAATAAGTAAGTAAGTGGTTTGTTAAAAATATAAGTACAATGGAGTTTTCTTCTATCAAAAAAAAAAATCGCTAGATTTGAAAGATTTCATCAAGAATCTAAAATCGTTTTGCCAGAACCCGCGAAATGTTACAATGGTATTACGATTCAGGTATTAAACATTTGGAGAGGAATTCTTCAAAAACCTTGTCAACTAATCGTCAAGAATCTTCGCGGAAATCTTGCAAAAACCCGTACTACAAACATCAGTAGTCAATCTTGCGATAAATTTCGAGATCTCGTCAATAATTTGTCTACAAATTTCCCAAAAAAGTTTGCCAAAGAGCTCACGAAATTTGCCAAGGTTAAACCTAAAACATATGAGGAAATTCCTATGGATAATTAGAAGCAGTGTTGATAAACTCAAATTCCAATTTCAACGAGAAACTCAGTCAAAAACGAATTGCACACTTTAGATTTTCAAGTAAAATCACTCAATTATGTTCATGCGAGTAATAAAGACTCTGTCATAAAACCCGTCAAAACGTAACGTTGCCATTTACGTCACAGTTTAATGGTGATGAAATTCGGCTTGTAATTTCTTATTAGCAGAATGCTGTTGCAAGTATTTCACCAGTAATTGTGTAGAAAAAAAAAGGAATTACGCTTTAATTAATGATCTCTTGCGAAGCAAAGGAAGGAAGAAATAACTCGCAGTTATTCATCAATTGAGAAAAATTATTCCTATTTCCAACGGCGTCGCGGACCCTCTGAGAAGTTGTCACGGCCCCCTAGGGGTCCGCGGACCACCGGTTGGGAAACGCTGGTATAGACTGTTGAAAAGACGAATTAGAATCAAGAAACACGATCGGCGGTAAACGCAATTCAGACGATGCTGAAGAAGGCTGAGAAATTGTCAAAATAAAACGAGAAGGAGACCGTTACTGGTCGTGGATGAGGAGATCGTGTGGGCAGGTGGGTTGCTGACTACATGTGTTAGATTTCGAAGATCTACTTCCAGAATCGGGTGTTAGTGGTTGGAACCAGCATGCTGAAGAAGTTAAGAGTAACGGCTGAAGATCCACAGGGATCCATACTGGGCCCAACGCTGTGGAACGACGGAATCCTACCACTGGAGCTACCCAAAGGGCGTCGAGATCGTCCGGTTTGGGTGAAAAGGGTGCCTGACAAATTAACTTCAAAGTAAGATTGAAGAAAATCCGGAACATGTTGTCCTCGACTGTCCGAGGTTCAACATAGAAAAAAAACACAAACGAATGAATTTCAGGTTTATTACGACACGTCTGATAACCAAGTGGTGTCCCCAGACAATCAGAAGTTGCATAAAAGTTCAAGTAATAACTCGTTTATTCATACAAATTACATAAACCCACAAAACATGGTGGATAAAACCGTCAGATTGATGAAACATAAAACCGTTTTTTTCTGAGTTCATTTGTACATTTTGTTCGCGACATCTTATAAGTGAAATTAAGCACATGCAAAGCCTCCACGTGATTTCGTCATACGTACATTTAGGTTGTCTGGGTCAAATTTCTGAAATTCTCTTTTCCTCTTTTTGGAATTACATCCCAACTAAAAAAGTGCCTGCTGTCCAGGTTGATGTTGCAAAGAATCAAAGAATCGATTTCGGTAAGATAAGAAAATTGCTAAAACAAAAATGACCATATCGGAATCTTCATTTCTTCAACATAGCTCTGCATAAAATTGTTGCGTAAATTCTAACTAGAAAACAAACTCGAATAGTTAACAATGCTGTCTGAAAAAAAAATCCAATAAGGGTTTATTCCGTAAAATTTCATCCTGAAGGTCACAGGTGAAAGCATTGTATTGGTACTCTAGCAGTTGCCGCACTCGGATACGTTGTCAAGTAAAAGTATTAATGAGAGTGTGGGAAATTGTTGTCCTGTACAAAACCTACCGGTAACTTCCTGCCCGGTGGTAGCACACGAGCACAATCACAAGCATCGTGTGGAAATGACAGACTGAGGCGTTTGTTTTCGCCACCACTCTCCACTGCTGCTGTGTGAAAGTCAACAATCGTTTCTGTGAAGGGAACTAAAAATGGGTGGAAGGGTGGAAAATCTGTACTCGTTGTAGTTTTACCAACCAAGCCACGAACCACTATTGACGACGACCAGGAACGACAATGACGATGACGACGACGACGTGACAAACTTTTAATTAAAGCGCGATCGCAAATAATAAGTGCCTCATAGCTGAATGGCAGGACATGAAGGTGGGTGGTGTCAAGCGGAACTCGTTTTACACGGGTTTTCCCAGGGATTTAGCGACACACTGTGGGATATTTGGGAAAATCTAGCTGGCCAAGTGCATGATTTGTCCTTCGCGAAAACGAATCGTTGAGGCTCGAACCAGGCAGTTGGATGGCAGCATTTTTCGCAGCCGGAATTCTCCAGGATGAATCTCCAACAATTCTCATTTTTCAGTAGTCGAACGCCTTCTTTTTAATAATTATTCCTATCAGGTGAATTTAAATCATGCTAATTTACAAGCTATTCACAAGGGTATTCCTTCTATTTTTTGAATGGAAATATCCATGCTTATGTCGCCGCA
This sequence comes from Aedes aegypti, assembly GCF_002204515.2. NCBI lineage: Eukaryota > Metazoa > Arthropoda > Insecta > Diptera > Culicidae > Aedes > Aedes aegypti. The sequence continues at coordinate 115,307,724 of NC_035107.1, read as the reverse complement.
TGTAATCAACAATTGTTTATGTATCATATGAAGATCATTATTTCAAAATCTGAGTGAATCTCAAAAATGACTTTTGTCCAGCTAGATTAGCAAAATAGCCCTCAGTGCTTCAGCCGGCTGCGATGTTTGTCGCCTGAAAGGATCAGGTCAAATCGAGATGGGAATGCTAACTCCACTCCCTGGGAACTGCGAGTTCTTGTGCATAATAACCGAACCGTGGCCGCCGCCAGTCATGGGCGATGGTGTTGGATGTGGATTTGAATTGGAAATTATCATAAGTTGGTTGGATCCCTGCGAGAGTGAGGTACGATATCGAGGGAGGGGGGGATTCGGTTATTGTTGGGTGTAAAATATGCTCTGTGCAATTGTACTGAAAAGCGGATCTCGCAGAAGGTCACAGAAAGTTGTTCCACCTCTGCTGGCTGACTGGCTGGTTGGTTGGTTGGTAGAACTTCTCCACAATGCAATACCCGTTAACGAATGTTTCTGAGGTCGACTGCGTCATCATCGGAGCTGCCGTTGAATTGAAACTGGATGATTAGTATGCCAGGGGAGACAGGTCGGGGAAAGAGTTGGTTAGAAATTGGTCATGACATGATTACCCCCCGGGTTGTTTGTGATCGTAGCAAATGATGTATTGACAATAGGAAGAGGAGTTTTGAAAAGCTTTGGAATATTGGAAAACTAATTGGAAAATTATCGTGACGTGGACGTCCGGTTCGACGCTAATTGAAGTGTTTGAGCGAGGAGCGAGAAGAAATCAATATGAACTACCTATCAAAGCATCATGCTGCTGCCATGTGATATGTACACAAATTAATTACTTCAAACAAATCAAATTCCTGCACGTCAGCTAACATTTTTTATTTTATTTGGTTTTGATTTCATGAATCCCCATGATTCATTTTATCAAAGGTGGTAAAATTAGCTACAAGTTCTTCTTCTTTTTCTTGATTACGGGACAAAGTCTGCTTTTCAGCTTAGTGTTCTTACGAGCACTTCCACAGTTATTAACTGAGAGCTTTCTTTGCCAAAGTTGCCATTTTCGCATTCGTTTATCGTGTGGCAGGAACGATGATACCAGGTAAGTCAAGGAAATTTCCATTACAAAAAAGTCGTGGATCGACTGGGAATCGAACCCAGAGACCAAAATAAAGGTGTTTCTAGTTGGTAAGAATCCATTGCACTTTTAGGAAAAAGCAACTTCCCAAAAGAAAAAGAAAACTTGGACAACGGTTCACTACTCAGTTTGCTTTTCACTGTAACACACCCTTGAAAAAGACTGAAAATACAATCGAAACGTTGGGCGTAGAACATACTCTCCCCGGTTGGCACACTACGGTTCAACAGCCTGTTTGTAGTATTCAACGGTGCTGCTCTTCTATCGGTAGTCACTGGATCGGATGTTTGGGTGTCGAAACCATTGGAGCGCATTCGTGTGTGAAAGACCAGGCATGAATTGCAGGGGATACAATCCATGTTTCTTCGGGCTCGATTGGTTTGTAACAGCTTGACTACGGGTGGGTGACACTCACTCTTCTTCCGTGCGAGGTTCCGGAGAGGTCGTCGGCTTCGGAGAGCCGATATTTGTCAACTCTCGGGTTGAGTTCACATGAACGTTGCGTCTTTTAATGCGTGGGTTTGTAGCCGAAATTCTCTTGGGTTTAGAATAGTGTGGTTTAGACAATCAAACAGCGGTGAGTGCATGTTGAGCTTCTTCAAGGATAGATCTGTCTCGGAACACACCAGAGATAATCCATCCTAGTCGTGTCTCTCATAGTTCGCGGTAGTCCTCGTCGAGCTTGATGTATCATGGTCGCATAAGGTCAAAGAATTACTCGATCCATAAGAGCATATCTATCTTGTCGGGTTTATGGAACTCTGGGTTAGGTGAAACACCAATTGATGCTGATGGAATATAGCTTATCACGGTAGGCGCCACTAAACACGCCTCTTTATCTCGATACACAGAAAAAAATCCGTTCTAGTATCCGTGAACTCGCCAACAAGCAGAAATGCACCGTGAACTAGATTATGTTTTTGCGTAAACATGATGGTAGTTCATGGTGTATTTTTGACAGTTCACGTTTTCCAGAACTCTTTTTTGAGCGTGTAGTCGTTTTTTCGGAATCGGAATTCTACCATAGCTAGGTTTGGACGTTGCTGAAACCTCGGTTCGGAATGCTGACTTGTTGCCTTTCCACTCCTAGACGGTTTGCTGAATCGGTCTAGCAAAACACGGTATGGCTGCGGTCGGGTTTCCACCGTTGGATTGGACACGTTTTTCTTCAGACCTTTCGCTGCTTCGTCGTTGTGGAGTTGTGTATGATATCGCTTCTGAGTGGTCTGAAGGAATGATACGGTTTGCGCATAGAATGGTAGCTCACCTTTCTTCTGTGTGACTTCTCTTGCGATCCTCGTTGGTTGATCCATCGCGGACGGCAGAATGTGGACCAGTAACAGATCGGAAACACCCAAGAACTCCTGCGCGAGGTATTTTAGGTTCTCGACATGGCGGGTACATTCGTCGTGAAGCCGACGAAACTCCTTGCAGAATCCTGAGGCCATTTCCTGAATGTCGAATAGGCCTTGAATGTGCGTCTCTACGATGATCCTCTTGTACTCGAATCGTTCGGTGAGGGTGGCCCATGCAGGCTGGTAGTTCCCTTCGCGTATTATCGAGAACTCCAGCTGCTTCCCCAAAAAGCGCCTTATCAAGTTATATCGTTCTTCGAATGAGATGTAGATCTCCTCTTGATGTTAGAAAGCTTCATCGGGAACGATGACGATTAGTTTGGTGTGGACTGCACATAATTCGTTGTAGGCATCATCGATGTTCTTCAAGAATGTCCTCAACTGCGAAGGGCTGACCTGATTTTGAGCGGAAGCAAGTGCCGTTCGCACCCACGTTAGTTTCAGGCTCACTTGGTCACGTTGGCGGCACAGCGTCTTTTAGCGTCTCAGTATTGGTGGTGACTTCCCAATTGGAAGCGGCACCAGCTGCAGCCGATCTGGTCTTCGGTGGTGTCATGGTAGACGATTTTCGGTTGGAACACTAGAGATGGGCAAAACGGGTCATTTCAGTGAACGGATCCGATCCGAATCACTCAGTTTAGTGAACCAGATCATTTGAACGGTTCAGTGGCTCAGTGGCTTGCAAAGAAAGATCGAACTGAACCGAACGAACGGAAAAAGAGGTTCACTTCCACATGCGTCGTATTTTTCGCTCTCTCATTCTTCCCCAGAAAAAAAAGAAGCAAAATGTGCTCCGCCATTCAAGTGAGCTCTTTTTCACTATTTTCAATTTGTCTGTAAGCAAGGGGGCGGAGCAAATTTGTCTGTCTATGCTGAGAGCGCTGTAAGCACGGAGCAGCAGAAAAATTTGCTTGCCGGTGTGGCGTGGCGCGCGAAGCAAGGCACTTTACAAGCGTTATAATAAAGCCGAGAAGTGAACGAAGGGGGTTCGTTCTTTTTTCGGGTCACTTTTTATCTGATCCATGCTGATGAAATGAACCGACTCTCGCCAAAAAAAAAACCACGGATCATTCGTTCTTTTAAGTGATCCGGATCTTTTGAACGGCTCCGATTATTTTTGCCCATCTCTGGAACACATGCGTTGCGCGTAACGAATGCGTGACGGGTCGGAACGGTGGTGCAGAGATCTCCTTGGGCGACGGATGCTCGATAATCCACAAGCGGTGGCGGTAGCAGTAGTAGCTTCTCCTATCTTCGGGCAGTACACGTTCTGGGCAAACGTATCGGGTAGCGGTGGTGCTGAATCCTTTACAACGGCGGTGGTGGCACTGGATCCGTTACAAAGAACCACTATGTTGGCGCGTTACCCGGGTTACGACTGAGTCATTGGAAGTTGGTACAACTTTGTTTTGCCCATTCAAGTTCTATGAGAATCGAAGGTTATCCATGAACTCTTTTGAGTATGTGTCTCCAGATTTACGAAATTAACCTCTCGAAAGATTCCCTCCTATTCTCATTGGCATTACGTCCTCTTTAGGACAGACTTTCCAATTTAAGATGGTACTCTTTGATCACGGAAGTCAAACAAGTTTTACTTACAAAAAGATCATGAATCGACCGTAAATTGAACCAAAACATTCAGCATAGATTTGCTCCATAGAGGTTAATGGAAAAAATCAGAGGGGGTTGTGTACAAGACACGACCGCATGACGTTAACTACGCCAAGTGATTTTCTGCATTTGAATTTTAGTCGATTGTCATAGTTGCAGCCTTCCTTTAGTTCAAACCCTAACATAATATCGTAACGGTCGCAACATTACAGATTTTCAATTGACACCCACACGCAGCGAACTGGACTATCGAAATCCATACATTTTGCCTTATTAAATATGGAACGATTATCGCAATACGAACGCTTTATGTATCGTTTTAGCATCACTCCACACCAAGGCGTCGATAGGCGTGGGGTGTACGCACGAGCCTATCGATCGCAAGGTCCTTGGTTCGATTCCAGGTTGCCGCGGAAATTATTTTTGTGTTCAAATTTCGGTTTCATAAGGCAAATTTATGAATTTCAACCCGATTCCTTTGTTACGAATTTTCATAAGGGGTTCCTGTGTTTATCGATAGTCCAATTGTCTGAGTGCAGTATATTGCCGTAAGACGCACACTGGGGCAGAATCGAAAAAACGCGGAAACAACCTGTAATTCTTCGGAATGAAGAGATAGAGGTTTGGTGTCTTCAGCGAAAATGGTCCTTTCAATGAGACCGATTTTTTGAGATAAAGTCATATAGTTTTGTATTATTCGCATAAATGGCTCATATGCCATTTCGGTCCAATGACATTTTAGGTGTATGGTTTCTTCGGCAAAGTTGTTCATTGTTTTATGCTGAAAATTATTGCTGAAGACGTCAAATTTCCAAGGCCTACTGTTAATAAAATATAGACATTTTTTCTGAAAATGGGGCTAAAAACCGTAATATTTGAGTTTTGTTTGTATTTTTTTCACATAAAATGCCATATATCGCCTATGACTATGAAATGTATTGGCATAAAGCAGGTCTGGTACAAATTTTATGGTAAAAATAAAATTTTGTTTGATTTTTCAAAGAATATTTCCAAAAAACAGAGATATTGCGAATAGGACATTCTTGCGATCGGGCAATTTCGGGCAGGTGTTTTCGTCGCCATTTACTTACGAAAGGTCAGAGCATTATTGTCTATTATTTTCTAGGATATGATATTAGATATATTTTTTCTAAGCGATCTGGAAGTATGCTAAGCTTATAAAAAGTTTCAAAATTATTATAGCAGTTTGCCAATGGAAACAAAAGTTCATACTAATAATTAACATCTTTGCGGTTTACTGGTGGTTACCTTTACTTAAATATTTATTACATACATTGATTATGTATTTTCTATTCGCAAAATTGCCATAAGCGCCAGATTCATTATGTCAAACAATATCGTTCGATTCGATATATAGGCAGCTATATTTTTTTCTGAAAAGTTTATCGTTATTTTATCCTGAAAATAATTGCTAAAGATGTCAAATTTCCGAAGCCTACTATTTTTGACAAACAGACAAAAATTTAAGAAATTTTGTACAAAATATTTATTGTTTTGCTTGTAAATTTTCAGTTTTAATACCATATATCATCTAGGCCTATGTCATTTCTTGGCATGAAATAGAGCTGTTTGTTTGTTTGATTATTTTACGGAAGTTTCAATAAAAAACAGGGTCATTGTGTATAGGCTATTCTTGCGATCAGTCAAGTTCGGGCCGGTGTTTTTATCGCTATCCACTTATCCATTTTTGCCAAGGGCATAATGTTTAATATATTTTTTCTATGCTATCTGGAAGTTGACTAAGCTATAAACATGCTTGAAGTAGAAGTTTTCCAATTAAGAAAGCTCCAAATAATGATGAATATTCTTGCAGTTAACTATATCAAACCTTGCACAGCTTTTCTATGTTGGACAGTTATTCATACCGCGTGCATGAAGTACTCGCAGCATATTGGATTTCAGCCAATGATTCCAAAACGAAAACTTATCGCAATGCACAGATGCATTCACTCTAATCTAAGAAAGAAATAAAGACGATCATTTCGCTTCCATTTGCCTAAAATTTGATGGCAGGTTAGGTAATATACAAACATATAAAATACTGAGAGTGTAACAAACAAACGAGTGCAAGTGTAAAACAAGTTTACCAAACTTCGGTACTGAACGTAGTACGGACAAACCGAATATAGTACTCAAAACAATTTTATCAGTTTTTCAAAAATAGTGGGCTTTGGAAATTTTACATCTTTAGCAATTGATGTCATAAAATAACGATCAAATTTGCCGAAGAAATCATATACATACCTTAATCGTCATTTGACCGAAATGGTTTGATATCAGTCTGGCGCTTAGGTCATTTTTGCGAATAAAGCAATTAAAAGGCAATGTATATAACACATATTTGAATGAATTTAGCTACCAGTGAACCGCAAGAATGTTAATTATTATTTTGAAATTTTGTTTTTATTGGAAAACTGCTTCATTGTGATGTAGAATAATTTTTAACCTTTTTATAAGCTTAGCATACTTTCAGATCGCATAGAAAAAATATATTAAATATCATATCCTAGAAATTAAAAGACAATAATGCTGTGACCCTTCGTAAGTGGATGACGATGAAAATAACTGCCCGAACTTGCCCGATCGCAAGAATGGCCTATACACAATATCCATGTTTTTTGGAAATATTCTTTGAAAAATCAAACAAAATTTTATTTTTATCATCCAATTTTTACCAGACCTGCTTTATGCCAATAAATGACATAGTCATAGGCGATATATGGCATTTTAATTGAAAAAATACATGCAAAACTCAAATATTATGTTCTTGAGCACCATTTTCTCAAAAATTGTCTATATTTTAAAAATAGTAGGCCTTGGAAATTTGACGTCTTCAGCAATAATTTTCAGCATAAAACAATGAACAACTTTGCCGAAGAAACCATACACCTAATATGTCATTTGGCCGAAATGGCATATGAGCCATTTATGCGAATAATACAAAAATATATGACTTTATGTCAAAAAATCGGTCTCATTGAAAGGACCATTTTCGCTGAAGACACCAAACTTCTATCTCTTCATTCCGAAGAACTACAGGTTGTTTCCGCGTTTTTTCGATTCTGCCCCAGTGTGAGAGGTAGTTAACGTCAAAAGAAGAATAAGCGAAGAAGCAGAAATTGTTCTGCTTTTATAGTGTGCTTCCCAACCCACGTGTTTGAACGTGTTTGCTTGCGTAAGAAAGGGGTCGGCATTTTCACAATTTTCAAAAATCAAAAGTTTTCTTAACTTGAGTAAAATGTTGTATAAATTTCCGACCGATTGGTGGGAAAATATTGAAAATTTACCGATAAATGGGTGAATTATCAGTATTAAAAATCTTACATAATTTCGTGACGATCGTATAATTTTAAATTTTCAATTGCCGTAAGACGTAGTTAACGTCAATAAGTCGAGACAAAACGTCGGAAGAACAAACGATCGAAAGACAAATGGTCGCAAGGATAAAACATCGAACATTATTTACTTGTTGGTAATTTTCTTCTTCTTTGAGAAAAAGCTTTTGTCTTTTTGTCCTTCTTTTTTGTTCTTCGACCTTCTGCCCTTTCGACTTTTTCGTTCTTCTCCTTCTTGGCACTGGGACAGAGCCAGCTCCCACTGGGACAGAGCCAGCTACTCAGCGTAGCCAGCGCCCCGGGGTTACCCCGGGGTTATCCTAGTTATCGATTGCAGTTGATAGATTGCCGAAAGATTTATTTTGAATGGATATATAATTTTTCATATAATCGAAAGTCGGTTTTCTGTTTAAGGGTAGTTTTGATAATGGAGCATAAATCAAACAAAATTGAATAAATTACGAACATTTATAGGGTATTGCATACATCTAGGCGTTTATCGTTACCGTAAAACGGGGTAACTTTGATAGTGCGAGACCCAAAACATACTAAACGAAATAACAAAATTTCTGTTAATCAGTTAAGCAAAACAAATGCAAAAGTAACGAGTCATGAGTATGACTCTTCATGTCAAAGCTATTTTCGTTGGAATCAAGTACATTTGAGAATTTTTATGCAAATATTAAAAATTTGTAAGATTTTAGCATTTTTGATACGCTCACAAACAATCTGTTCTACGATCATTATTTGATGAAGTCATAATGAGTGCGTCACTTATTCTGGACAGCCTAGCTGTAGTAGAACATGAATTTTGTCTCAAATCTCTTAGCGAAAACCATTTCCACAAACTGGGGCCAATTTTGTAATCTAAGTAAGAAATTTCCATATAGCGTCAAACGCCTAGAGGTATGCAACGCCCTATAAATGTTCTGTAATGCATTCAGTTTTGTTCGATTTATACTCCATTATCAAAGTTACCCCAAAACAGAAAAGGGACCGTTCAAATATTACGAAACGCAACAGGGGGAGGGAGGGGGTCTAACATAGTGTTACGGCCCATACAAAAAATATTTTTTTTTCATACAAAAGCTGTTACGTGGGGGTGGGAGGGAGTTTAAATTTCACAAATTTTGCGTTACGTAATATTTGAATGAACCCAAACCGACTTTCTATTTTTTGGAAAATTATAAATCCATCTATATAAATAAAAATGGAGTGATGTTTGTATGTCACGAAATGACTTGAGAACGGGTCAACGGATTGACGTAAGTTTTTCACTGTTACACTCCACAAGGGATGCGACGTGTTCGTGCGAGGAGAAAGTTCAGGAAAGTGTCCGAAATAATAAGGTGTAATTTTGTATGGGAGGATTCTTGACGTTTTCAAACAGCCTACTTGATGGCAAGACGAAGTTTGCCGGGACCACTAGTTCAGAATAAATCTTTTGGTAATCTATCAACTGCAATCGATAGTTAGGATGCCAGTACTTGTTTTAAAAATATAAATTATAATTCTTTGGAACAGCATGCATAAATAGTCAAGTTTTCTTCGAAAAAACTATCAAAGTTACCCCGTTTTACGGTATATGGAAATTTCTGAATTAGATTACAAAAATGGTCACAGTTTGTTAAAATGGTTATCGCTAAGAGATTTAAGACCATATTCAATTTCTATTACAACTAGGCTATCAAATATAAGTGACGAACTATTCAAAACTACATCAAATAGTGATTGTAGAACAGGTTGTTCGTAAACGTTTCAAAATGGCTAAAGTTGCATCAATTTTTAATATTCGTATATTAAGTCTCAAATGCTCTCGATTAAAATGAAAATAGCTCTGACATGAAGTGTCATACTAATATTTTTTACTTTTGCATTTTTTTTTTTGCTCATCTGATTAACAGAAATTATGATATTTCGTTTTGTATGTAGTGGGTCCTGCACTATCAAAGTTACCCGCTGTCGAGGGTTCTCAGAAGTTCCCAAGCAGTTCATATAAATTCCTTAGGAGTTTTCAATAGCTTTTCAGGGGAGTACAAAGCGCTTCCAAGTGTTTCCGAAGGAACTTTGTAGGTACCCAAACAGTTCACAAACATTCCCATAGGATTCCAGAGCGTTGCAAGAGCATCTTATGGTTATTCAAAAATTTCAAAAGTATCTTCAAGGAGCTCCCAAGGGTTTCTTAGAAGTTGAGAAGAGGTTCTCAGAGATTCTACCAGCAGTGATTAACCTTTGCGTCCCTAATCGAAAAATTCGACTGAGGTTCCCAGTACAGGTCACGAAACATTAATAGTGTGATGGTGTTCTGCCAAAATTTATTGAAATCGATTGAAAACTATGGAAATTAGAACTAAAAGATCACAAAAATTTGGTTGTGAAAATAGGTCAGGGACGCAAAGGTTAAAGCGTTACGGAGGAGGATTTGAGAGGTTAACCCCTCTACTAGAAGCTTAATTTTTTACAGCAAAAAAATCTAATCGCGATCATTTTTTTTTTCTTTTTTTCTAAAAAAAATATGCTTCATTTTTTCAGAAGTTCTCAAAAAACTCTTCTAGATTACGGATCCGTGTTATTAATCATTGGTGATCTGGTGTTGAAGATATTCCGGTGTTCTTTGGGGAACCGATATACTCCATATAAAATATCTTTGGAGACCATTTTGTATTGGGTCAAGGTAGACTATACAGTGCCAGGTTATAAGAAGCTACTCTGAAAAAATCATTTGACTCGGTTAAGTATTCTTGGAGATATCTGAAAATTACGATATAATGTTTTTCAAGTTTTTTTTTGCTCATTACCCAAAGACGGCTGCACCAAATTGCTTTATTATTTCACCACATACTCTCATTAATGTATTGTTCCGAAGAGTGAATACCCTAATTAGATAAAAGTACTGTAGCCTCAGCCCTGTCGTCCTGCTTAGTCGCGCTTAGTCGACGACTAAGAAGCTTTTCTCGGATTTTTTACAATTTTCGCCCTGATTCATGAAAGAGAGTTAAATCATTGCGAGATCATGTGCATCCTAACGCCCTATAAGACATCAATAGACATTTTCAAGCTATACCAACGCCCTGGAGTTATTTGACTTTATTATACGTGGACCAGGTGCATCTGAACGCCCTGTAAGGCATTAACGCTGGAATAAGCTGACCATATACGTGATAAGATGCACTTTAACGCCCTGAAGACATTATTTGAAAATTTCAAGATGTATGAACGCCCTGCAGTTATCTGACCTTATCTTTCGTAGATCAGATGAATCATGACGCCCTGTAGAACATCAGTTTAAAATTCTATGCTGTATCAACACCCGGGAATAATTTAACCTTACCCTTCGTAGATTAGGTGCATCTTGACGTCTTTTAAGATATCAATGAAATTATATGCCGTATCAACGCCCTAAAGTAATTCGACCTTATCTCAAGAAGACCATATATACTTAACGCTCTGTATGACATCAATCGAAATCAACGCCCTGGAGTAATTTGACTTTGTCTCACGTAAAAAAAATTGCAAGCTATATCAACCCCCAGGAGTAATTAATCCTTAGTAGATTAGATGCTTCTTAACGCCCTGTAAGACATCAATAGAACATTCCAAGCTGTATCAATGCTCTAGAGTAATTGTACATTATTCCACCAAGATCAGATGCATCTTGACGCCCTGTAGTGCATCAGTTGCAAATCATAAGCTGTATCAGTAATTTTACTTTATTCAACGAAATTCAGCTGCATCTCAACCCCCGTAGACATTAATTGAATGTCCAAGTAGTATCAACGCCCTGTAGTAATTTGACCTTATCTTAAGTAGATTAGGTACACCATGAGGTACACCTTGACACCCTGAGGGCAACTATTGAAAATTCTAAGCTGTATAAACGTCCTGTAGTTATTCGACCTCATCCCACGTAGACCAGGTGTAAATAGCCCCCTGTAGGACATCAATGGAAATTTTCTAGTTGTATCCACGCTCTAGAGTAATTTTTACCTTTTCTCCCCCTGACCCCCTGAAGACATCGATAGCAAATATCAAGCTGTATCAACGCTATGCAGCAATTTGTCCTAAGTAGATTTTTTGCATCTTAATGTCCTGTTAGCCATCAATTTAGATTTAGCTGTAGTAACGCTCTGGAGTAATTTAATTTTATGCTTCATAGATCAGATGCATCTTGACGCCCTGTAGGACGTCAAATTTAAAGTATGTGATATCGCTACGCCCTGGGGTAATTTAATTTTAATCTACGTAGACCAGATGCATCCTAACGCCCTGTAAGACATCAGCTATGGAATGATTTGACCAGATATCACGTAGATCAGATATACCTCAACGCCCTGAGGACGTTACCTGAAAATTCCTACTTGTATCAACGCCCTTGAGTCATTTGGTTTTATCCTTTGTAGATCACAAGTAACTTGACGCCCTGTAGAACATCACTTGAACATTATAAGTTGTATCAACGTCCTGAAGTAATTTGACCTTATTCCTCAAAGGCCAAGTGTACTTAACGCCCTGTATGACATCAATCGAAACTTCAAAGCTGTATCAACGCGCTGGAATAATTTTACTTCGACTCTTGTAGATCAGATGCATCTTAACCCCCTGAGGATATTAATAGAAAAATGAAAGCTGTATCAACGCCTTGGAGTAATTTATCCTAAATAGATCAAGTTGTTTCAACAATTGAGAAATACAGTAATCAGGAGTAATTTGACCTTATCCCACGACTATCTGGCGCCTCTTGACGCCCTGTAGAACATCAGATGAAAATTATAAGCTATATTAACGCCCTGAAGTAATTTGAGCTTATCCCACGTAGCTTAACCACGTAGTTATTAGACCGTAATTCAGATCGCCCTGGTGATATCAATTAAAACTTCCAAGCTGTATTACGGCCCTGAAATTAGTTGATCTTATCCTGAGTAGACCAGGTGCATCCTAACGCCCTGAAAGCTATCAGTCGAAATTTCGAAGCTTTATCCACGCCCTGAAGTAATTTGGCCGTATCTTTCGTAGATCATAGCTGTTAAGCTGTATCAATGTTAAATATTATTTCACATAGATCTTCTCGAGGTCATGAGCATGCTAACGCCCTAATATATTCCGGAAATTTTATTATTTCACCTGATTCTGCACATTCCTACGTAATATAAGGAAATATTATTCCAGTGCGCTGATAGCTGAATATATGATTGTTTGTTGGACAACAGAATGCACCTGATCCCTTGAATTTATCATAATCGTTTAATAAATTTATGGTTCAGTTATCTAGATTAGATTAGAAAAATCACGTAGTCATTAAGACTACGGTTGAAAAATGTGTGGACAAAAACCAACTCGTGGTTTATGGTCAGAACTGCTTTGTAGGATCAAAGAGAATATCTGGGTCAATCCAGATAAGTCCACGACGGTGACAATTGTATACAATGGAAGGCGACCAAAATTCGTACAAGAACGCAGAAAACAATGAACAAGATACAGTGATACCTCCATGAGTCGATGTTCCATGACTCGCTATCGCCTCATGGAACCATACTAGAAACAAAATTTCATGGTTACTATGATGGTCCCTAGAAACAGCTTTCCAAAGGATTTCTATTCCATGACTCGATATTTCCATGAGTCCATGGTCCCTTCAATATCGACTCATGGAGGTTTCACTGTATGAATTTTACCAACAAACTTTTGTATGTGCCAACTTAAATAAAGGCGTTCAGAAATTATAACGGTATGACTTTTAAAAAGGGGTTTTGGGGATTAGTATTACGAAAATATACGATATCTTAAAACATTCGCTAAACAACTAAACATGAATGATGATTGTCAGTGTTATAACAATATTGTTCAAGTAAAATATTGTCCATATGGTGTTGAAAGTTTCAGTGCCTGCTGAAATTGACTGTTGAACTGATACGAGGAATGACAATTTTAAGTGTTTTAGTTCTAAAACTGTTACATTTCTTTATTTTTGCGGGAATAAAACGCAAGATGATAACAACAATATGTTTGCTATTCTTGGTATGTTTGGGTAGCTCTTGTGATTCAAATAAAATTAAATTCGTTTCTCTCTATATAGGTACTATCATAGAAATGTATGGAGAAAATAATTCAGATGGCATAATTTGGAAATACTAAACATTTCAACATGGCGGAGGCACAATTTAAATTTTATTGACAAACGCTATTTCTTTCATCATGAAAACATAAATAAGATTCCGTTTGGAATCGTCTTTTGTACAGAAATTTTCTTAAAAAAAAAAACTCTGCACAAGCCTCGTTTAGATTTTTTTTTTCGGTTCTTTTCATTATCTTGAGAAGTGATGTGATGAAATCATGAAAATTAGTATAATAACATATCGGAATGAATCGGAACCTAATATAACTTTAATTAAATTTTGTTTGTTGTTTACCTGAACAGAATGAGTCATTTTTTTTTGCGTAAGTAGGGCAACTGTAGACGCAAAGTGGATATTTGACAACAGAGGCCGATTTTGGGATGCCGGATGTCCCCGAGTGAACCAGTGCTAGAGAACAATTGGAATTGAACTCCAATACATATCGTGAGACGGCTCATTCCTTAAGTCTAGTTATGAAAGTTAACACCCATTCATTCGACTCATCAATATAACACACCGGATACCGATCGCCTGCGATGCGCTGACGCTGCACCACGCGCTGCAATCAACCCGTGTGGAATCTAGGCCGTTGTCAACGCCGATCTGCTGCTTAGGTTGCATTTTATATTTTCATTATAATTGAAATAAAATTATTTCTCACTTCTGTTTTGACCGTCAACGAGTCCGCGTTCTTTTTTAAAAACCCGAACAGGCCCCTCAGTTAAATATAGACTGAAAATGGATATTTACCAAGAATGGCCACCACCGGAAGTTCCAGGAAGAGCCTATCATTTAGGGACATATCATGCGAAGGCTTAGTTTTTTATTTCTTATCGTGAATAGCGTAACTGTAGACTCAATGTGTACATCAAACTATTGTGGCCGCTTTTAGGCAGGAAAGCGAGGAAACCTGTGGTTGGGAATAATTTCAATTGAATTCCAATATAAGGACTGTTCATTTTATAAAGTGGACACCTTGTCTATGCTATAGCTTTTTTATTTATTGATTAAATTAAAATCAGTTTTCTATGCATCGTTCAACTATTATTGTACAATGTTATGAAAATATACAATCTTACAAAACGCTATTGGTTGAAGGACTAAATATGTTTTTTTCAAAAACTTCTAAGAAAAATTGTTTGTCAATGTTAAGCATTAATTTCCGCTTAACTATTATCCTCATTTCTATGGACAAATTATGTGTTGGTATCCTTTACTATTCTACGAAATATAGAAGCTTTTAAAATATCAACATTATTACACCATTCTTTGACACTAGGTCACTCTAGTGAATTATCTTTTATGACCAAATTTTCTGATATACAATCTTTTACTCACAGCAAAAAATTAAAGTATAATGCGTGTTAAAAATTGGTTTAGATTACTAAAGAATCTATATTTGTATGAAAGAGCGTTAAATCGTGACTTTCAATTGCATGCTTAGGTATAAATTATACTCTTTATGGCCATTTTATAAAAATATCGCATACTTTTAAAATCATGTACGCATATTTATCGATCTATAGCAAATTGTAGGCAAATTTTTCCGAATATGTTGAACCTCAGAATAACACATTATGAAAATAATACCTGGAAAATAAATTTGATTTCATTACAGCAGTGTTCCCAGTTTTGATTACAGTTACTGTGCTTTGAGAGGTCTTCTGAAAATAAAACATTTGTTTTCTTTTGTGCTTTAAATGTGACGTGAAAACATAATAAGCAATTCTATGAAAAGGTAGATTATTTCTCATATCAATATTATATGAGAGCTTCCTTCAGGACGTACTTTAAACCTAAAAATTTTAATCATATCGGTTTCATTTAAATTTAAAATATTTTTCTTAAAAAAATCGATAAAAAATGATGTTATGATATCTGGAAAATTGTTGCTCCAAAAATAACTTAATATTTCTCAGCAGGCTTCTGATGAATGATACTTTCGAAGAACAAGCCTAATTTGAAAATAAAAAATATAGATTGTGAAATTTTCCAGCCAATTTCTAATAATCATTGATTTTGATAACCTTAAAAAATCGACCGTTCCAAACCATGTTTCTTATTTGTGCCAAATTTTATTATATTGGTGACTTTTCTATTATCATAACATTGTACAATATAAGTCGAACGATGTACAGAAAACCTATTGCAATTTCATCAATACATTCAAAAGATATTGCATGTACAAGATGTCCCCTTTATAAAATGAACAGTCCTTACTAGATTACTCTAGGGGTCTATCCTTTATGGGAAAATTTGCTGATACACCATCCTTTTACTCCCAGAAAAAAAAGTGAAGAAGAAAGCGTGTTTAAAATTGGTTTAGATTACTAAAGAATATATTTGTATAAATGAGAGCCAAATCGTCAGTTTTAACCGCGTTCTTTATATAAATTTTACTCTTTATGGTCGTTTCATTGACATATCTCATACTTTTAAAATAATTTACGCATATTTATCGATCTACAGCAAATTGTAGACGTTTTTCTCCAAATATTTTGATAAGCAATCTCAGAATAACATATTATAAAAATAATATGTGGAAAATGAAATCGATTTCATTACAACAGTGTTGCCAATTTTGATTATTGTAATTGTATTTTGAGAGGACTTCTGAAAATAAAACATTTGTTTTTCTAAGATACTTTAAATGTGAGGTGGGGACTAAATAAACAACTCTTTAAAGGCATAGGTTATTTCTCATATTATTACTATATTTGCACTTCCGTCAGGACGTACTTTGAACCTAACAATTATACTCATATCAGTTAACTTGCAATTTAAAATATTTTTCTTCAGAAAAATCGGTGAATAAATGATTTTATGATATCTGGTAAATTGTTGCTCCAAAAATAACTTGATATTTTGCAGCAGGCTTTTGATTGTTGATGCTTCCGAAGAACAAGCCTTTTTCGAAAATAAAAATATAGATCGTCGAACTTTCCAGATTTTTTCTAATAATCATTGATCATTAACGCCAGAGAGTAGAAGCGCCCTCTTGACTATAAAAACGCCCCTCAAAAAAAGTGACGACTAAGTACCTCAAATTTTACGACGACAGGGCTGCTGTAGCCTGGAAAACTTACGTGGGTCATGGCTACGCGTAGGTCCCCTAAGAAATTTAGGAATATCTTCGGATCCAGATGATCGAAAGTTTTTTGATAACTTGTGAAATAATGGTACAAAGATATCGAGGAACAAAAAAGTTATCACGATTTGAATATTTTTTATGCGGTAAAAATGAAGCTGCTAGTAATAGGGATTATTTAAGTTTCCAGGGGTTCCATGAGTCCAAGATTGGTTTTAATAGTTTCCAGAGGCTCCCAAGTGCCATGGGATTCAAGAAGGATTTTTGTAACTTCCAGGGGTTCTCATTTTTTTTTTTTCAATGTTAACAAGGGGTGTCTAGCGTATTTCAGAATCAAAGGGTATCTCTACGGATTGCTTGAAAACCTCCTTGGAAATTTCATGAAGATAGTGAAATGACGAAACGAATTTGAAGTGAAATTTAAGAAAACTATACAAGTAGTGGAGCTGCCTCCTGCATATAGGGTAGATGTACCAATAGTAGAGGTACTAAGCACGATTAAACTTCATTTAAATGCCCAAATTCAAGATGCGCAATTAACGTACATGTTAATGTTGTAACGGGAAGTAACGACCATTGACTTAATGAGGAAAATGATTTCATCGCAGTAATCCACGGCATGTCAGTGAAAAATAATACCTCCACTATTGATACACTGTTCCTTTAGTTGAGGTAAATTTTTAATTTGTGTTCCTATAGTTGCGGTATCCGTTGTTTTCTTATGAAATCATCCACTATAGGAACACTTTACCGCAACTATTGGTACAAGCAAGTAAAGTTTTAACAATTTTAGTGATATTTAATCAGTTGCAAAGCAATTTGAATGCTCTTTTCAACTATTCCGTGTATCAACAAGCTTATACGTCGATTGGCAGTGTCGGTTCTGTGGTTTATGGAATAAAATTAGTGAAAACGGCACTACCGCAACTATAGGAACACCCACAACTAAGGGAACACTTACCCTAGTTAAAATTTTGTGCATAAAATGCAGGTTCTTTGACCCCTTGTATTAATAGTTTTCTGTCAATCGAGAGCTTGATTTTACAGATTTTCTTTGAAAAATTGCTTCTGGTAAGATTTTAACTTCCCCTGCCGAGGATTTCGTATCTTTTTGAATGGCACGTACATTTTATAATCTTTATACATGAGACAGAATGCTAAAGAATAACTGTACAATCATGATGAAGTCTCTTTGCAGAATATTGATGAGCATGAGCATGAGCATAAATGACCGTGCAATTCGTAGTTGCTACTCCATGATTGACCAGAGCAATCGAAGTCGCACAGGGATTTAGTGAATGGTGCTTGGGATTAGCTTACCATTCTTCAATGTGCACAAATCGAGAGCTCAAATATTAGAAGCCAATAACGGCGCCGGCCAGGTCCTTACGGTCATCGGGGAAGGGAAGGAATGTTAGTTAGACAACCATTGGTTTTAGAGACCGAAGAATCTTCTGCATCTCCATAGTTGTCATGAAAAGGATATTGGGTTAGTGGGATAAGGTAAGGTTCTGGGAGTCATGATGATGCGATCCTTGATATATTCACGCCTGACCGGATTCGCGATATTATTCGACAAATGAATTGTATGCCGAACAAGTGTTCATCGTTCGCCCTCGCAGGAGCAAGAAATGCGTCCAAAGGATCAAACACTACTCTCTCTTTGCAGAATATTAATGGACTAAAAGGACTTCTTTAAACTGAAACTATTGAGTCACAGTAGTTCTGAAAGTCCATAGGTTAGAATTCCGAACGATTCAGTATATCAATGTATTACATACATTAACATTTCTGATTATAAAGTGTCATTGTGCCAGCCACATTTCATACGAATATATAAATGGTATACTTCAACAAACTTCTTGAATAGCCAAAAAATGCAACCTACAGTTGCAAGTGAACCGCATAAGCTATGAAGTCCTTCATGGTGAGTAAAAAGGTAACTTCAGTGCATACTTTAACGCGGCAATACTTCTTGACGATTCAAAAACCTTAAAATCATCTGTTTTTTTCAAACATCAAATCATAAAACTTTCCAAAGCATAAATGGCTAACCTTAGTTTGCACAAAAATTCCTTACGTCTTAACAAAATTTCAAGTAGTTAGCCAAAAGTTTTCACATCGGCAGACTGTATTTTCCCCGAATTCCTTCACTCATTTTACGTCTGGCAGCCACTTGGCGCACATTTGCTCGTTAGGCAAGTTAGGCAAACATAGCTTCCATCACATACCCTTCCATCGTTCGTTAGTCAGTCCTACGCTGAGCAACTGAGTGGGCTCCACTCTACCGGAGAATAGACATGCAAAAGTTTCGTTCAAACCTAAAAATTCTCTCTGTTGAAGATTTTCAACTGTGCGCCTTTGCAGCGCTGGATCCATTACCCGGCGAGAACAAGAAGTGATGTTAATGAAGTTGCTCAATGTTTCAAAATGTATTTCCCGCCTCCGTCGTCGTCGTCGTCCTCCAGAAGAGGAAGGGCAGCTCGCAAAACGGGTTAAATTCTCCGGTTGGATCCGAAAGAAGCCGGAAACTTTGGCCGTTCTTTTGTTTTGGAGTTTGAGGGGAAATTGTTTCAATTAGCGATGGGAACTCGACCGTTAGAGTCAGATTCGAGGCCGAGAAGTGCGCCAGAAGGAATGCACAATGGAGTGGTTGATGGGTACTTGGAGTTGATTCCCTGCAAAAATCGGCAATGTGATGTTTGAGGGTGCAGTATGAATTAGGATAGCGTCAATTAGTGATGAGTAGAAGTAGTTTGAATGGAATGCGCAATGGAAATACTTGTTGGATTGTCTCAAGTAGAACAGGCTACGCTATGTCTGAACCAAACAATAATAAAAATCGAATGTACATCGGATGTTTTCTCGCAAGAGATCAGTATTTGGTCTATATTTTCATAATCGGAAGGTTTAAAAATATTCTATCGGTGAAATTTTTTCCATACATTTTGTATGGGCGGAAATGCGTCGAAAACTTGATTTTCATGGGATTTAGTATGAAAAATGGCTAAAAAGTAGAAAAAATCAAAATTTCACCGATGGAATATTTTAAAACCTTCCGATTATGAAAATATAACCTAAACACTAAACTCTAGCGAGAAAAAATCCGATGTACATTCGATTTTTATAATCGTTTGGATCAGACATAGCGTGAGGCATTGAATCTAGAAAATGTTAGTATCTTCTCATGTTTCCTGTCGTTTCGTCTCAATTGGGAAAGAGCCTGTCTCTCAGTGGGTTTTAAAACTGTCACCAAACGTGACAAAAATGGAATGCTTTCTTCCAAGGGTGAAATGGGTTAAGTTGATAATTGCATAGAAGTGCATATTATACAATATTTTCACATCTTTACCTGAGTTACCTCATGGATGTCAAAAATCTTTGTTTGCGGATGACACATGCCTCTCCGCAAAAGGACGAAGCCAGCAGGTCATCTGTAGTAGATTGCAAAAAAGTTTGGTAATATTTTCTTCATACCTACAAAACTGGAAAATTTCTGCTAATTTTTTCAAAACTTTTGGTGTGGCAATGCCCCTGGCTTCAACAACGGAATTTGTTAAAGTTTCAAGAGCATTGACAATATCAAGTTTTGTTTGTAAAGAAATGTTAACATCAAGATTACTATCAATATATGTTTCATATATAGCCGACTGAAATTAAATTTAATTAATATGAAAAAATATAATTAAAAGTGGAGCTGATAGGATTGAAAATCGCTTCATAAGATATTTGAAATGTAACAGGGACATGATCGAAATCAAAGTCAGCATGAGTAACCAGATGACTAAAAACTTGAATGATAAGAATATGCTACGTCATTACTGAAGAAACTTCAACCGTGTAATTTATCAGCTTGCCGAGCCCAGATTCGTTCCCATAAATTATATCTCCATTCAGAAAGCAGATTCTCGCATTATTGCAAACTCATTCTCCTCATTCAAGCACGCAAAGTTTTAATGAAAATTTTGGAATTGCTTCCCTTACTAGACTCACTCATCCTGCTTTTCACGCGATACATAATGCAAGGGATAAACAAATCAAAATCCGCTTAATTCCCCGTCACATCCCACGGAAGCGTCTCATTTCGGATTACAAAACAGAACGACGACGCGACGGAACGATTGTCTCATCGTCGTCCAAAGCGCGACGATGTTGTCCCAAATGCATGACACCGCAAATCAGCTTAAACCACCTGAGAAATCCTCAAGTTTCCTCACGGCAAACGCGCACACCTGTAGGTAGGACGACGACGCTTGAAATTCATTTTCGCAAACCAGACGCGCGAAAGCCCGGGAAGAAAAACTTCATCAGCATGAGTAAATATTTTGAGATTAATTTTCAGTGGAATTAATTCAATGATATGATGCGCCGAGGACAACGATGCGGACCGCCGCCTAACATACCCAAACGGTATCTGATGAAACTGAACAGTACCGGAGGCAATGGTCCTTACTTACACTTGCATTGCTGCGGGAGCCTGCAGCCGCCCCAGAAGCGTTTTCAGAAAATTGTTCTGGGAAGGGTTTTCATTTTTCTCTTGATATAATCTTTTGGGGAAGGGGTGGTAAAATGAACACCTTAAGAATATCATCTTGTTTTTTTATGGAAAACAAAGAATTTTTATGATTCTATCGCACAACATCAAAAATAGGGATATTATCTTTAGCAGCGACACTAACTCAGGCTAACATAGCTACATTTTAACTAATTTTTATCGCTAGCAATAAACGTGAGCAAAACAAATATTTTTTTGAAAATTGTTATTGCATTTCCTATAATATATCCATTAATGATTGTAACTTATTCAAAAAAGAATCTAAAGGTATCAGGTTTGCTATCATATCATAACGATATTCACTTCACTGAAAAACCTCAGGGCTAAAAGTTACGTGCGTTCTAATTTCAAAACGTGATTTTCTAAAATCTTAGTTTTCGTTGATATTTCCACTTCAACTGACCCGAACACTCCGATTTAAGCTCTAAATTGTCCATGCGTGAGAATCATTCATTCAAATTAGTTTTTCTCGGTAAGAGGCAAGGTGTTCATTTTCCACCACTTCCCCTACCTATGTAAACTGCCCGTCTACGCCTACTTGTTCCATATTAGATCAGAGCAATTTTTTGTATAAAAATAGCCTTATTCATTCGTCTCCAGAGTGATTTCTTTCTCAGTTAGTCCCTATGCATTTAGTCAAGCTGAAAGGGGATTGTGGATGCTCATTCAAGGATGAAGGATCAATTGGTAAGCTCGTTTCATGCTTTCATTTCAAATCTCTAAAATATGTACATGTAATCGTTATAACGTGGGACGTAGATATAAGTGTCGGCATTAGAGTGTTTTGTAAAGATGTAGCCAATCGATTCTTTTTCATTTCATATGAGTAAAATATGATAACACATGCTTTAGTCCTGACAGCTGTAGGAGTGTTGCGTTTAGCTATTTGTTCAACAAAATTTGAATGGTTCGTTACTTCAAGTGTCAACATTATTGTCTTTTACCTGGAAAGTTTTCATATCAATTGAAAATATTATATTTATAAGCATGTTTGTTTCTAACAAATAGTTGTTTTCCATGGTATAATCACTTTTCATAGTGAATCCTGCGACTCAACGATCGTTCCTATTAACAAACATCCCTCCCTGTAACCTTTGGGGAGATGCAGTGGTAAACACGGCCTCCAAATCGCAAAGGTTACACACTAATATTCCTTTCCCCAATCCCTCCTGACTGCCACGACGTGGGCGGTCCCGATATTGACCCTGTATAAATAGTGGCACTGGATTATTATTTTTTATTTTATTGCAACGTCTTGGACAAATTTCCTGATTTACTTAACGATTTTTGCTTATTCCATGTTTAAATTCAACTTTGGACAGATACAAGTCGAACCCATCATTCATAATACTGAAACTACGAATAAAAACAAGTGAGTACGCTATTTTGACCATAGACATGGCGTTCTAGGTGCCAAGAGTTGGCGACTACGTAAATAACGACTTGGAGCGAGAAACCCTACTTCCGCTAATAATCCGCTACAGTCGATATTGTGCGTAATCAAACATTTGCTTTAATTTTGTTCTTAAAGTCATCAGCATAAAAAAAGCTTGCACGATTTCAAACGGTAAGACAGATCGTAGATGAACAGCATAAATATAAGTGGGCCTAGAACGCTGCCTTAGGGGACTCCGGAGGTGACATCAAAACCAGGAGATTGTTTGTCTCCGATCCTAACGAAGGCTTTGCGGCCGGACAAGTAGGAACGAAGCCATTCTGTGATCCAGTCGGGCAGCCCCATTCGCACGAACTTCTTGATAGCAAGATCGTGGGAAACTTTGTCGAAAGCCTTCTAGAAGTCGAAGTACACAGCGTTCACTTGCTGACGGCGTTCGATTCCCGATGAAAGGAAATTGGTGTAGCACATAGGATTTGAAACGGTGGATTGTTTCTTAACGAATACATGTTGGGAGTCGGGTATCAGGTCGAGTGGTATTATACTTGACCGTGTACTCATGCTTTTAAAAACTTTGGCAATGCAGCAAAGAGTTGATATTCCACGATAGTTGTCGACAGAATTTAAATTGCCAGATTTATGAATCGGGACTACTGATGCCGTTTTCCAAACTGCAGGAATCTTCCAGATGCGTGGAAGAGGCAGAGCCTGGTACTATTGCCAAAGGCGGGGAAACCACCTGGTGACCCGTCGGCGTATAGACCAATATGCTTGATTGACACGGCGGGGAAGGTGCTCGAGAATATCATCCTCAACAGACTGTTGATGTACACTCAGAGTGTAAATGGTCTCTCAAGCAACCAGTTCGGCTTCCGGAAAGGGAAGTCCACCGTAGACGCTATTCTGACGGTTAAGAAAACCGCTGAGATAGCACTCCAGCGTAAGAGGAGGGGGATTCGCTAATGCGCAGTAGTGACTCTGGATGTAAGGAACGCATTTAATAGTGCCAGTTGGGCGGCTATTGCCGATGCGCTCCTGCGTCTGGGGATACCCGAGTACCTGTACAAGATTCTCGGAAGTTACTTCCAGAATCGGGTATTAGTCTATGACACAGAGGTGGGTCGGAAGTGCTTTCACATAACCTCAGGAGTCCCGCAAGGTTCCATCCTGGGCCCGGTGTTATGGAATGTCATGTACGACGAGGTGTTGAGATTAAAATTCCCGGCGGGTGTGGTCATTGTTGGCTTTGCCGACGATATTACGCTGGAGGTCTACGGTGAATCGATCGAAGAAGTGGAATTGACTGCAGCCCACTCGATCGCAATTGTGGAGGAGTGGATGAGCTCCAGGAAACTGGAATTGGCTCACCACAAAACTGAGGCGGTTGTTGTTAACAACCGAAAGTCGGTGCAGCAAGCGGTGATCAGTGTAGGCGACTGCACGATCACTTCGAAGCGCTCCGTCAAACACTTGGGGGTGATGATCGACGATAAGCTTACCTTCGGTAGCCACGTCGATTATGCCTGCAAGAGAGCCTCCACAGCTATTGTGGCACTGTCCCGGATGATGTCCAATAGCTCTGCGGTGTACGCCAGCAAGCGAAAGCTTCTGGCCAGTGTCGCCTCGTCCATACTGAGGTATGGTGGCCCGGCTTGGGGCACGGCCTTAAGTACCAAGAGCTACCGTAGCAAGCTAGAGAGTACTTATAGGCTAATGTGCCTGAGGGTTGCGAGCGCGTACCGTACCGTGTCACACGATGCACTCTGCGTCATCACCGGTATGGTGCCTATTGGTATCCTTATCATGGAAGACATAGAGTGCTTCGAAATGCGCGGCACAAGAGGCATACGCAGGACTGCCAGACTGGCCTCCATGGTCAAATGGCAGCGTGCGTGGGACAGTTCCACCAAGGGAGTGTGGACTCACAGGTTGATTCCGAGGTTAGATATCTGGGTCAATGGGCGCCATGGGGAACTAACATTCCACCTGACACAGGTCCTTTCGGTCCTTTCAAAACATGCGGTCGGGACACGACTCCGGACAATCTGGTTCAGAGGATGTGTGGAGACGAGCTTGGCTGGAATGCTGTTTCATCGGCTATCACCCACATCGTCTTGGAACTACAAAGGAGGTGGCGAGTGGACTCGAGGAGTGGCTAGTGCAGACGCTAAACAACAGGTGGTCCAAGGGTTCGCAGTCGGCTACGTAGGTCATACCGGTGCCCTACGGTCGAAATCGACCCTTACAGCGATTAAGTGGCCACGGGGAGAACATCCTGGTAGCGCTGCTGTCGTAGCGCCGGCCTACTGGGTTGGTACGAGCCTCTGGTTGTTCGGGGCAGGTGGAGGCCCCTTCGTCAGCAATCCCAGCTGGTGCTAGCTGATAGGGCCTGAGCCTCCAGTAGGTCAAATTGCGAAGCCCGCAGTATCAGTTCTTGATACCTGCGGTGCAGCTGGGCGCGGGCGTAGTGGTCGACCCTGCCCGCTTTCAGCGGACAACGGGAGGTGAGGACCACCTGGGAAGCTGGCAAAGCGCCAGCATGCTACCTTGGTGGACCCCCCTAAGCGTGTCATCGATGTTCGTTGCTGCATGGCTACGCAGCTAAGCTGGAGGATGCGATGTGCAATAGCTCCTCTCCGAAGCAATGGCTTCTTGGTGGTCCCGGAGAGACGAAGGGTTTGGCGACAATGGAAATGGTTTAGTGGGTCGGGGTGTAGTCCTGTTTACTGCTTGCATGTAGTAAATGGTCCCTACCCCACACGGCGTCTGTTGAGCAGATTATCCCCCCATTGCTTAGAAGAAAAAAAAAACTGCAGGAATCTTTCTGTCAGCGAGAGATCGGTTGAAAATGAGGCTTAATGGCAGCTTCATAGATTCAGCACACTTCTTACAAGATGAAGGGGGAAGCCGATCAGCTCCAGCGCAAGGCTCGTTAGTGCAGTTTTCACATCTTGTTCGGTGAAATTTAAGAATGACAGCGTTACATCATGCGTTGCAGTTGAGAGTGTGGTTGAGATGGTGCTTTTCCCATAGCTAGAAAAATCTGGTTGTTTTTCAGATTTGATTCGATTGTATGGACTGATGCACGAGTTCACTTTTTGACGTTTGAGCGGTGCTGTCTTATTCACGTGACCATGGTAACGAGTGAATTCGGCACCGCTCAAACGTCAAATTAGTGAACTCGTGCATTGGTTCATTGATGTTATGGACCAATGCACGAGTTCACTAGTTGACGTTTGAGCGGTGCCGTGTTATTTACGTGACCATGGCAACAAGTGAATTCGGCACCGTTCAAATGTCAAATTAGTGAACACGTGAATCGGTCCATTACGAAATGTGAAGACTTTACATTCGTTGTAACGAGATTCAATCTCATGAAGATTTTGTCTGGCAACAGGCGATTTGGAGCAATAGAAACGCTTGCGAGCCTTACGAACACCAAGGCAGTTTGCCTCTCTGTTTAGGACACAAGCGTTTACGGGGGACATTACTACGCAAAACGTCGTACAGATTATCGTAAAAGAGAGCAGTTGCTTCATCGGTGCCTTTGTTCGCTAACTCGTTCGTCGAGTTGATCGTCGATAAACTAGCATTTAGCGATTGAAAATCGCAATGCGAGAAGTCAAAATCCTGTTCATCATTGCTGTCGGAATATAAGATGAATTGTTGCGTGTGTCCCTCCCATGTTTGTATTCGGAAAACGTAAGGCTTGTGATGAGCAACCATTCTCAAGAGATCCATCATCTCCTCAACCATTTCAATATTGCAGATATCACTGACAGAAGCTAAATGAAGAGTACGGTTATTAACGTTACGTATCGAGTTGACTTGGTACAGTCCTGTAGCCATCATCGTTTCAACAAAAGTCGTCTCAGCTGCATTTGACACATTGCATCGTACACTTCATACAAATAGTAGGCGTTTTGTATGAAGTGGACGGATTTAGATTCATTTCTTAGGTGTACGGATTTAGATTCCGCAGCTATTAGCTCGTCGTCATATATCCGCTATTAAACTCGTCGTCATATATCCGAAAAAGCCCTGGTAGATTCTAGTCGCCGACTACTATGATTGTGCCGGTTTCGGAAGAGAAGTTGAAAATACGTTGTATTACAGTTGCTTGCATCGAGTAGACTTCAGGTGGTGAAGCCGGTCGGATGTAAATGCCACAAAGATGGATCGTTGACATTGGAAGATAGACTGAGGCAACAACTTGTTCAAGGGAGCCGCAGTCGTCCAAAGAGACCGATGTACAACGAAAAGAAGCTTTAACTGCAATAAGTACACCTCCACCACGTTGAAAGGAGCTTGTCTGTTCACTGCTATCGCATAAGAATATTGTGTAATTGGAACAGAGTTCGGAGTTAACTACGTCAGGACGGAGCCATATTTCCGTAAGGATAACACAGCGTAACAAAAATTACATTTTTGCGTGTCTCAAGGATCAAATTATCTGTCTCTAGTAGACTTTTGGTCGCTGAATCTGATGCCGTTCTCAGAAATGTTCCAGCACGTCACAATTTTTAGCTGCAGGTCACCAAAGTTGCATAAAGCACTGGTTTTATTGATGTTTACATAAAATTTAAAGTATGATTTATCAAACTTTTTTATTATATAATCTACCAAACATGCTTGAGCTTGAGCTTGAGCTTGATTGGCCGCCCGTGGATGCACTCCAGTATCGCCAGATCAGCTGCACTTACACAAGGAACCAACCGAATGACTGCTTGGGACTAACAGGCATCCTCAGTGTATAAGTGCTGGTGATCTTCTATTTTTAGGCAACAATGGCACCTGCCACGTCAGAATGCAGACCAATGAGGGGAAGGGGGAGGAATTGCTGATGCATTGAACTGACTCCCACGTAGACCGTATATTCCACTGCATCCACGTCAGTTCATGTGGGAGTGTATGGATTGGGGGAAAGGCATGGCAGAGAGGTTAGGTTGCTAAATAGGACTTGAACTCTTAATTTAGATACAATTTAGTTGAAATTTCACGATAAAATTTAGTTCAATTCTTTTTTTTTTTCAACATACTTGCACTGCCGTGAATCGCAAGTCAGTCCCATCTTTAAAAAGTAGGCATTGAGAAAATGGGCTGTGAAGTTTTCAAACTCGTTTTCCATATAAATATTCAAAAAATTCCAGAGGATTAGAACATGTTCAAATCTTAATGAAACTTTTAGAATTTGCTTTTCACTACAATATCTTTCCGAGGAAAATATAAAGAAGACCAAACCACGGTTCATTTTTGTGTGACATGGTGCGGAAATCTATAGTGGGACTGATATGCGATTACTTTTCATTATGGGACAATTTGACTTGCTGTTTTTTCCTATTTTTTCCGAACAAATCATATTATCTCAATAGTGCAGCTGAAAGAGCATTGGAAGATACATTGAAAACTGAACTCAACTCAATTTTGACCAAAATACAGATGGGACTGACTTGCGATTCACGGCATATATGTAAAATTCTTCGTTTCTCTTGTATGGCAAAATACAATACTTTTCTGAATCACACAAAAAATAACATTTTACCGTCTAAAATGTTATGAACTTTGTTGATAATAATTGTTTTATATATGAAGTTTGATTTCTGTGACAAATTAAGCAAAAAAAATGCCGTGCGAGCTGGCAAACTTGCATGCAAGTTGGCTGAAACAGTCAAATTTATCATTTTCAACAGTCAATAACTCGAAAACTAGACGTGCTATGATATTTCTGAAAACGGCAATGGACTCAGCAACCCTTAATTTAGTAAATAGCGGTATTTTGGTGCCTGAGACAAAAACGTGTTCCGCAGTGTAATAATTTCATAATCGCAAGCAATCGTGTTAATAAAGAAATCAATGGTTTTCGTTCGCATACCTCGGACGTAATGGTAATGCACAGTAAGTTGTCGTCGAGATGCTTGCCCAGTCAAAATAGAACGTGTTGTGAGACTGCAACTCGCTGCGTCCTCGGTTTGTGTTGAAAGTTGGGTGAGGCTGCTGATATCGTTGAATATGCGTTGACGACGAAGGGACTCCAAACGTTCATTTTTTTTTTGCTAGGAACGAAAGATCTTTCCAGGGATGGGGTGCGACTCAAATCTCGTTCGGTGCTACACGCGCCGCTGCGAGATAGCACCGTAAATTCGAAGGAGACGTGCACGAGTATTTTTGCTGACTCGCAATGTGCTTTGGGATGCGTGGTATCGAGTTGTCTCATTCTCACTCTTTGCGTTTCGTACACGCGTAAACAAATTCACTTGAATTAATTTCATTAATATGTGACTATCAAAACTCTTAAACACGATGAACATAATAAATCACCACCTTATGTTTCTGACTTTACAAAATATATAAAGATCCACAACTAAAAGTTTTTACAAAGCACTTAATAGGCTTGTCCGCTTCCAAAGCATACTTTGTTGAAAATTTTCTAGAGTGAATTGCTGTGCTTTCACGAAAGAGACTGAAAGAGTAGAAATTGTGCTTTGATATGTCCCGCACAAATATCTCCTGCAACTTGCTTTGAGTTTACTCGTCAAGAAAGGGAGACGCACAAGTAATTTCTGAATGGCACGCATGTTTTTGGCACAGCACTGAGTTTTCAGACATTCCGGAGTTTGTTGCTAAATGAAATGAGGTGGGAAAACAATGCGGTGCTGAAGATGCTAATAAGGATTTACAAACGGAACAACATAAAACAAATGTTAGCGTATTCGCATCAGTTTGCAATACTTCCCTATTCAAAGGAATCTTCCATCAACAATTTGTTTGAGCGGCAACGTGTCACGGCAAACCACTAGGTACAACGCAAAACAAAAGCAAAGAAAAAAAAATCTGCATCGGAGTTTCGTTGGGACGAATGGCGACGATAAAGCTAGAGTGCAACATTGGATGCAAGAAGTGTGATGAAAGAACTTCGATCAATCAATAGGGTAACTACTGTTTATTTCGTTTATAACCGCTAACAATTGGCGCCAGCGGAAAAAAGTACAGGCAACAACCTTTCGAACATTCAGTTTCTTTCACTGGCCGCCGAGCGACGACACTGTTGTTTGTATTCCTCCCACTGATCGCGCTATGCTGGATTCCCAAATTTCTCAAACTTTCAACACAAGCGCATGGAAGAATGGTAGTCGGAGAACTGTCAAAACGTATGGAAAATAATGAAAAACGTAAATTACTTGCAATTAGGAACCTGGATCAAAAAAGTAGTGATAAGAAATCAAGTGTAAAGTGAATACATAACATTTTATGTTTAGTTCATCTTCCTTGGTGCTTTCTTTGCTTCAGGATTTCGTTTTTACTACCACTGAAAAAGAGCCATCTATTGCCTTTTCAGTTTTGAATATCGCCCTATTCAAAGAACGTGATATGAAAATGATGTTTACAGTGAGGGTTGTATTTTATGATGCTGGAAGAAATTTTGTATACGAGTCGTTCGGAGTATTCATATTTTTTTTTATTATTGTTCATTTTTATCACTATATTAATCCATTCAATTGTATCAGGTCTTCACATGTCCAATCAATTTTAGATAGACCGATTCAGTAAGTTTCACGGGTGTGAGATTGTTGTGGTGGAATTTCTGTGAAACTGAAAACACTGAACGACAATTTGCAGATAGTGAAGGTGAAAAATTTGCAGCTAATAGTATCTATCGGTGGGAATAGTTAAGGCTAAGTAGCCCGTCATTCGTTTAAGCAGCAATGATGCTTGCAATTTCAAAGTGATAAAACTCAGTCTTGATAGTTTATATTGGCTTGAAAAAGTATCACTGTACGCGCTAACATGCATGAAATATGCTGATACTTTTTTAGCTGCGTCAGTGCAAAACCAATTGATTTTCTTTGATTCGAAATCGTGAGATGAATTAGCAACAACCATCAACGACGCGTACAAATTTCAATGACGGCCTACTTCGCCTTAATGATTTAATAAATCATTGAATTTTGCAGCATTGAAGCTGCTCAACGGAAAGCTGCTATGAATAGGTATTTCGTCCGTGAAAAGGTGCCTCCCCAACAGCATTCTTTAACATTACAAAGCAAAAGAATAATTTCGTACTTAATAAGCAAACAATTTCTGCAAATAAATTTCAAACTTGTCTAAGTAGAAGCTTGTCAAAATTCGGAGATGGCCAAAGGAAAGGCATCTTAACATTCCTGTTTATTTTTTTTTATTTTTTTGAGCCTAGATTACATCATCTGGAGTATCTACAAAACAAAGTTTTTTAAATTTTAAACTGCTTATTTTCCATATTTCTTAAGCGGAACAGTATACTTAGCATTAAAGGTAAAATTTAAAGTTATTTCCAATTTGCAGACATGTTTTGGTCATCAAATTCATTGTTGAGATTAATATTTATAAAAATATCGCTCAAAAACTTATCAGTGTAAGCAAAGGCCAGACAGCCGTAGCGGTAAATGCGCAGCTATTTAGCAAGACCAAGCTTTGATTTTAATGGGTTCGAGTCCCACCGGTCGAGGATTTTTACGGGTTTGAAATTTTTTCGACTTCTCAGCGCATAAAATATCGTTGTATCTGCTACACGATATACATATGCCATAATGGTCAATTGATAGCGAAAGCTTTCAGTTAATAATTGTGTAAGTGCTCACAGGAACACAAAGCCGAGAAGTAGGTTCTGTTCTAGTGCAGCCATAATTAGCCAGTTAGAAAAAGAATGAAGTGGAAGCAAAATAATTGAAATATGGAACATGTCAAATCCAAAAATCTCTAGAGTGAGATTTGAGATTTTTCCAACACTACTTAATTCAGGCTCGTTGAAAACCATTTAAAAGAAAAAGGTCACAGGGAGTAAGAAGTAGCATCACATAATTTTTCTCTGGACAGTAATTATATTCTTCGTCTTCGAATTGTCAATACTGAGAGATGAACAGGATGCAAACGCAACTCGAAGCGAAAATCCTACTCGCCCATTGGTTTTTGATGTTTGTGTATCGCGTTTACTATGACCGGCACCTAACTTTCATCTGACTGGAAACCTCAAGTTGATTACTGTTAAAAATAAACAAACCTAGAAATAATCTGAAAAAATAGAGCATGTGTGCCCAAAATGTTAGAGCAAGTAAAATAACGTAATTATCATTTTTTACATGTTGTATTTTACGTAGCATTTCATTTACTGCATCTGTATGTTTCAATTGGTTTTTCGTAGTGTAAAGTTGAATAGATATCTCAAGCCAAATAGAATGCTTTAAGTGGCACAGCCTTTTTTTTTTTTTTTTGAATTTGAGTTTTTTTTTTGGGACTTTTTTTAGCAGAATGGTCAGAGTCCGCGGCTGCAAAGCAAAGCCATGCTAAAGTTGCTTGAATTCGATTCCTGGTCGGTCCAGGATATTTTCGTAATTGAAATTCAATTGACTTCCCTGGGCATAAAGAATCATCGTCCTTGCCCAACGATGTACGAATGCAACAATGACAACTTTGGCAAAGAAAGCTCTCAGTAAATAACTGTGGAAGAGCTGACACTCAAAGTGGCTTCTCAACCTTCCAACTTTTTTTAAGTTAATAACACTAAGCTGACAAGCAGGCTCTGTCCCAGTAAAGACGTTATGTCAAGAAGAAGAAGCGTTTCGTATCAAAAATTGGTTCTCCCTGGGCACGCCATTGTGCCACCCTCGAACAAACAAAAAGGCACAAAAACCCAAAACGAGACGCGTTCCCATCGAAACGAACGTCCCAACATCGGCAGAGGCCATCCGAACAGAGTTGGAATTTCAAATCGGATAATGCAAATGTTCAAACCAACCAATCTTCCCGCGATGGATCGCGTGGAATTCCAGATGGTAGTTACAGCACGGATGATTTTCCATTACTGAGAACAATGTCACCCTGCACTATCCACCGAGGTATTTACTCGGTGAGCCGCATTTGAATTTGTTGATGTGTTCCACTCTAGTGTTTTATACCACGGCAATATCGTAATTTCAGGTGACGCTCATCGACTTTGTGAAGCTCCTCTGCGTAAAATTTCATTCAATGAAACTAGAGCATCAAAATGAAGCAGTTCCATCATTTTGAAGAACTTCAACGTGTCAGTTCTTAATGAAGTATCATGCAAAGGCTTCAAACAACGGCACAGCTGCAGTTATTACTGAAACTTATTTGAAACCTGGATCCAAACTCAAAAGAGATCCAAACTTTTTTGTTAATCGTAATGATCGACTTGACGAGGTATGTGGGGGAGTTGCAATTATCATTCATAAGCGTACAAAACAAAAACTTTTTTCGTAATTTGAAACTTTGTTTTTGAGCTGAGTTTTTTGAAGCTTTGGGTGTTTCTGTTGAAACACAGCTTGGCATAGTCTTTTCAATGCTCTGGACAGTACTCATAACTTTCCCACATAAACCAAAAGCTCTTTATTTGAAACCTTCAAGTAAACACGTTGTCTCGATGGGTTCCAATTAATTGATCAGATGACGTTAAGTATGTAGGGCTCATACTGTATTCTATATTAATCATTCTATATTGTAATACATTGTGTAATATTCGACAGCTTAGAACCTAAACGTATGCAGAGAGAAACATTGTTCAGTCGTTCTGAAAACCTTCTGCGGATATTTTGCTTATTGAATTCTGAAATCATATTCCAAGAATACGATACAATTTGACTTCGACATCCAGTGCAGTGAGTCATTATTCACACTTCACATTGCATTTCCTGGAGTAGAACCGTGCACCAGTATGTGAAAGAAAATGACGGCGACGAAACGATTATTATTTTCCATTCTGACAGGTCCTGGTTGCTTCTGTTTCCATTTTTGTACAACCAACCAAGACTGGTAAAAAAAGTTTAAGAACAAGAAATTTGAATTCCACTATGTACAATATATAGTGCATTTGACGTGTTCTGTAATTGGATTGTAATTACCGTGCCAGGGAACGTGTAGTTATGACAGTATATGGGTAACAAAAGCTGCCTGGGCTATTAGGAGGGATATTAAATCTCCACCGCACATAAGATTACACTAAGAACAAAAGGGCACAACTTCGGCGACGGGTTCCTCTGGTAGTGAAATCCAATTTCAGAAATTGTGAATACCGTGACGTGACGGTTCTAGGATGGAGGAATGAAATGGCAGTGCTTTGGCTGGCCGTTGCTCTGAATGAGCTACCCGTGCACTTTTCTATCTCAAATGTATAACACTACGATCCTTCTGAAACTTGACCTGTTTTCATCACTGGAGTATGTGTGGATCTTCAAACTTCAAGATATTGTTTTAAAATCTATGCATAAAAGGTTATGTTATGTGATTACAATCTAGAAATACGAGAGTACGATATGCCACGACCCCAATATCTCTGAATTTTTACCCCTACACTCTAACTTAAAAAGCCAGAGGTAGATCCTGTTGTGCTACCAGTAATTCAAGCATCATCCATCATGTTTGTTATCCGGATATGTGAACTTTGAGCTCAGTGCATTTACATACAAGCGATGGCAAGAAATAAAGGAAGTCAACAGAAATGCCATGAATGCAGCAGCAGCAGTAGCAGTATAGACCACTTATTCCAGGCACAGAGAGTAATGGTTCATATGAGTGCTGCTGCTGCTGCATTCCTGGACCAGGGGTCTTTGCTGATGACTAGGGCGACTAGGGCGAGAACAAAAAGACACAGAAAGGGTTGGCCACATCGAAAGGGTCAGAGTGGGGGTGGTGAAGGATGTACAGTTTAAAATCTGCGCACACTGAAATTGGCTTCAAATTCAATGCCAATGCTCAGGTTGGAAGAGAGGACTTTTTCCGTCCAATAATTGGTACGGAGAGCCTTCACTCCGCCACCAATGACAACGGCCTAAGATTACTAACTTTCGACGCAGCTAGAGGGATGGCCATCAGCAGCACCTACTTTGCACGCAAAGACATCCGAAAGCACACCTGGATGCAGCCAAATGGTGATCTCTGCAACCAAATAGACCACGTTTTGGTGGACAGCCAGCATTTTTCGGATGTCATCGATGGGATAAGGTCAGAGGTCCAAACATCGACTCTGATCACTATCTCGTTGTAAGTAAGATTCGCGCACGGTTGTCTACCGTGTCGAACACATAAGCACAGCGACCGTTGCGTTTCAATATTCAGTGATTATCAACAGACGGAGTTGCAGTTGAATACCGTCGGAAGCTTGATGAGCGGATAGGGGGAACCAACGTAGACGACAACCTCAACAATATGTGGGAGTTCATCCACAGAGCGGTGAGCACAGTAGAGCGAGAGGTGATAGGTACTACTCAGAGAGGCCTAGGAACGGTTGGTTTGATGAGGAGTGCCAAAAGGTGACATATGAGAATAATGTTACCAGAAGCCGGATGCTAGTGTCTGGTAGCCGGCAAAATAGAGAGCGGTACAAGGAAGCGAGAGCAACCGAGAAAACAATACAGCGCAGAAAGAAAATGCAGTATGAAGAAGACATCATTACTGAGGCGCAGAACAGCATGGAACAAAACGATATGCGGAGATTTTACGAAACTGTCAATGGAGTGCGGAGAAAAACGGCGCCGTCTCCTCCGTAATGTGCAATGACCGTGAAGGTAACTTGATGACAGACAAAATCTTGGTGGCTGCCAGGTGGGAAGAATACGTCGAGCAAATGTTGAAGGGAGAAAACACGAGCGCGTCTGAGAACAGATTAATCAACAGCAACGATGGACAAGCTGTGTAGTCACCGACGCTAGATGAGGATAGAAAAGCGATCAAGGAGTTGAAGAACTGTAAGGCTGCTGGAAAATACGAGCTCCCGGCCGAACTTTTCAAGCACGGTAGTGAGCAGCTGTACGAAATACGAAATATGGGAGGAAGAAGAATTGCCTGCTAGCTGGCTGGAGGGCCTCATCTGCCCTCTGTATAAGAAGGGGCACAGATTGGAGTGCGCCAATTAACGAGGAATAACGCTTCTCAATTAAGCGTACAAAATAATGTCGCGTGTTCTGTTCAACAGATTGAAACCGCTGGAGGAGTCTATCGTCGGCGATCAGCATGCTGGTTTTCGTGAGGGCCGATCAACGACGGATCAAATGTTTACCTTGCGACAAATCCTTGATAAGTTCCGGGAATATAACTTGCAGACTCATCATCTGTTCATTGATTTCAAGGCTGCGTAAGATTCAGTAAAGAGAAATGAGTTATGGCAGATAATGATAGAACACGGTTTTCCGGCAAGACTGATTAGATTGATTCGAGCAACGTTGGATGGATCGAAATCAATTGTGCGGGTTGCAGATGAGACTTCAACCTCCTTCGTAACCTTAGATGGATTGAAGCAAGGATATGCGCTTTCGAACCTTTTGTTCAACATTGCCCTAAAAGGAGCTATTAGGAGAGCAGGCGTGCTAAAAAGCGGTACCATTGTCACGCGGTCGCATATGCTCCTAGGAATCGATCGTCGAACCGTGCAAGAGGCATTCGTTCCTTTTAAAAGGGAGACTACGAGGAATGGACTTACCGTCAATACCAGCAAAACAAAGTACATGATCGCCGGTAGACAGTGTGGTTCCAATCGTGATGTTGGTAGTGAAGTGTTGCTGGGTGGTGAACGATTTGAAGTAGTGGAAGAATTTATTTACCTTGGTACTTTAGTGACGTGTGATAATGATGCTACCCGCGAGGTGAAAAGGCGTCTTGCAGCTGCGAATAGGGCTTTTAACGGGCTCCGTAACCAGCTGAGGTCTTGTAGCCTGCAGACAATGACAAAATTTGCGCTATACAAGTCACTAATTCTCCCGGTTGCTCTATACGGCCATGAATCGTGGACGTTAAAAGAGGTCGACCGGAAAGCGTTCGCGGTTTTTGAGCGTAAGGTGCTGCGAACAATACTTGGCAGTAATCAAGAAAATAGCATCTGGCGACGCCACAAGAATCATGAATTGTACCAAGTATATAAAGCAGTGGATATTATTAAGCTCACTAAACACGGCAGGCTGCGTTGGGCTGGTCACGTGGTACGAATGCCGGAAGAACGACAAGCTAAAGTAATATTCAGTAGAGAACCCGGACGAGGCCGTTGACTTTGTGGTAGGCCGCGCACACGATGGCTTTTTGCAGTTGAGGAGGACCTAAGGGCACTCAACGTTCAGGGCGACTGGAAGCGATTGGCTTAGGACCGAGTCCAGTGGAGGAGAATTATCCATTAGGCGTAGATTCAACGAAGCGGATTGTAGCCCATGAAGTATCAAGTAGTAGGCTTCAAATTCACAAAAAATCAATTAAATAAAATTGCGTAAGCAGAGGTTGCGTGAAAAGAAGGTTGGGTATAATTGGATAAACACTCGAATTTTGAGAACGATTTTTGTACGTACGGATTTCAAACGGTACACCCTTCAAGACGCAGGATAGGAATTCAACTTGAACTTTGCCTGAATGGCACACGGTTGCCGGTATGTTTTTATGCTCTTTGATGCTCCGGATACGATCTGGGCACAGACGTGTGTGTGGGTGTGTGGACTAGGACGGAGGCGATGACTTTGTGCAACGATGACTCGGAGTAATCCCTGTCCATCTCCTGTCGTCGGCTCAAATGGGACACAAGGGGGTTAAGGAATTCGTTTCTTTGATTTTTCCAGCATCATCATCATCGTCGTCGTCGTCGTCGTCAAAGTCGGTGATTTTGATACCACAAGGAATGTGACGGCGATAATAACTCTCATCAATCTAGGTGGGCAACTTACCTGTCAATGGCGAAGCGGTGGTGCTTTCGTTTCAACCATCCGTGAGCAATATAATTTTCCATACGTGATTGATGAAGGAACCGAAAGATGGTCGTTTGAAGTTGTGAGTTGTTTTGGGATAACTGAAGCTGATCAACTTGTCCATTAGTTTCATGGTGACTTGGTTGGTTCTATTCGTATTAGAAGTCTAATTACAGAAGATTTTTTCTAACCACATCATATGGAAGAATGATTTTACAGCTCTTGGATGATGCAATTTGATCTGAGAAAACTGTGCTCTATAATCGCCATTATTGAGAAATCTTGTTCCAGATACACTATTGAGGAAACTCACTCATTTCTGCTGACTAACTAGCATTGATTTGAGTATTTGAATGGCGGCCATCCGAGAAATCAACCGAAAACCAAATCGAATACGTTCTAATCGACTGTTGTAATTCTTCTCAGATTTGAATATTGAATGTTTGCGTATGCCCGCAAGGAGGAGTTCTATTACCACTTTTGTGGAATCTCATAGCAGATACGCTATTGAATAAACTCATTAAAAGCGGTTTTTCAACTTATGGACGACTATCTAGCTATGATACCGTTAAGTCACCAGTCACCGTGCGGTCTCCATTCACCGTGCACATATACAAATTCCCACAGAATATTCATACAATTTTCACAAATTATTTTTTTGTCAGCAAAATAAGATAAAACTGATAAAATGCAGTAGTTTTTGTCACAAAACATTTTGAAAAACCTAGTTTATGTAGTCGAAACCATATGAATTCTGTTTGATAATGAGATTTTTCAACACTCTTAGTAGAAACGCCAAAAATTCCAGTTTTTCATTTTAACGATAGAGTATGAAATTTTTCTAAATTTCAACAAGTTTTCGCTATGCATACTATTAGTAAGATGTATTTCATCGTATGAGCAATGAGATTTAAGGCAAATTAGAATTTTATTGTGTTTCAGACGAAACCCAAATGCACGGTGAATGGAGCCTTTTCACCGTGCATTAGTGTAAAAGGCATGGAATTATTTGGTAATATTAAATTTATTGTTATGTCACCAATATACAACTCCTATAACGATTTTAATAAAAATAATTATTAACCCAATTTTCAAACTTTTTATGGTTTTTATTGTAAGTGAAGATTATTTAACTCTTAAAAATGAATGCACACACTTCTAGCAACATAGTTGCTTCATCAACAACGTTTCATCAAGATACAAAATTAAATCATGACGAAAACTATACGCACGGTGAATGATGCACTAGTGTGCACGGTAAATGGTGACATAGAACGGTACGAGGCGACCTTAACATGACATTTTCAAACATAATTTTTGCGTAATTTTTGTTATGCATCACAAGTTTTATATTTTTCCCTGAATTATTATATTATTACACTCTACGTAGAGGTTTTCTAGTACGCTTTAAATTATTCGGAAAAGTTATATAATTTTTTGAAGTGCATTTTTTTTTCTTAAATGCACGGTGAAAGGTAGCTTGACGGTAGTTGGTACGTGCATAAGCACCCTATTCGACCTGATGCAAAGTGCTCTTCAGGTAGTCGAGAGTTGGTGCCGCCAATATGGCCTTCAGGTTAATCCGAATAAAACATCTATTGTTCTTTTTACTGTTCCAAATTCCAAATTTTCCTGAAAACATCATATTAAATTCAGGTTAAAAATAACTTGCATGGCCTTTGGTCAACCCGGCAAACCTTCGGTAAAACTGGATTTACACTACAGTTGTTCGGCCAATATTGGATGTCTTGTGTGGTGGCAAATGGGCGAAGTGAGAACAATCCAATCAAAATTAGGACATTTCCAAAGGATGTGCTTGATAGTGATGTCTGGTGCGATCTCTACGGCTTCCACGGCAGCGCTGGAGGCTCATCTTAAACAAGAAGCATTTTCTTACTCTAACCGTTTATGGATATTGGATCCACTGGCGAAAAATCCAGCGAATCGTAGATCTACACACACTTTGTTGTTTCCACTTTTGATGAATTGTTACAAAATTGTACTTGCTCCAAGTGATCTCACAATTGCTTGTCTCTTTCCTTACAGGACATTTTCTACACAATTTTTGGCAACACTGCTGTGCTGATAAGTTGTGTTCTTCTGTTTGTGTCACCGATTTTTAACTTTCTTGACGAAATCTACAGCCGAAATTGCTAAAGGTTGTATAATTCATCCCACAAGTACTCGTTCCGTACTGCTCACAGTTTGTTTGCAACATACAGTCAGGTAGGATAAGCGAAATTCCATTTTCCGAGCAGGCTTGAGTGTGGTCTGAGCCCACCGCCATTGCCCCTTATAAAAATCTCCCATCTCGTCGTTCTCTACCTGCACTGTGGATTGCGCCACCAAAACATAAACAATTACATCCAGCATTTGTTCACTCCGCCAAGCATCGCAATCAATTGCTATTAAGCCTTAATGTTCCCAACTGTGTACCATTCATTCGAATAAACAACGCTAGCTACTGCTCATCTTTCAACACTCGCCTGTCATCGATCAAGTCCAGGGATGAAAAATGTACTGTAGTAAACATTTACCACCTCGACATTCACATTTTCCTACATGACCATCAAAATCGAAAGCAAGCCATGACCGTTCAAAACAAAAAAATGTCACTGCTCCTCAAAACTGTAATCAGTGTTGCCACATTTCTATCTGTACCGAAGGCTCAAAAATCTTTTTTATCTGTACCAGAGATTCTAAATATCTATACCCAAAATCTGTACCAAATCCAATAAATATTATTGAAATAATCCTTGCAATCCTAATGAACTTTGAAATTTAACATAGTTTTTACTGAAATAATTTCACTAGTTATATATTTATTATTCAATTCTATGGAAATTGTATCTTTCAATTAAGGTTTTGTGTAAATTAGTTACAAATTTCATGTATATTTTGCATTTTGTGTCTCAAAATTACCAATTCCAAAAATCTGTACCAATCTGTACTTTTTCGTAAAATTCTGTAATCTGTACCGTACAGAATCTGTACCAAACACTATCAAAAAATCTGTACCTTTCCAGATAAATCTGTACTTGTGGCAACACTGACTGTAATCTTCTTCTTCCCAACGTTATATCAAACCCGAATGCGAAATGACTCTAGCACAGTGGTGGCATGATTTTTGCGATTTTCGGGGTTTGCATTTTTGCTCGATAAAGGTAGCATGAAATTGAACTTGTTTATATGTATCGCAACGAAATGATTGTGCTCTTGCTTTTAGCGCTAATAGATTTCAATTAGTTGCAAACACTAGCAAAATATTAGCGATTGAATTATTTAACATTTTTTTTCAATCAATCACCTCGAGATGGCTGCCCGAAAACGATCATAATGGAGAGACAAACACAGTCAAGCAGTGTGTAAACTGTTGGCAGCGCAACGCCTGATGGTATTCTAACGAAGGTACGGTGCTGCCATCTGGAAAAAGTTTACTCTATGCGTGAAGCGTCGAAAATTCAACCCGGCAAGGTATAGGAAGTAATATTTCAAATGCTTATATAAAATTAATTACAATAGCTATTTAAATTAATTTCAGTACATGTTGATAGACTATTGACGGACAACATTATAGACACATTATTTTGATTTTTATATTTTTTCCTCAATATTCTGCGGATTCTATAGCTTATCATAAATTTAACCCCGTACACTGAACAGAATTTGATTAAATTTAGTTTTGAATTTTTTAGAAGCATTTGGAAATTTACTTCCTATGCTTTGCCATGTAAAGAAATCGGAGCTTCACGCATAGGGTCTACTGTGGTAATTGCCTCCGTCATCGCGAATTGATGCTGCTGCTGCTTTGTGTTTGACTGGCAGAATTGATGAACTGTGGTGAATAGAGGTCACAGTTCCCAAGCCTGATCAAGTCTGCGTAGCCATCTGTTTGTCACTGCCCAAACTAACGTTAGAGCATCTCCATCGGTGTTGTTTTCCAACAGCAAACATCAAATAGCTGCTTCAAAAGTTTATCATAGCTGCGCGCGTGGTATGACTGCCGTCGAAGTTGTTTGTGGCGGTTTTTGCAAGACAACTTTCCATTTTAGCTGCACAAATATAACGGAAGAGCTTACAAGGAAATTTTTGGTAAACCCGATATTTTTTGGATGTGCAATGGCTGGCTATCGGGAATTGATGAGCAACGCTCGTTTTAAAAAAAATGCGATATCATCTATGAATTCAGCTGCAATTGAAGTGAACAATACCTATCAAAAACTGAGTGAGGAAATGAAGAGCGAGATTAAATACAATTTAATAGACGAGATCAGATAGGAAATTAGAGGTGGATTCTACCAACTGTGTCCTATGGTGCTATCTCCGCTTCCTCGATTTTTCAAGTTTGGTCATGCCAATTTCCCAAAGAGAAGACCTGGCGATAAGGCTGTGGTGTCCGATCAACCCTCTAAAATCCTTCGTGGAACAGGACCTTCGACGCCGACATACCATCAATCCACATGGACAGAACACGCAACAAGTTCTGGGTGTACTTATCGAAAATATCTCCGGAAGTATCCGAAACTGACATTGAAAGACTCGCCAAAGGTTGCTTGCACACGGATGAAGTTGTTGTTAAGTCGTTTATACCGAGAGGCCGCTCACTGTCGACGTTGTCTTTCGTTTTGTTCAAGGTTGGAGCCAGCCTCGAATTGAAACCTAAGGCCATGAATCCTGTATCATGGCCACAAGTGATTGAGTTTCATGAATTCAAAGGACAAAAGACGAAGGACTCAGCATTCGGTGCTGTCTGTAGACTCAGGACCAATGATCAGCTCTTAGAACCAATCGAATCATGCAACATACCAGACGTATTGCCTTTCTTGTCCGATCGCGGTTTACCTCGTAGTCAATTCACTGTTTATTATCAAAACGTCCTGGGCCTGAGAACCAAGACAAACGCGCTACTCCAGCAACTCCTTTCTTGTGACTTCGACGTTGTAATATTCACAGAGTCGCGGCATCACACCGACATTTCCAATGCTGAATTGACGATCAACTATATTATTTACCGCTGTGATCGGAGCTCCCGCACCAGTGTATTGCGGCGCGGTGGCGGCGTGTTAATCGCAGTGAAATCAGAGCTGAACTGTAGGGCTGTACATCTTGTCGATTGTGATCATCTCGAGCAAGTAGCTGTGCATATTACGTTGCCACATAAATCGCTATTCCTATGTTGGATTTACGTTCGTCTCTGTAGTCACCCGTTCACCTACATCAAGCATGCTGAATCCGTGCAAGAGCATATTGACAAGGCAACTCCATTTGATACGACTATTATTGTGGGTGATTACAACCTACCTAATCTTTCATGGGATTATGATGACGACATACAGGGTTTGCTGCCTCGAGTTCTTACTGTCGACAGGGCTTAAACAAATCAACGATAAGGTCAACGATAACGGAAAGCTGCTCGACTTGGTTTTTGTTAGTGACACAGAATCGATGGAATTGTTCGAACCGCCGTCTGTTATGCTGAAAGTAGATCGTCATCACAAGCCAATGTGATGGATTTTACTAAGGTGGCGCAGATGATTGAAGCGTGCCACTAGTTCTCTCTTTCATTCTCCCGCTGTTCTTATGCAGCGCAAATAGTGACGTCACTATTTGCGCTGCATAAGAACAGCGGGAGAATGAAAGAGAGAACTAGTGGCACGCTTCAATCATCTGCGCCACCTTAGTAAAATCCATCACATTGATCGCAAGCCACTAGTTTTAAAACTTGACAGTCAATCTCCTCCATTGGCTTCCACATCAGAACACAGTGGGTATTATTTCGCAAGGTGTGATTTCAATTCCATTAACAAGAGATTAGCAACCTTGGATTGGATGCAGTTACTTAACCTCCCGACCGTTGATGCTGCCGTATCTGCTTTCTACGACAACATTAATCAAATAATTCGCGAAACTGTTCCGTTGAAGACTCGTAGGCCCACTAAGCTTTTCAACCAACCATTATGGACCCCACAATTGCGTAATCTGCGAAACCTGCAGGCTCGAAAACGATACTTTTGCTGCAGGACTTTGGAAAATAAGTGAAATGTACAGGCCGAGTATGGAAGCTTACATGAAATTCGATTCCGAGACCATATTAAGAATATCCAGACTGACTGCAAGCAAAATCTGGTATCATTCTGGTCTTTTGTCAACGCTCGTAGAAGATCTTCTGGCATTCCGGTCGATGTAATCTACTGTGATCGAAGTTCCTCCACCGATACCTCTTCCGCTAACCTCTTTGCTGAGTTCTTCCAAAGCGTATTCGAAATCACTGAATCACCAGCACCGCAGCAATATGTCGATCAGTTACCAAGCTTCAACATTAATCTACCTCAGCTAGAATTCAGTCTTGTCATTGTTTACGAAGCGCTAGCATCAGTCGACGCATCGAAGGGCCCTGGTCCAGATCGAATTCCACCGGTTTTTATCAAATGTGCAGCATCTTTGGCCACTTCTTCTTCTTCTTGGTATTATGTCCTCACGGCGACAGAGCCTGTTTCTCAACTTAGTGTTCTTATGAGCACTTCCATAGTTATTAACTGGGAGCTTTCTTTGCCAAAGTTGCCATTTTCGCATTCGTATATCGTATGGCAGGTACGATGATACTCTATGCCCAGGGAATTTAAGGAAATTCCCATTACGAAAAGATCCTGGACCGACCGGGAATCGAACCCAGACACATTCAGCATGGTTTTGCTTTGTAGCCGCGGACTCAAACCATACGGCTAAGGAAGGCCTGTAGAATCAGGAGTTATTCTAGGGAATTAAACACGATTCCATCGAGGCATTCCATCAGGAGAACTTCTTAAGATTCAATCATAAATTTCACGAAAGAATTCATTCAGGAGTTCCATCAGGGTTTTTATCA
Organism: Aedes aegypti; assembly: GCF_002204515.2. Lineage (NCBI taxonomy): Eukaryota > Metazoa > Arthropoda > Insecta > Diptera > Culicidae > Aedes > Aedes aegypti. The sequence continues at coordinate 115,263,557 of NC_035107.1, read as the reverse complement.
GGACTCCCTCTTAGGATTCCATCGGAAGTTCCTTTGGGAATTCCATCCAAAGTTCTTCTGGGGATTTCATCAGATGTTCGCCTAGGGGTTCCATCAGGATTCTTTTCAGGGATTCCATCTGGAAATCCTCCAAAAGTTCGATCAAGAGTTCTTTCGGACTTCTTTCAGACGTTTCTCCAGGGATTCTATCAGGAGATATTTCAGAGATTCCACCTGGAATTCCTCCATGGACTCTGTCAGAAGTTGCTCTAGGGATTCCATTAGGATTTCTTCTAAGGATTTTGTCAGGAGTTCCTTCTTCTTTCTGGCATTACGTCCCCACTGGGACAGAGCCTGCTTCTCAGCTTAGTGTTCTTATGAGCACTTCCACATTTATTAACTGAGAGCTAACTGTGCCAATGACCATTTTTGCATGCGTATATCGTGTGGTAGGTACGAAGATACTCCATGCCCTGGGAAGTCGAGAAAATTTCCAAATTTCCAGCGGGATTCTAACCCACGACCCTCAGCTTGGTCTTGCTGAATAGCTGCGCGTTTACCACTACGGCTATCTGGGCCCCAAGAAGTTCCTATAGGGGTTCAATTAGGAATTCCAACAGGGAACACAAAAGAAATACTTTTTGGGATTTCATCAGGAGTTCCCAAGGGATTCTATCAGAAGTTCTTCTAAGAACTTTATCAGAAGTTCCTTCAGAGATCGGACTTGAAATTTCTACAGGAATTCTATCAAGAGTTTCTCTAATGGTTCCATCAGGAATAACTCCAGGGATTACATCACAAGTTCTTGCAAGGGAAGTTTCTCTATGGATTTCGTCATGAATTCTTCAACAAATTTCATTGGGAGTTTTTACAGGGATTCCATCAGAAGTTTTTTCAGGGATTTCATTAGAACAACTACAAAGATTGTATTATAAAATTCTCTTAGAATTACATCAGAATTTCTTCCAGGTATTCTATTAGGAATTCTTCTACATGTTCCTTCAGGAATCCTTCTAGGGTTATTCTGGGTTCCATCAGGCAATTTATTACGAATTATTCCCGATATTTATTAAGGGATTCTACCCGAATTTTTTTCCAGAGGTTCTAGAGAATTCTTCAAGAGTTTCATCCAAGAACTCTTCAAAGTAGTCCTGGAATTCCTAAACGGATTTCTCCCGAAATTAATCAACATACATCAGACATACCTCCTGAAATTCCTGAAGGAATCAATCCTCAAGGAATTCCTCCCGCAATATCTCCAAGAATTCTCGAGGATTATCAGAAATTCTTCCAGGGATTTTATTAAAAATTTCTTGTAAGGATTCCATTACCAGAATTACTCAAGAGATTCCTTCCGGATTTTCTCAAAGGATACCTCGCGGAATTCATCAAGGGGCTCCTCCCGGATTTTATTAAGGAATCAATCCCGGAAATCCTCAAGGAATACCCCCGGATTTTTCAAGGAATTTCTCGTGGAATAACTTCAGGGATTTTTGGGATTTTTCAGGAAATCCTCCAGTGATTTTAGCAGAAATTTCTTATAAGAGTTGCACCTATAATTTGGGAATCCACCAGCCTATCATCCAGTGACTCTATCAGAAGTTCCTCCTAGGAATCGAAACAGGAATTCCTTCAAGGATTCCTCTGGGAATTCCACCAGAGGTTTGGATTCTGTCAAGATGAACTTCAATGGTCCCATAATAAATTTCCTATGCGATTTGACCACAATTTTCTATAAAGATTACACCAGTAATTTCTTCAGAGACTTCACCAGTATTTTCTCCAATTATTGCACCTGTTATTTTTCACAAGGGAAGTTTTTTCAGGAATTTCACAAGGCGTTCTTCTAGGGCTAACGCTGGGAATATCACCAGACTTTCGATAGAATTTCCACCAGAAAAATATACCAGAGTTTCGCCAGAAGTTCAACCATAACATACTTCAAATGTTTTACTAGGATTTCACTTCAGGATTATCAGAAATTCCTCCAGGGAATTAACTGATATTTACTCAGACGATCAAACAAAACATTTCTCTGAATGCCTTCAGGATAAATCCCTAAAGTGGACCTTAAAGAATTTTAAATTTCTTTAAAAATCCATGAAGCAATTTCTTGAGAAATCCTTGGAGGTAGCACCAAAATATCAATTGAGAAATTCCCAGTGAACTCCCTGGAGAGATTCCTTTATATATTCCTGGAAGGACTTTTAAAGCAATCCCTGAAGGAGTTCTTAAAGGATTCGCCTTGGAAAAAATCCTTCAAGAAATACTGGACGGAATTTTTGGACATTCCTTTGGGAATCCATGGAGAAATTTATGGTAGATTATTGAAGTAATTCCTGCAGAAATCCCAGGACGAATACCTCGTAGTGTCCCTTTACTGATACAAGGAAGAATGTTTGGAGCAAACACTGGTTGAATTTATAAAACAATTTATTGAAGATTCCTTAGAAGAACACCGGAAGATAACCTGAGGAGAACCTCTAAAAAATAGTGCAAGCGGAATCTCTAAAGGAATTCCTGCTGATATCTTGTGTACAAAGTTTGATGAATTCTTTTGCAGTTTTTCTCGTGGAATCCCTGAAGCCTTTTTGGTGGTATCCCTGGAGGAACTTGATGAATCCATGGATAAGTTCTGGGTAGAATCTGTTTAGAAATGCCTAAAGTTTCGCTGGAGGAATTCTTAAATAAATCTTTGGGGGATTTTTTGGTGGAGTTCTTGAAGGAAGTATTGGATGAATCACCGGAGAAATCTACTGGGAAGATTTTGTATTGATGCCTTTGTGTACTCTGTAGAAAAATTACTAGAAAGAATTGCTCCTCGAAGTAACTCCTTGTGGAATTTAAAGAGGACTCCTAGCAACAAACCCTGAAAAAAGTCCTGGTGAAATCCTTGTGGGAATTACTGGTGATGAATTTCTTGAGGAATTCCTTGAGAAGTATCTGAAAGAATTCGTGATGTGATGCCTAAATTCATAAAGAAATCTTCGAAGAAATTGTTATAACACAGGCTGTTGTTAGATGGCAGCCTTACTGGAGAAATTACTTGAGGATTTTTTTTGGACAGATCTTTGAAACAATCAGTGGAGGAAATCCAAAATAATTTGTAAAGAAACCTTTGAAGGAATCTCTGGAAGAATGCCATCTGAAGGTATTCTTGAAGAATTTTCTCCGGAGGAATTTCTGTTTGAATCTGTATTTAGAATTTTGATCGATTCAATGCTGAGGAAATTGTTCATGTTTCTCAATTTGTTTTTTTTTTAATGTCGCAACTTTATGTAAAAAGTTAATATGTCAAATTGGAAAAATGTGTTTGGAAATATATCTACGAAGTAAGAATAATTCAATACCTTTCGAATGCATCATAGAGAATTTCAATTGGATTTATAATCACAGCGATATGGACAAAACACTTCAGTATGTTTTTAAGAGGGTGATCCCAAACTTTTGCAGGGTAGTGTACGTCTCTACGTTTTTATAAAATTGCAGAAATCTCCGCAAAAAGCTTCCCAAACATCTTCTTGTTTCATCTTCTTCTTGGCATTACGTCCCCACTGATACGGACAACGTTGTTTCTTGATCAATATTTCGTAATGTGTTTGAAGAAGATTTAAAGCGTAACATGGAACGGAGAAAACAAATAATGATGCGAGTCGCTTGAATTCTCTCCTTCTGCTTCCCAGCACTCACCATTCTTGGAGAATAAATATCCCAGCAACCAACACCGAACACCTCGGCGTCGAGGACCGAGACTTGACGTCGACTTCCGTGTTCCGAGAGTTGAACGGAAGAGGTATACGTGTGGTGGGGGAGTAAGCCAGCAACGGAAACGCGCGAAATGATGCGAGCAATTGTTGAAAATCATAATTCATGGCGAATGGGGTAAGTTTTTCTCCGGGATGAAAAGTTGCGCTTTTCCCAAACTAACAACGACAATACGAACAGGAATCATGTTTGTGGTGATTGCAGTTTTCCCTTTTTGTTCTGCGACTCAGCATGATTACAAATATGTTTCTGTTTGCGGTTTGGTGTTTTTTGGTGAATCAATAATTTCATGGATTCAACAAACATTTACCCGTTCGATTTTTCTTCTGGCTCTTGCCAAACAAGACATGTACTTTAGATGAAATTGATTCAATTGAACTGCTTGAGATAGCGATTGTACTTACCCTCGAACGCCCCCGACTTGCTCCGCTTCCAGAGTAGCTGCTATCGAAGCCACCTCGGCCTGGAAACTGTAATTAGAGAGAAAAAGCAGATATTTGAACATTAGAAGTAAAATGGAAATATGATTATTGCTTTTTTGTGTAAATATAATCAACACATATACTCAGGAGGATCTCACTTTGCTAAAATTGCTATAACTTTCTAAGGACTGTTCATTTTATAAAGTGGACACCTTGTTTATGCTATATCTTTTTTATTTATTGATGAAATCGTAAACGGTTTTCTGTGTATCGTTCAACTATTATTCTACAATGTTATGAAAATACAGAAACTTACAAAATGCTTTCGGTTGAAGAACTAAATAGTTTTTGCAAAAACTCCTAAGAAAAACAGTTCGTCAAGTTTAAGCATTATTTTTCGCATGAAAAAAATCCTAAATTTAATGAACAAATTGTATGTTGGTATCCTTTACTATTCAACTTAAGGTAGAGCTTTTAAAAACATCAATAATATTCCATCAGTTCCTGACGCTAAGTCACTTTAGTGATCCATTCCTTAAGGTCAAATTTGCTGATACACCATCTTTTTACTACCAGCAAAAAAGTAAAGTAATAAGCGTGTTCAAAACTGGTTTAGATTACTGAAGAAACTATATACCGTTTTGATTCATATTACGGACAGCTTCAAATTCCGGACACTCTCGTTTGTATGGGAAACATTTCACACGAAATGTTTCAATTTTCGCCGTCCAAAAGTTCTCATTTTCGAGGCTCGTTTTATTAGGTTTTTTCCATAAATATCATTGTAAATTTACAATGCCCAACTACCTTAGACGTCTCTTAAGTGGTTGAACGATTTCAATTGATGATTTGACTGTTCCATTAATGATTATCATGAGCTGTCCGTAATTCGAATCAAAGCGTCCGGAATATGAGGCAAAAGTGAGGGAGCGTCCGGAATAAGAATCATGAAAAGGCCACACGTTTTGATTTATTTAAAATTATTCAAGTTGCGGACGCGTATTCTTTACCCACCATTCGAAAGTTAAGGGCTTCCGACGCTCGATAACGCTAAAAAACATACAGAATGATTTATTTTGTATGGTCCAAGCTGGGTTATACTTCACTGAGACCTTATGTGTCCGTAATATGAATCAAAACGGTATGTACTAGTGATCCCGGCAAACTTCGTCTTGCCATCAAGTAGGCTGTTGAAAAACGCTTTTGATCGTCCCATTCAAAATGACAGTTTCGTTCGCGCTCGTTTTTCCAACTTTCCCGGTGAATATCCTGGGATTTTCATACACACAAACACGTCGGAACCCTTGACGAACAAAACGGAGAAAAAATCATTCAAATCCGTTGACCCGTTCGTAAGCCATTTCGTGACATACAAACACCATTCCATTTTTATTTATATAGAAGATAGATAAAAAAAAGCAAAATCTTGAGTTTTAACCGCATTCTTGAGTACCAAATTTACTCTTTATGGTCGTTTTATTGAAAAATCCCATACTTTTAAAATTATATACGCATGTTTATCGATCTAGAGCAAACTGTAAGCGTTTTTCTCAAAATATTTTGATAGGTAGTCTCAGAATAACACATTCTGCATGCAATATGCAAAATAAATTTGATTTAATTCAAGCAGTGTTCCCAATCTTGATGATTGTCATTGTGCTTTGAGTGGTCTTCTGAAAATAAATTATTTGTTTTTCTATTGTGCTTAAAATATGACGTGGGGACTAAATCAGCAACTCTATGAAGGCGTAAGTTATTTTTATTATAAATACTTTATTATTACTTCCGTCTGGACGTACTTTAAACCTTAAAATTCTACTCATATCAGTTCCATTTAAATTTAAGATATTTTTCTTTAAAAAAAATTGATAAAAAATAATTTTATGATATCTGCAAAATTGCTTCTCCAAAAATAACTTGATATTTTTTAGCAAGCTTCTAATTGATGATGCTTTCTAAGTACAACCATTTTTTGAAAATAAAAAATATAAATTGTCGAATTTTCCTGCCGATTTTCAATAATCCTTGATTTTGATAACCTCCAAAAATCGACCGTTCTAAACGTTGTGCCTTATTAGTGTGAAATTATATTATTTTGTTAACTTTTTTATTACCACAGCATTGTACAATATTAGTCGAACGATGTACAGAAAACCGATTTCAATTTCATTGATAAATTAAAAAGATATTGCATGTCCAAAGTGTTCACTTTATAAAATGAACAGTCATCAATATTGTTCTGTCACAACTTTTTTTAAATCATGGGGATTAGTTGTATAAATTACCTTAACGTATTTTTTTTCCTCTGAACACAGATAAACAATTTATTTTTATTTATTTTAAATTCAATCAAGACCGCAGGGTTATCGTAAGGCCTCCAATATACTCATGAGTTTGAAGTAAGTAAAAATGGCAGACCTCAATTCTAAAAACATGTAGATTATGGGAGATGCTGAAAATTTCCGTATTCAAAAGAATTGTACATGTAAATATATATATAAAAAAAACACCAAGTTATAATACTTTTTAGCAAAATGAGATCGATCTGAGTATTTACAGGTTAAGAGAGATCACACACACACTTATGTTTAAACTTAATGAATCAGATGAAACCTATACAGTAAAAATGATGAGCCCAAACATCGCGATGGATTGACTGAACAAATTAAAGGTTAATTAATTGTGACTTGTTGTGGAGCTTGAAGTGCTTTCGGCTTTCAGTACCTACCGTGCATCTTTACGAGAATTTATTTATTTCATGCGCCATTGCAGACTGCCTCGTCCAATTCGTCGCCATTATTTTCCATAACAATAATAATAACCATCCAAAATCATCTCTTTTATGTCCTTTGTCGCACTCCACACACCTGCATCGGTTTATTTATCAAGGTAAAATAAAACAACCGCTCGGAATTAATTTCAATTTATTTTCCCTCAACCGAAAACAAACACCCACCGTGGGCAAAAATGGTGCTGGTGTCCATCGTTGACAGGTTTAAAATTTTATTTACATAACAAATGGTCAACCGGTGTGCGAGAACAGAACGGAACAGAGCATAAAGCTGCATAGCCGAAACTGACGTTCGGCCAATACCCGGCAATCAATGGGTTTCACCCGTTGCATGATTGGCGCATTGTCGTAAAATGGAATGGAAAAAAATCTCTGTTGGGTATTATTGGCGTTGCTGACGTTTCCAATGCATTGCAATGTAATAGTTTTCAATAAAACAGGTTACACTGAACCAAGTGTTCCATGGATGATAGCTACCATCGTTCAACGATGGCTCTAGAATCTATTAGCTACATAATGCTAACTGTGGTTCCGCATGAATATTTTTTAAATTAAGTAACTTATGTATGCCTTTTTTATTTTGCTGAAGTTGAGTTTCGTTTGTTATCGCTATGTATGAAGGTGAAAAATAGAAATTGTATTAATCTAGATGGTCAAGTTGACCAGAAATTGAAGCCGATGAAAATTTACAGCAGTTAGAACAGCGAATCAACCACGTTTTGATTGATGGAAGGCACCTTCCGATACAGCTGACATCAGAATCTATAGTGATGCCAATATTGATTCCGACTACTAACTGAAAATGGTAAACTTTGTGCCCAAAACTATCTGTCATCAACGTTGTAGGGTACCGATGCCTGCTTTGGTTCAATATAACGCGGCTAAAACATCCAGATGTCTCTAATGCATAGGCGCAGCGTCTTGAGGCAGTGTTGTTGAAAACGGGCAAGCTCAATAGGGCCCCCTATCGAAGACTGCTGATGACAGTCATAGCGGCATAGTTGATCAGAATGAGAAAGTGTCAGCGAATATAACACGTGGTCACACACACTGATCGACACCAAACAGAGGATGGGTTGCAAAATTGTGAGTCGACAACCAGGAAGGAGCGTCCAACATAGCTCTGGTCCACACAAGCCCCTACCTCACGCTTCCACGGGTTTAACGATGACAAAGACCGCCAGCTAAGGGTTGCGTACTTAGCTGGTAGTGCAACCTGGGCACTGTTGTCCTTCTGACATCAGCTAGAGTAAGGGGGTGCCAGGTGGGAGCTTGGGATTCTTACCCTTTCCAAGCGAAGCATACAGCCGTATGGAGTACCACTTTTAGTACTTCCTTCGGGTGTCTGGTTAGGGTGGGGCTTATTTCCAAAAATCTTCCGTAGTCAGGATTTACAAAGTGGAAAATGATCATCGGTCCCAAAATAACATCCTGTGAAAAAATGAAAATTTTCGGTGAAGGTTTAGAGGTGGCGCAAAGGGCGTAAGTGCAATTTTCCCATTTTAGTGAACTCTGAAAAAATTTGGTATGCTTTTCAGCTTGTTTTGGTAATTTTAGAACCCTTTAGGGCAAAAAATTACCTCAAAATTGAGATATCTCTACTCCTTTAGATGATATTTGACGAAATACATTTATGCATGCGATTTTTGGCCCTTGTGTAGGTTACGCTGGCTGATTACTATGAACCCGAATAAGCATATGATTAGCTGGGGAGAGTTCCCATGCTGTAAAAAGGAGCAAAGAGCAAAGAAGAATGAGAGAAAGAACAAAGGACACAGAAGAATGTAAGGTGGGGTGGGTTAAACAGTTGGGAGGGTGAAACTAGTGATGTGTTGAGTGTAACTGAGGAATCTTGTTAAATTTCGATTTTACGCAATGGAGAAAAGTTCCAGTAGAAAACGATGATTATATTGACTTCTATTTAATATTACCTACTTCAGAAATATTTCGAGCAATGTTTCTTCAAGTAGGGGAAGAGCACCAATTTTTGACCCACCTATGAAATGAACCTAAACTCTTCTATTTCATATAAAACTCCTGTGTGAAGTGTACGGATTTTGAGCCTGTATTGGCTTAGGCCCCTCTGTAATTTTTTTCAGATTATAAAAGAAATTGCTGGAGTTATATCAAACGGGCATTCTAAAATACAAAATTAGTGTTGAACTTGCATATGATCACATCTCATACATCCAACCGAGATATTTTCACGGTTCCGTAGTTCATTCTAATATAATATCATCAGTTACACCTTCCCTTGTTCAGCTCACCCCACCTTACATTCTTCTGTGTCCTTTGTTCTTTCTCTTATCCTTCTTTGCTCTTTGTTCCATTCTACTTGCATAGGAACCCTCCCCAGCTATTCATATGCTTATTCGGGTTCATATTAATCAGTCAGCGTAACCTATACAAGGGCCAAAAATCGCATGTATAAAATATATTTCGTCAAATACCATCTAAAGGAGTGGAGATATCGCAATTTTGAGGTGATTTTTTGCCCTAAAGGGTTCTAAAATTACCAAAACAAGCTGAAAAGCATACCAAATTTTTTCAGAGTTCAATAAAATGGGGAAATTGCACTTACGCCTCTTGCGCCACCTCTAAACCTTCACCAAAAAATTTCATATTTTCACAGGATGTTATTTTGGGACCGATGATCATTTTCCACTTTGTAAATCCTGACTACGGAAGATTTTTGAAAATAAGCCCAACCCTAGTGTCTGGTCCATCTGACCAGGGGCTCAAGCATGGTCTACCTAGGATGTGGCGGGGGTTCATCAGTGGGCTCTGGTGAATCTCTACAACAAACCACATATCTGCAAGTAACCCTAAACAAGCGACCTGGTACCGCTTTCAAAGTACCTTAGCCCTCTGGAGTGCCAACCGGCACATTAGGATGGATGCCAGTAAAATCCTGATTATGGTATACAGGTCACAACGCAGAACAACGGGCAGGACACGGATTACGGAATAGATACGTCGACTAACAGTCGTGGGCTGGCAGCGTAATGTACTGTTCCCTGAGTAAAGAAGGGTGACACCAACTTGAAACGGCGAATAGGACTATGAGGAAACTGCCTCCGTCCTGAAAAAAACCTTGGCAGGCCTTCGTGTACGTTTGAAACTCGTCACCAACCTCGGTGAGTAGTAGGCTCAGATGTAACATTCCTGACTTACGCCGATCCGGCTCTGAACACAACCCCCATGAAGGATTGTGTCAACTCTAGCATGGCCTCCCTGCTTGCATAGACAACCATGGGATCACGAGAGGCGACTATATACAACGAGTAGAGATAGCGGCCCGAAGGGGGGACCCAATCGAATGTAGCAAATAATCGATTTGGATGGAGAATCTAGTGAAGGGAACGAAGACGCGGTAGTATTCGCAAGGAGCGGAAAGATGCAGAGATCGCCAGTGATACCACAAACGGTACCCTAGTAGCACACATGTTATAATTGAGGCAGAATAACTCAGATAAACTTCAACAGCCACGTAGACTATGCATGTGAGAAGGCGACCCATGCACTTACAAACATCATGCCGAACGCTCATGTTCCGAGAAGCAATAGGAGTCGTCTTCTAGCTGGAGTTTCATCGTCAATACTGAGATACGGAGTTCGGCCTGGGGTGCAGCACTGCAAACCAAGCGCAATCGGGACAAGCTCAACGGCACGTTCCGGTCCATGGCCATGAGAGTAGCAAGCGCATACAGAACAATATCGTCGGAGGCAGTATGCATAAGGAAATTGGCGTTGGTCAAGTGGCAGCAAGAATGGGTTGCCTCTGAGTAAGGTAAGTGGACCCACATACTCATCCCGAATGTGTCGATCTGGGTAAACAGGGAGCATGGCAAAGTGAACTTCCACCTGACACAGTTCCTGCCAGGTCAAGGTTGCTTCAAACAGTATTTGTATCGGTTCGGCCATGCGCTGTCACCATTCTGTCCCGAGTGTAGTGAGAGAGAGGAAACGCCGGAACACGTTGTCTTCGATTGCCCGAGGTTCAATATCGAACGAAGCACGGCAGTGGCGGCTGCTTTCGGACAGGACTTCAATGCAGACAGAATGGTAAACAATATGGTAAGCGATGGTAAGGAAACTAGCGAACAATTAGGTGATGGAGAAAACGTCTATCTTGCAGAGAAACTAGAGGAATTGTTTGACCGACCTCGGCACTCGAGTCAGCCTGGCGAAGAAACAGAACGAAGATCTCCCCTGCGATAGCCGCCGGTAGTCGGGGCACCATCAGTGCGAACGTCTCCCCAACCGGTACTGATGACAACCTCCGTAACCAGGGGAAGTCAGGAGGAGAAGGCATCGAGAAGGGAAGAAGAGGATGAACGACGATGAGGAGACAGAGAAGTCGAGGTAGATGAAAAGGCAGTCTGCTCAACACGCAAAAGCAAAACCACAGGCAGACTGTGTTTGCACACTCTACGCACAGAGCGAGAAAACGTCAAGAGCGTAATTGAAGTGCACATACACAGCCGGTGCAGTTTGGGGCCTTCCTTAGCCGAGTGGTTAAAGTCCTCGGCTACAAAGCAAAGCTATGCTGAAGATGTCTGGGTTCGATACCCGATCGATCCAGGATCTTTTCGTAATGGGAATTTCCTTGACTCCCCTGGGCATAGAGTATCATCGTACCTGTCACACGATATTCGAATGCGAAATGGCAACTTTGGCAAAAAAAAAGCTCCCAGTTAATAACTGTGGAAGTATTTAACAGAACACTACGCTAAGAAGCAGGCTCTGTCCCAGTGAGGACGTTAAAGCCAAGAAGAAGAATGCACAGCCGGTTTCAGTGTGGCATTGCGCTAGGTGTTATATGGGAAGCCGGATTTAACTGCCGTGGGACAATTTTCAACATATCCAGTCAATGTGTTTGTCAGTTGAAAATTCAAAAGGTGCAAACCTGCCTGTAGTAAAGTGAAGTGAAAAAGTAAATTTTGAAATCAAAGTAACATTCATAGATCAGAAGCTCTCTCTTTGTCCTATTATTTCTCGCATTTTAAACAGGTGAGACAAGAAATCTGTCAAATTATAACATTCGACTACGCACTATTAGTCAGGCATCAGCAATTAAACGCCTCGTAGTTATTTTTTCGATTGTGCTGCTTTTCCCCGAATGTCGGTTCCCCGAACGCCAGTTCCCCGAATGACTCGTTTCCCCGAACGCCAGTTTCCCGAATGACCCGTTTCCCCGAAAAGTGTAGCAGTTCTAATAGGTGCTATAATCGTTTTTAGTGGCAGAATGATTAGGTAGAAAGAACGATAACCAATCAAAAGAAGGAGGTATTTAGTCATTCACGACTTTACACATGTTGCCAAAAATGCTGAGGACGGTTAAACTCATAAGAACCGCCAATCAAATAAAGAAGGATGCGATTGTCCGACATTTCCCCGAAAACCATTACCCCGAATCAAATTTTCCCGAAGGATTTTCTCCCGAAAACCATTTCCCCGAATGAACTATTTCCCCGAATGTACTGTTTCCCCGAAAGCTTTTCCCAAAGACATTTATCATTCATTTTTTTTTATTATCGGTGTAATAGACTATATTCAGCACATTTGCTAATCTTTTCAAACGAATGATTCTCTTATGAATGATTTAAACCGAAAAATGTGATACATGGATTGGAAATCGATGACAGTTTTTACTGGCATGTCTGCTTTCAAAAACATGTTAAAATTTGAAGTTCGGTATTCAAATTTGATTATCCTAAGGATCGTAATAAAAATGCATAAAATATAGAAGGTAGGTTTTGACAGAATATTCTAGAGATGGATAAAGCTGATGCTTGATGTTGTTTGTCCGAACATAATACACCCGATTCTGTTTTTGCACGAGGGATGCGTACCGTGCAAAAAAAAGTTTTCAGTTCAAAATTTCAAAAACCGTGCGAAAAAAAGTAACACATTTCTCGATGTTATCGAATCGGGTGTACATCTGAATAACATCTGGCTGAACTGGAAACGGCAGAATTATGAAATAAAGTTTGACCGGTTGCAAAAAGTTTGCAGGATTCAAAGACGTGACACAAATGAGATGCATTGAAGACTGCGTGAAAACTTAGAAATAATAAATGAGTCACTAAGTTGATTTGAGACGCATTTGACAGTTCAGCACACCGGGTTCAAGCTATCGTTCGATCATTACTTCCGCGTTAGTAGTTTCTGTTTCTCAAAACGAAAGCAGATGGTTGATTTTCTTTGAACTACAATTTATAACGTAAAAAAGGCTTGTTTTTTTTTTAATTTTATAAATAATTCCTTATATTACTGGTCTAATAATCGTGGCATAAAAATAGTTGATAATTTAAAAGCTAGTCTCGCCTTCTTATCATCGTAGGCAGTTCTTTGAAGCTTTGCTGTATTATTATTGTTCTGCTTGCAACTGGTACTCTGCCGTGAATCACAAGCCAGTACCATCTGTAAAAAGTAGGCATTGAGAAAATGGAATGTGAAATTTCCAAACTCGTTTTCCATATGATATATGATTCAACAAATTCCAGAGGAAACTTTCACAATTTGCTTTTCACTACGATATCTTTCTGAAAAAAATATAGAGATGATCAAAACGCGGTTCCTTTTGTGCTATACGGTGCAAATATCTGTAGTGAGACTGATATGGGACAATCCAGTTTGGTATTTTTTCCTCATTTTACAGAACAAATTATATTATCTCATTAGTGCAGCTGAAAGAGCATTGGAAGATATGTTGATAACTGAACTCAACTCAATTTTGACGAAAATGCAGGTGGGACTGACTTGCAATTCACGGCAGTGCTGATTTCATCAGAAATTTGCCCTTCTTATATTAGAATGATGTTCTTTATACATAAATATATCAATAAAAATTAACAGAACTTTCGAAACTTTATTTAGATTTTTTCCTGGTAATTATATGCTATTACTGTTTGGTAAACTTATATTGATTGTCAGTAAATCAATAAAGAAGCATGTTGTCTTTTAAATATATTTAGAAGGAAGACTCGAGGCTTAACTGTGTGGTAAATGAACTCACCTAGCTACTGTCACTAAGTATAATTACGTTTAACCTAGCAGATATATGGCATAACGACGTTTGGCCTAATATGGCATCTCTGCGTAATCGTGCGAAATAATGTGAAAGAACAGCTTATTATCAAAAGAAAGGAAAATTCAAATTGAATTATTATCAGCTAAGTGCCACTAAATATTGGAACAGTATCAATATAAAGAACAGCCTATTATTTTAAGAAGGCAAAACTAAGCCGAATGTTCATTCGGCCAAATGTCCATAAGCCAAATGTATCGGTATTTATATCCATATCGGTATCCATAGATACCGCTTCCAATGAAACTGCCTATCATGTGCTCGCTTTTTTCATCAGGCTATCACAAAAAAAAAGTTGTGTTGAGTCCAATGCCCGTGGCAATTTATTTTGAACATCTGCTACTTTAAACACATCGATATTATAGCAAACTAATAAAATTTCATCTAGTCTTACATCATCTAGCATGTTAAGTACTTTTTGGCAGCAGGATCATGAATAGGTGTCAGAATTACATTACGATTTTTTCGGGGAAATGGTACATTCGGGAAAATAATTTTCGGGGAAATAATACATTCGGGGAAACGTCATTCGAGGAGATTGCGTTCGGGGAAAAGTCGGACAATCGAAGGATGCATATCAGATGACCAGTACGTTCACTCCCCTGAAATGTATAAAGTTATGACAAAAATGAGTGCCAAAAACTTTTCGGGGAAATGGGCTTTTCGGGGAAACGGGATATTCGGGAAATTGACATTCGGGGTACTGGTGTTCGGGGAACCGACGTTCGGGGAAAAGTAGCACAACCTATTTTTCCCCCGTATGAATGAACGACAGCGCTATTCAGACGTTTTGTCGCGTAAACAGATGCAAACCAGCAAATACCCCGCGGGTCACATCAGCAAATAATTGAAACTCATGACAATGAAATAATGTGCGCAAAAGTCGGCATTCAATCGCCTCCGCAAAAAAAATAACCCTACATTAGAGCCATCCAATTCCAATCAGAACTTTTTTTTCTTTGCACACATCACAATGCATTGCTACCACCAGCGAAATAAATTGAAACCCATTCGCAGTAAGGACACCCACGATAAAAACGATACAAAAAGCGCAGCACATAATTTGTTGGCTTTCGACGTGCCGTACTGTCGGCTCCAAAGTTATGGATCAGTTTTGGATTAAACAAAGAATTTCTCTAATAGTTGTGGCGTTCCTGAATCCGATGCCGTTCTCAGAAATGCATGTCACAATTTTGAACTACAGGTCGCCAAAGTTGCATGAAACACTGGTTTCATTGATGTTTACATGAAATTTTAAGTATTATTATCAAACTATTTGTGATCTAATCAGATATAATTTGGTTGAAATCGCACGATTAAATTTAGATAAAATCAATTTTTTCAACATGCTCTATATGAAATCCTTCGCTTCTTTTACATGGCAAATCACAATACTTTTCTTAGCCATCAAAAAATAACTTTTGAGCATCGAAAGTATTATGATCTTTGTTGATAAGAATTTTTATATACATGAAGTTTGAATTCTGTAATTTACCATGCAAGCAGGCAAACTTGGCGGAAATAGTTAAAATTTTCATTTTCAACAGCCAATATTTCAAAAACTAGACGTGCTACGATATTTTTGAAAACGCTAATCGATTCAGCAACCCTTAGTTAAGTAAATAGTGGTATTTTGGTGCTTGAGATAAAAAGTGTAATTTTTTATCACATTGTCTTCTGAAAAGTGACTCTCAATTGATTCATAACTGTGGAGTGACTGTACTGTTTTTTATTTGTTCTGAGCTGACACATTAGTACGCCAGTTGCTTGCTGGTGGTGGTTGTGATTGCTATTTGCGATTATTGTGTTGCATTGCAAATGAGCAACAACCCACTCCTTGTCGATGATCCCTACCCTCTCCATGACACATTTGCACATATTGCGATAATTCCGCTTGCCCGTGTTATTAAAACTAATCAATCCACTTCGGTGCCATTTTTTGCGCTCAGTTATTTGTGTTGATTCCAAGCGGAGGAAAATTTTGAGGGATTGAGGGGCCGTAGGTATATAAAATTTTAAGCGCATTCACTCATTTTGGATCAATGTGTTCGCTCTGTGCGTGATGAAACGCACATAGTTACAACACATGATACAAAATAACTATTCAATTCATGAAACAAATTGGAATCCTATCATAATACACATTCACATTCGATTTATTATCTGCTTTCTGGTCATTAGCAAAATGCCAAAATTAATTTTGAGGATTGGTGGTGCGAAGTGACAAAATTCAAATGATTACCTGAGTGGGGACGGACCTGGTGTAGTGGTTAGAACACACGCCTCTCACGCCGAGGACCTGGGATCGAATCCCATCCCCGAGATAGTCACTAAAAATTTCAGTGACGACTTCCTTCGGAAGGGAAGTAAAGCCGTTGGTCCCGAGATGAACTAGCCCAGGGCTAAAACTCTCGTTAATAAAGATAGAAAAAAAATGATTACCTTAGAAGGATCAATATAAGTTTGTTAAGTATCGTGACCCAGTTAAATTATCAAGCAATCTTTGAACGAGGAATGAAAATTGTTATAGGTTCCACCTACGAAATCAAGGGCATAGTCAATATTCTGACTCTTCCAATCCTTCTGATTGAATTGATCCAAACGAATTTTTCATTCAAAGTTGAAATAAATTTCATTGAAAAACTTTGAACTGCAAATATTTGAATGCTCTCCCTTGCTAACAGAACGAAAATAACTTAATTGCATACTCCGAGCAAACCTTTATCAGAGCATTCTAAAAAAAAAAATAGCCTATCCAGCACTATTGCTATCCGATAAAACGTTTTATCAAATTCAATATCCCTCTTTTTTTATCGCCAACCCGTACCTGTGTAAACTCGAAAGAAAGAAAAACCGATATTGAAAGCATTTTATTGATTTTCCGAAAACCGCTTAATTTTGCAATCGGATGCTGAAGAGCTGTTGAGTGCCATTGTCGACCCGCCGCGGAGAATCGCCGCCAATCAAGCTTTCCGCCCACTCACTAGGCTGAATTGAGGGTCCGCTGCTGTAGTCAAGCACGCCCTCGTAGATCAATATTGGACTCTAAAGTTGGGTGCTCTCGTCTGGTTTGATTTTGCTACTGATGAACGCCAGATTATGCCGAGGAAAAAAAAAGTGGAACGATTCAATGTTTTTTAGACAGGCTAGCAGCTGTCGAACCGTTTGCTCCCAACTACTATTGACGCGTTTCGAATCGATGCTACTAAAAATGTAAAAAATATGATCAAAGATGCGCAGAATATTTATCGTTTATTCAATTTTAAATTAATTTCAAACGGGCGTGGTGAAATCAGGATGGGGACATGTCTCTAATCGTAGATCTGTGTTGAAAACCTTCTCTTTAAGAATTCCCATAAAACCCAAACATCAGAAATCAAGACACTAAACATCTCATCTCTGTTTTCTATAAAATGTGAATGCGTACATGCATGCGTGTGTATGATTCGAACCCAAAATGGCCAACGGTAGTAAGGGTATGCGATATATATTTTTAATCACCTTTTGAATTAAAACACCTCCAAATCAAAACGATTTTTTCAGCGACAGCGACGAAAAATTGTCGCGATTCCGTCGTTATGTCGTTACAAGGACTCTTATATTATACTATCAAGACCAACACGAGTATGGCAGTATGTGTTCGATCAAGAATTACAAAATATCTCATTCTTTTAATTGCCTATGATTCTTTTTAGTTCACAACCTTCACTGAAGATAATTACTGCACCTTTTTCAACTGCATCAATTTTAGGGAAAACGGGTCATTCGGGAAACAGGGGCTCGGGGAAATGACATGTTTGGAAATTGCATTCGGGGAAAATAAGCAAAACCGATGTATATATGTGCAAAACTTCACTATAAGATATCAAAAGGACCTTATACGTACAGAAGTAAAGGCAATATACGTGCCTTCTCATATGACAAAAAAATTACGTAAAATGCGAGTGTACAGATCGCAAACTAAACTGTGTTGCGACCTAATTTATGAATCAAATAATGATTAGAAAGCTGCAACGGATTGTTTCGACTTATTTTGTACAAGAATACGGAAAGAAGCAAAATGTACAAATACACTCATAAAGTGGCGTTTTATGCAAAGGAGCTCATCAATTAAATGATTGCATCCTCCGTTTTGTTCAGGTGTTATATGCATGCGGGGTTGATTTGAATAAATCATCGAATTATTACATATACTGTTGAGTAACTTCTTGTTGTATGGACAGTAACCCCACCAAACGGGACAAGTGAGAGATAAACCCTATCAGCGCACATTGGTCCAGATTTTCAAATTGCTGGCATAAACCCCATTTCCCAACTTAGTTTTTAGTTCAAAAACAAAGTCAAACATTCATCATATATCAGATAGTTGAGAATACGTACGAGAATTGAAAAATAAATATGTTTGTCTACATGTTCGGACTGTGCTATACGCAACTGACGATTTTCCCATACTTTTGAATTGCTCCAAACAGAACTACAGTCACCCCACAGCTATCGATCAACTAAGGGTTATTTTTCAGAACAATATGTGATTAAAAATCATGGTGACGCTGTACAAAACAAAACTACCTTCCTGACACTGCAGAATATATTTGTTTTTGAGAATACACCTTAGAATTCCCGATTATTTACGAAAAAGTATCAATTTCGATAGAAATTTCAAACGATGTCCATCCCACAGATGTGAATCAATGGGTGAGGAGGATCCTTATTATGGATCAAATCGACTCATATTGTTGATCAAAACACTATAACAGCAATTTATCTGCGAGGAAAACGAATGGGGTGTTAGTGAAAGCATACGTTTTGGCGTTTGTTTCGGAATCGTCTTATCGTTGATTTATAACTGTGGTATGGTTTTCATAGCCCCACAGTTATGAATCAACGTTTCTGGCAATACGGTTAACATTTTATTTCCTACAGACGGAAAAATATGCTTAAGCATATTATAATTGATTGCGATGCTATATAGATTTACACACTTAGAAGAAATTACCGACTTCGGTAATTTATTTACCGAAATCTCAACAGCTGAACGGTCGGTAATGCGTTCGGTAAACTAGAATTTTACCAATCAATCGGTAATTTGGATGAGCAAAAATAACTGTCAAAATTACCAATGGATCGGTAAAGTTTACCGAATAAAATAAGCCTGCATTGTAATTCAGTTTACCGGAGATCTGTAAATTGAAACTCGACGCCTGGCCACAAAAAATCTGTGATGTTTATATTTACAGTTTCACGCACTGTTTTGATATTATAGGCTAAACACATAATAAAAATTTAGAAAGTGGAATATTTATTTTTCACTTGGAACGCCATGGTATTGATATTAATCAGATACAAATTCAGATTCTGTTCATGCTCCATTTCGCGATCGACGCAAAAAAACTGCACGGTGGCACATCGCAGTTCGTTGCATTTCCGGTTGGTTTAAAGCTTCTAAAGGGATGGTTCTCAACAGCAACTTCCAAGAGCAGATCTGGATCATGCAGTGTATTTGTTTCATGTTTCTGGTGTTCTGGTTTCGGCGTGATCATTGCTATGAACCAGTCCAGTAACATAACCTGCGACGAAAAAATAACGAAAGCAGCACTGTAGATGTATGAATTGCAATACAAGAAATTTGTGTTTCTTACGGAAAATCTCCATAACCTTACCTCGTGTTATTCTTGCACTTGTTCCATACTCTAATAATACTAAACACCCGAAATCGAAAACCTCACTTCAATCAACAAAGCCAGTCGGAAGAAAACTATCATGGAGAATTTGACGTTTCTTGCTGCTACATTACCGAAATTCGGTAATCAACGGCATTGTTTACCGAAATTTCAGCTCTCTGTTTTACCGACATCAGTGATGAGGCTTATTTGCTGATTCGTCGGTAAAATTAATTACCGTAATCGGTAAATCTGGATAAAATCACCGAAAATCAGCAATATTCTTTACAGTTTTCGGCAAACAGGCAGCTGATTACCGATCAATTTGTATTTTATTAGATCACCGATTCAAAACGGTAAAAAAATTACCGAACTCAGAGTGTCTGTTTAAGTGTGTATGGTTCACGTAGGTAAAATGTGTTTTGGGTAATTCCAACTATATTTGAGAAGATATTCCCGTTTTAATGCAACTTTGATCCATATCTGTGTGCTATCCATAACTGTGGGGTGACTGTACTTAGGTGACGAACGACGATCTCCAAACCATCTTACATGATAACATTTCAAAACCCTTCAAGTCCAAACATCCTTACCAGAAGAGTGCATAATTTATTCCCCATCATACTATTCGAAACCATTTCTCATAGCTTAGCAATGCATATGCAACCCGTATCTTTCAATGCCACTCAAACCATAACAGCTCAACTACATCGCGTTTACATTACACAGCATTCTTACTCTCCGTTCTAGTTCTCACTTAGCGAACGACGACATACCCAGTGACCCACTAATAAAGTAATAAACATCCATTGACACATCCATCGACTCTCACGTTCCGATTAACTTAAATCACACCATATGGTAACTCACCACATTCTCTTTCTTATTATCTTTTATATGTTTCGCTCTTGCATTCTAAACTTTCTCTCAAGTACTCAACAGAACAGAACGACGCGACGTTTAATTCTATTTTCCTTGTCTAACTAATCCATGCCGACGCCGACGAACCAATCAGAAGACCGTACGACAAACGGTTGTCAAAGTAACGCCCTGACGCCGAGTTAGATAGACTTTCCATATTTGTATTCGAT
This sequence comes from Aedes aegypti, assembly GCF_002204515.2. Classification (NCBI taxonomy): domain Eukaryota; kingdom Metazoa; phylum Arthropoda; class Insecta; order Diptera; family Culicidae; genus Aedes; species Aedes aegypti. The sequence goes on along the minus strand of NC_035107.1, from coordinate 115,242,756 downwards.
TATCTTTGATTATCCATGTACTGATTATGTGAAAAATGTAATTTTATAAAAACTGAAGACGAGACAAATAAAGAGCACTCTATTTCCTAAACCCAATGAATTAGCTTGTTTTAGGACGTTAAATAGGTGCACATGTCCAAAAACCTAAATTTTTGCTTCAAAACTCAACTAATCAATTTTCACCAAAACCCGTGCAAATTTGGGTTGCAGCATATTATTTTCTGGTCAATAACTCATTCTCATATAGATTTAACATCTTCGAATGCAAATTTATATTCAATTGTCGTTAACCTTTATAAACTAATACTTATTGTTAGGTACCTCAAATAGTTAAAGAAGAGTTGCTTCACGGTGCTCCCCTCACTGTTATTATCAGAAAAAAAATCTCCATCAAAATGGTCATTGGCATAGTAAGCTCTCAGTTGAGAAGCAGGCTCTGTCCCAGTGGGGACGTAACGCCAGAAAGAAGAAGAAGAAGAATACCGATAAGGATGTTCAAATAATTTTAATGACACAATGCACTTACATGTCACCAAAATCTTTCACAATTGAATATTTTTTCAAAGGCTCAAGTGCTTTAAGGCATTACGGAGCCATTTTATGTGACATTATTATTATTCAAAAAATATTGTTATAGCCCAACTAGCTACCCCTTCGGCTGTTCTGGCTAGCTTTGTACTACCCTAGAACTTAAACTTCAATCGCTGAGCAATGGATTATTGGCCAAACTATAGAACTCTAGACCACTGTCAATACTTTTGTGATCATTTTTAGCATACATTACTACATTTAGATTTTCACAAATCTACAATTTTTCCTTTGAGTTTTCCGGTTTTTTCGATTACACAAACACATAAACGCCCTGGATAAATACAATAGTGAACGAATTGTATTAACTCATTCTCAAGCTAACTAGTGAAGAGAAAACCTCAGTACTTAAAATAAGCTTAAGAGAAGTAAGAAAAATGCGTTATTATTTGGTTTTATTGATTTCAAAATCATAACACTTGCAGAGCTTAATGTTACATGTCTTTCTTAACTATCTAAACTCGCTTGAGAAGTGCTTGTTTAATTATTTATGATCGTGGTTTTCGGCTAACCAGCAACTACCGATTCCAAAAGCCCGAATTACTTTAACCCGAGTTTCATCACACTGAACGCACTGTTACGCTAAATGCTATTGTCCCCTTGAATGACATTGTCCCGTGGTAATGGAATTCGAAGTTATGCCATTCTTGGAACTGGAACTGGTATATTCTTCAGTTATTCCGGGTAATGGAATTCAAAATTAAGGGGTATATTTTTAAAAAAGATATATTAAATATGATAAAAATTGAGTTGTTCATGGATTCTACGTAAATTTCAGTTTTGATTACCGGAAAATCGTAAATAGTTCTGTGGCCTTGTTGATTACCTGCTGGTCTACCTACCATAATGTGGTTTGAATCCTACACAAACTGAAGATTTATATGTATTTTTGTAAGTTTCTTTTTCGATAGCGAACTGTGCTTGTTAAGTAGACACACAAGCTGCTATGACCCTTCACAAACGAAAAAAAACATACTTTGGAAGCTAATTTTATTATATTGCATACACTGCTACCCATAACTGAAAACTTAACTCGGAAGGGAAGGGAAGTAAAGCCGTTGGTCCCGAGATGAACTAGCCCAGGGCTAAAAATCTCGTTAATAAAGTCAAAACCAAACCAAACTTAACTCGTGAAGTACTTCTTGACGTAAGCTTTACTTCGATATACAACAGATAGTAATCAGTATCATGTAAAATAATCTGAATCGTGAGTACTTGGGTGCACCATGTTGATTCACCAGAATATTGTGCTACAAGTACTGATTTGGTTACATGATGAAATTAGCTCCGTAATGCCTTAAAGCACTTGAGCCTATGAAACATCAGTTGATAGTGAAAGACTTTTGTAGCATGTAAGTGCAATGTGTCATTGAAAACATTTGAACATGCTCAACGGTATTAGAATGCTCGATTAATCTATTTAAAATTAGTGTTTTCAATAGTTACATCTTAAAAAGGGCGTAACTCCAAATTTCTGTCTATTTGTTCATTCAAAACATCACCAAGAGGTTAGAAATAACTAAATAAACCATCTTTGAATCAAATTTTGATGGTATATTTCTTCTGATAATCACGGCCAATGAAAGTTCGTTTAAATTTCTATAATTTCCTTTTGTAACGTCATTTAGAACCCTATTCGGAGTTTTCGTTCTCATTGATAAAATTTGTTTGTATTTGTTATGTATACTAGAGTTCGTCGTGAATGTCGCAAACTGACAGCATAGCTTCAAGTTTAGTCCGAACACCAACCAAACAAGACGCCACCTATGTTCATTGAAACGAACTAAAGAAATATTTCGGAAATTCAAATCTATTGCGTCTTAGAGAATTGACCAGAATTTCTCTCGTCGCTCCTACTAAATTGCGCCGATGGGCTAATATGAAAATTCCCAAATTAGCCAATTTGAAAGAAAACAATAGTACAACCTTTGTACGCATTCGGGTGGAAATTGCGTTCATCTAAATTAGCTCAACCCTTTTTTAAGTCTGGATCGCGATTTTTCTCTCATTATAGTGGAGTGCGTCAAAGCGAATAGATCGCAAGTTGTCGGAGTGATTTCTAAAGTTATTTAAAGATCATTCAAGTCAGTTTTTGAGTAGTGAGTTCGATTTTAAACTAAATTCGTAGTAAGTTTTCGGGAATTTTAGATTTATTTCAGTGTTTTAATTTAGTAATTTGTGTTTTTTCTGTTGATCGTTTAGATATTTGAATTTTTCGAGTAAAATTGGATTATTGTGATAAGTGCCTGATATTTTGTGAGTTTCGATTAATAATAATTCAGGTAAGCCTAATTTGAATAATAAGTGAGCAAATTAAGTGAAAATCCGCGTTGAATAGGCTCTCCTTGCCCAATCAACGTGGGCGGCTAATCTGGGCTAGTACAAATCGGAAGCCCACCCTCGGATACGGCTGGGACTACAATCGGCCGCCACCAAGAGGCTGTGAGTTCCCGAGAACGCCACCGATCCGAATTGCTGTGTAACATCGGCTACCAACGTTTCGAAGCTCGTGTGACATTTCGCTCGCCAATAAGACGTCCGGCGTGAGCACCGTTCCAAAGCTCTCCACTCCACTACAAGGGGACGCCTTTACCCCTTATGCGACGCCGACGCGCGAATCACATGGTGGTTTTACCGGTCGATGGAGTAAGTTTGACCCACAGCTATTGGAAGTTTTGCAATCGGTAAACCGCATGGGACAACCGACGAGGGATTGTCGCCGAGAAGAAAAGGTCAGATCTGACTATAGTAAATAAGAATTTGCTCATACATAAATTCAAAATTGAATTAAATCGTGACGTCACAGTAGGGATTAGGCTTGTTTGAATTTAAATAAATATTTACTCGTTAAAGTTAAGGCAATCGATTTGAACTCGATAAATTTAAATTTTTATCAAATAAAGTAACTTCGGATTGAATGTTTGATTTAAATAAACTTACTTCTAGATTAGTTAGATTACTCCACTAGTTTATTACGTCACGAATTGGTTTTTGGCTAGATTTAAGATTGGTGTTTGGGTTCTTTTAGTGAATAAGTATTTCCCCCATTGGTTAATTTCTGAATTTATTTTCGGTTTCGGTTGTTTTGAAGATTTTGGAATTGGTTCTGGTTAGTTTTTGGAGACGTTTGGGTTGTTTTAGTGCGACATCGATTCTCATTAACTAGGTGACCTGCCCTGAGAGGGTAGTTTCATGCCGGGTAATTAGAAAGAGCTAACGGTCCTTCTTATTGGAAGGTGGCGCGTAAGCCGTTTGCTTAGCGTAACAGAACGGAACGTTACACTTTGAATAAGTAGACTTAAAGGCATAACATCAAAACGGGCCCTACGATTTTTTTTTAAATTTTGCACAGACATGCAACTTACCTATAGAAAACGACTGGTGAGCACAGTTTTGATGGAGATTTTTTTCTGACAATAACGGTCAGGGGAGCACCGTGCTTTATACCGTACAAATCGATCCCCGCCACTCCCCGCGGAGATATCTTGCTCAAGCGCGGGTTTAAGACTAAGGAATCGGTTTAAGAAGATTCTTCTTGCCTAAGCTTGCCTAAACGATAAATGTTTGAAGAAATTGTGAGCCAAAAAACGTATGAAAAACAGCATTTTTGTTAGAATGTTATTTTATGACAACCAAAAAAATGTGAATATACCCAAAATAGAGTCTTCAGTCTACGCGGCGACTCTCAGGAGAGTGAGGGAGGATCCAGTGATGAAAGAGGTGGGTGGAAACGTGGTGAGAACGAGGCGCACCCAGAAAGGAGATATGCTCTTTGAGTTCAAAAAAAAAAAATCCGTCGATCAATCGTTCAGACTGCCGAGAGCTTGTCGGGAAGTCGCTAGGCAAAGAGGCAGGTATAAGAGCCTTATCCCAGGAGGCAGTGATCGAATGTAGAGAACTGGACGAGGTCATAACAGAAAACGACGTGAGAGGTGTACTGTTTTCTCAATGCAACCTGGAAGAAGCACCGCTCAAATAAAGTAAAAAATAAAGTAAAGCTCAAATTGTAAATGTTGCACTTGTATTAAATTGGCTGTGAAATACTATTCCTGGAGTTTAACATTCGATAACGTATGAATCTGCAGAAATAGAGCCATTTCTAAACTGTGTCCGGTATTGGGAGCCACCTTTTATGATTGAACAGTTTGGTACTAGAATACATTTTTAATATGTAATGTCAAAATTCAAATTTATATTTTGAAATTTATGTTTGTATGCTAAATAAATGATAATGTTTTTTATAAACGCGTAACAGGATCTCATAAAACCAATATTTTTCGAATTATGAATTTAATGGCTTAAGTATCCGGTACTGGGGGATCTCCCCCTAATGTTGCCTCATTGGATTCTGTGGTGGTCCGCGAAATTTCGTTTTCGCGATGTTGAATGGAAAATTGCATATTGCATACCCCTAAACAGTAGATCTACTGCACCCATCGTAAGAGCGCTGTACCATTTGACTTGTTCCGTTTCTTGGAACAACGAAAATGAACATCCGGTCGTTATCGCAGTGTAACCATTACTGCTGCCGCCGTCGTTCTTTTGTACCCGAAAGCGGGGGATTCAACTTCAGCAACAACAATTGTGGGTCGCCGTCCGGCGTCCCTTTTTGTTGTCTTATTTACGATTATGATTATTATTGTTCGCGCGTTCGAGAGACCTATGCTCTTCCTTTCTTCCAGAAGTGTACACGCAGATGCTGCCGTCACACAATGGTCGGGCTCCATATAAAGGGGCGGCCAAAACTACCAAAAACTTTTTTGAGATTTTCATGATTTTTTTAGTTTTAAAATATACCTCATGTGTTATATTATTATGATCCTTAATTGAAATTGAACTAAAATTTAAATTTCTATGATTTTCATGACTGCAAACCAGCTGAAGTCAAAAAATTGAAAAATGTAACAATAAAATAAAGCACATAATTTATAATTAAGGAATGCAATATTTCCCCAAAGTTACCCACTATCTGAAAGCTTATGGTTCAACACTTTTATCAAGCATGAGGATGGAAAAAAATATTTGGTTTAAGTTTTAATACTATTCAATATTACACTTTTGTAATTTTGGTGATTTTGAATATGAAAAACAACTCTTGTCGCGTCATGTCGCCGCCAGTTCGAATATTGCACATCAAAAAGCATCCTTAGATCTTACAAAAAACCTTTAAAATTTTTGCAGAAATTTGCTGATTTGCAAGTTAGAGCTATTTGAATAATTCAATATTTTACATATATTTTGATGATATTTTTCATACAAAGTTTATTTAAAATATATTTAACCACTATTCATACACATTTTGATCAAACTCAATCAAATATAAACAAAATTTGTGCTTTCAGTTCAGTTTGATAACAATTTTAATTTAAAAAAAACTTTTTTTCAGAGTTACGTAATTTGTGAATAACCCCTTCTGAAACAACAAAAACGCCAAATAACATATTCAGATTACATATTTCATCGATTAAGGCGATAAAAATAGTTTTGGCCAAACTTCACTTTTTTCCGACCATTGTGCGTCGGTCGGTCGGTCGTCAGTCTGGGGATACCCATCGCGTAAGAGAATCCGAGATGATGATCGTCGTCATCATCATCTTCGGGTAAAATTGTTTTCCGGAAATGGGAAGCGGCGTGATGGGTCACACGTGATATGGGGGTAGGGTGGGGCGGAAGATGGTTTCAAAAATGGAACCATTCACGGAAGGAACGTTTCATGATTTATGGAAAATGATAATGGAATATGGTGATAAAACGTGAAATGTGTCTACGGCTCTTCGAGGAAGGTGAGATGCGCTAGCTTTCATGTCGGACACTTGAAGATTGTTTCTTCACGTGTGAAGTAAGCACAATGTATGAACTTCTTTATACAGGAAAGCAATAATGAACTATTTGTTTCACTGTCAAGAAATAGAAATGTATAGAAACAATTTTCGTATGGACGGTGTTAAGCGAGCTTGAAATTTGTATGCGGTAAAAGGTAAAATGTATGCAGAAACAACATTGCTCAAGATATTTGTCAAAGCAGGCTTTGTCGATGCCCAATCTTTAGCAGTTTGGAAATCTATAAGGACAAATGTAACGACCAACAACTCTGAGCTTAAGGAGCTCTCTTAGGCTCGTGATAACATCCGTGGCTACAAATCAAAAACGGTTTCGCTACTCTTCCCCAAATGTGGGTACCAATATAATTTTTCATGTGAATTTTTTTCTAAAAATCCCTAAAATCCCAACTTTTATCAAACAATTATTATTATCTCAATTAGATTTATCGATCCACATACAACAAAACTTTAATTGGGAATGATTTTTGTCTAGACAATGTTTCGACGATTCAATTTTTTAAATGCACAACTCATAAGCCGAACCGTTTCCCCCTCAGAAGAGCAACGCACAGATTGGCAGTTCAGATGCCATAAAAGGCTTTTATCTCCTCGTTTCAATGTTGGTGTTGACACATCTTTCCGCCACTTCGCAAGTAATGAAAGAACGATCTAACAAAAATCGACACGCACGTCGAACCCTTATATGCCTCCAGTTACGACCGCGATGCTCTCTCCTTGACGGTACTTTGACGCCGTAACGCCACGTGGGTAATAACTGATAATTGATAATTTTTTGCTCGCACAACGCGGAAATGTGTACCCCTTCCCAAGCCCATAAATAACATATGTATGCTTTTCGGTGGAAGCCGCGCGCTATTAGTTTTACGATCAAAGTTCGGCGTCAACTTGCTCTCGGTGTTATTTTTTGATGCCACTCAATCGGCTGCTCGGTGTAGGTACTACCTACGAGAAGGTGCCAGCGATGAAAAATTATTGATAAAAGTTTATGATGGATCTGTTTTTCACGAATGCGCGCCGTTTTGCGTCGTCACGCCACGCACGCTTCGAGACTTCGCTTGGAAAAGGTGGTGGGGACATGAACATAAATTCTCACCGCTTCACAGTGACGCGCTTGCATGCAAATGTCGGGCAAAACCTCAGTAGGCTCAGATGGATATTCCTGACTAGCGTCGATCTGGCTCTGAACCCGGTACCCCATGAAGGACCGTGTCAGCCCTCGCGTGGACCTCACTGCAAGCAAAGATACCCATGGGATCACAAGGACGACTACTTACGACGGGTGGAGATAGCGGCTTGGAGGGGGGACCCTTAAGCATGGAAGTGAACAACATCAACGTAGGTGAAGCAGCGAATCCGTTCGCAAAAAGTGGCTTGCCGAGGTCGCCACCGAAGCAATGCCAACAGCAGGAGCTGGAACAGCAGCAGCTGGAACACCAGCAGGGCGAAGATGAGTTGCACGAGCAGCGAACGCGTGAACAGGATCGGCGGGATAAGTCGCAAAGTGAGCATGAGCAGCGTGAGAGACAGCAGCAACATCAGCTGCAAAGTGCGTGGAAGTTACCCCCGAGGCAATCGAAGGTGGAAGCGGCGAAAACCGTCGTAGATGAGCTTCGGGAATTCGTCGATAAGAGGCACAACGTGCACAAAGACATTAAGGACCTCGTGGCAAGGATTCAAGGAACCCTCGGATCCGCCGTCAAGGACTGGAGGAAAGTGATGCAGAGGATTGAAGCTGTTTAAACCGAGTTAGCGGCGACCAAAAAGGCCATGGCAGCTGCGGTAGTGCAGCCGGAAAAAAACCGGCATAGCCCCTCGGAAAGATAGCAAGGGGAAAGAAAGGTCAGCGGGAATAGGAACTACGCCAAGTTTCACCCCTAAAAGACATAGGTCGTCATCAGGAGACGAAAGACAGGCTGTATCCAAGAAGCCGAAAAATGCAAATCCAAAACCGGTGGATGAAGTGCTCAGTGGGGGACCTGGCGATATCCCATGGCAAGAGGTCCGGAACAAGAAGAAGAGAGGCAAACAGGAGAGTGCCAGAAAGCAAAGGCCAATCAGGAAGAAGGCAAAATGCGAAGCTGTTGTCGTCAAAACTAGCGAGGACACTTATGCTGAAGTCTTGCGGGCCATGAAGACGGGCCCTCAACTAAAGGAGTTTGGTGCCGACGTTCAGAATATCAGACGCACCCAGACGGGAGACATGCTCATCGAGCTAAAAAAAGACTCGGTGAACAAAAGCTCGACATACAAAGAGCTAACAGAGAGAGTCATGGGCGAAAAGGTGCAGGTGAAGGCCATGTGCCCTGAAGTGACACTCCAATTGCGGGATCTGGATTGGATCACCACCGAAGAGGAAGTGAGGACCGCCATAAAGAAGCAGTGCGATCTGGAAACGGTGCAGATGACAGTACGGCTAAGAAGAGCACCACTTGGAACACAGGCGGCGTCGATAAAGCTCCCAGTAGACGCAGCCAACAAAGCGCTGGAAGTCGGGAAAATTCGGGTCGGTTGTTCAGTATGTCCACTGAAGATCTCCCAGAGACCGGAGGGATGCTACAGGTGCCTGGAATACGGCCACCTGGCACGGAACTGCGAAGGACCAGACAGAAGTAAGCTCTGTAGATGGTGTGGCGACGAAGGTCACAAGGCGCAGGATTGCAACAATCAGCAAAGGTGCTTGATCTGCAAGGACAAAAGTCGCAACAGACACGCGACGGGAGGCCCTAAGTGTCCGGCCTTCAAGCGAGCGAGAAATTCTAAACCGCAGTGGAGGTAACTCAGCTAAACCTCAACCACTGTGACACAGCGCAACAGCTGCTGTGGAAGTCCGTATCGGAATCAAAGTGCGACGTAGCTATCCTTGCCGAGCCGTATCGAGTACCAGCTGGAAACGGTAACTGGATCGCTGATAAGGCGAAGACAGCGGCAATCTGGACGATGGGGAGGTATCCTATCCAGGAAATAGTGTTCCAGGCGGACGAAGGCTTCGTTATTGCAAAGCTTAACGATGTGTACGTGTGTAGCTGCTACGCACCCCCCCGCTGGACATTGGACCAGTTCAACGAGATGCTGGACGAGCTAACCGATAAGCTAGCCGACCGGAGACCAGTCGTCATCGCTGGCGACTTCAATGCTTGGGCAGTTGAGTGGGGCAGCCGTCTCACCAACCCAAGAGGGCGTTGTCTACTAGAAGCGCTGGCAAGGCTGGACGTAGACTTGGGTAACGAAGGAACAACCAGCACCTACCGTAGAGATGGCCGGGAATCAATAATCGACATCACTTTCTGTAGTCCTGTGTTGATGGGAAGCCTGAACTGGAGAGTCTGCGATGGGTACACTCATAGCGATCATCAGGAGGTCCGGTATAGAATTGGTGGAAGAACACAATGCTCACAGAGAGCGAGCACACCTCATGAGCAGATGTGGAAAACGAACCGTTTCAACGAAGAGCTTTTCGTGGAAGCCCTCAGAAGAGAAGAGCAGGTTCTGAACTTGAGATCGGAGGAGTTAACGGCTGCGCTGGTACGAGCATGCGACATTACCATGCCACGGAAGGTCAAGCCGAAATACAGACGTCGTCCGGTATACTGGTGGAATGAGACACTTGGCAACCTCCGCAAAAGATGCCTCCAAGCCAGGAGACGGATGCAAAGAGCCAAAACCGATAGCGAGAGGGAAGAGAGAAGAGTAACACTGAGGGCGGCGAAAGCCGATCTGAAAAGAGAAATTTCGCTGAGCAAGAGAACGTGCTTTAAGGAGCCCGAGCCGACACGATGGTGAAATGGCAACGCGAGTGGGATACCGCTGAGAAGGGAAGGTGGACTTATCGCCTTATTCCAAATCTGGCGAAATGGGTGAGCAGATCCCATGGAGAAGTCAACTTCCACTTGACGTAGTTCTTGTCAGGTCACGGCTGCTTCAAGAAATATCTGCACAGGTTCGGCCACGCAGAGTCGCCGCTCTGCGCTGAGTGCCCAGTCGTAGAGGAGTCGCCGGAACACGTCATTTTCGAGTGTCCACGTTTTGCTGCGGAACGTAGCGAAATGACAGCGGTCTGTGGTGCTGACGTAACCGTAGACAATGTAGTGGATAGAATGTGTAGCGATGAGGTGATGTGGAACGCGGTGAACATGGCGGTGACGAAAATAATGTCATTGCTTCAGCGAAAGTGGAGGGAGGAACAAGCAAGTGCGCGCGGCGACAACTCGGGTCGGGTTTCGTAGCCCGGTCGTATACTGCCCGAACCGCGCACAAATGTTGGAGAGCTAAATGGCTCCCGGTCGGTTTCGGGGGATCTTCCTACGTCGGGGAACTCTCTGTCGGAGTAGGATGGATCCGCCGTCGGGGACCATTCGAGTAGAGCGCGAGATGATGGAGCGCTAAATGGCGCATGGGCGCGACCGGAGTAGGCTAGATCCACCGCCGGGGACTAGACCGAGTAGAACGCGACGTAGTACTGGTTCTGGGTCGTTGAGGCGCCGGTGAACCGGAAGTCAGTCTCCAACCGGAATCGCCGAACCGACCTCGGCACCCAATCGGTAGGTAGGCTTGATCCACCGTCGGGAACAAGACCGAGTAGATCGTGGAAAAGCACCGGAAATTGGTCGTCAGGGCACCTGTGAACCGGAAGTCATCCGCCAACCGGAATCGCAGGACCGACCTCGGCACCTATCCGGGCAGTATCGGTACCGGGAGAACTTCCACCTCCGGGGAACTCTTCGTCGGGGTAGGGTAGATTCACCGCCGGGGACTATCCGAGTAGTGCGCGAGAACCTGGAGTGCTAAATGGCACGCGTCCAGTACCGAGAGAACTTCCTTCGTCAGGGAGTTTCTGGCACGGGTGTTTTAATACGGGTCGCTAAATGGCGGTAATGAGAGCGTAACTAGCTACTAACATAAGCATAAGCATAAGCATTGATGACCGTACAATTCGTAGTTGCTTCTCCGTGATTGACCAGAATAATCGAAGTTGCACAAGGAACCAACAGATGTAGCTTGGGAATAGCTTTCCATCTTCGATGTACACTTTCGAGAACCCAAAAAATTATAAAGTCAATAACGGCGCCGGCCACGTCCTTATGGTCATCGGGGAAAGGAAGGACAATGAGTGTGACATCCATTGATACTAGAGACCGAGATCACCTCTGCATCTCCATGGTTGTCACAGGAAGGAGTTAGTGGGGAGGGTTTAAAAGCTACATAATCAGGATTCACCTTGGAAAGTGATGCGATTCATGCAGCCTCAGTTCAAAAAGTCACTCATAAGACATTAAAGACAATTTGAACCTATTTTAAGTCGACATTTTTAATGTCGAACCATTCAAAGTTGTTTCTGTTATGACAAGGAAGAAAGTTAAAAGAAAAACCTATGTCATGTTCAACATGAACAAGAGTTTTTGTCAACATTTTAAGTGACGAACCATTCATATTTAGTTATTTAAATAAAGAGTGACATTCTTATCGTTGTCATGATACAAATTTTGTGCTTATTCCGCGCGGCGCGGGAGTCGTGACGAGTCGCTCTCACCTCAAGTGACGTGAGACGTTTAATGTTAATCAAATGGGAGCGAGTTGACAATTGTTACCTTACTCGACCCGTCTTATCTCACACGCCACGCAGAAGAAGCACATTTGTCTCATAGTAATTAAACATTTAAGATAAAAGCATGTAACGGTCTCACCAAATTAATTATCCATCCGTGACTGAACAGCCATAAGCGAAACACACACAAAAATCCACACTCCGACAACGCTAACACTGAACTTGCTTATTTTGGTCTTTAAAAAGCACTCTTTTCCGGACGTAAATCTTATTAGGAATGCAAAGGATTAAAACGCACTCCGAATCACAATCGGCCTAAATTCCGTAACTAGCTACTAACAGGAGCCAAAGGGCTTAGCATGATGGGCAAATGTCTTGATATGGGTCGCTAAATGGCGAAAATGAGTTACTAACTACTAACAGGAGCCAAAGGGCTCAGCATGGCAAAAATAGAATACGCCGAAAATTAACGAAGCGGTGCAAACAGCACATAACACCTCTCCTTCGAAGTAATACTGCAAGGTGGTGCCGGAGGGGAAGTCTGGTGAAAAGAATCCTAGTAGAGTTTTTTTTAGTGGGTAGGCACTCAAGTGAATCCCACACATCGCCAAATCTGTATACTGGCATGTGCATGAACAATACACACAACAGGCCAGTCTTTAGAAGATTTTTTTAACTCCTAGATAAAAAAAAATACATGTACATGTACAATTATGCACACTTACACCCTTTCTACCAAAAACAAAATAAAATCTTTCGTCAAATATTTTGATTATAAAAAAAACTCTATTAAACTTGCCAGCTGATAATTAAAACATTACTATCAAAATATTTTTTCTGGGTCAAGTTATTAGTATGCAACATGACTCGGATTTGACAGCGATCGAAATTTATATTTGGCAATATCAGAATTTCGTAAGTGCTAATCAAAAGTTAGTCCTTCAGTGACGATTGCCTGCCCTGACTGTGGAAGTGTTCATAAGAACACTAGGCTCTGTCCCAGTGAGTATGTAATGCCAAGGAGAAGAAGAAGAAGACGTTTGGTGGAATGATCGTAGAACATTTCGCCGAAAAATTATTCTGTAATGGTTGATAGTAAAAATCATTTGGTTCAACAACAGTTAAACCAAACTTTATTTCTCGCACAATAGATGATCTTATGTTTATTTTGGGCACAAATATTCCATCAAAAGTCAATATTTACATCTATATACTAGTGTATACATAAAATAAGGTATTCTTGTAATTCTTTTGACTCTTCAGTCATTTTCTGATTGGAAGACGAGACGTTTCTCTTTACAGAATTTTGCAGAAGTTCAATGGTAATTGTGTCTGTTTATTGCTCAACGTTGAATTTTTTATTCCTTAAATTATAATCATCCTCTGAAAAAAAAACTTTTAAATATTTCCGTCGCTAAGTTATTGGAAAATCAAACATTGTTGAATTGATTGTTCTTTCATGATGTCATCGTTCTTCACACATGACTGCGGATCTTCATCCAAAGACAGCTTCAGGTTTTAGTGCTCAAAACCTCAAGTTCTACATTGTATGACCGTGGGTAATAATTGGCCCATAGAACAACCGTTGAGCATAGAACAACTTGGTCAACTTGTATTTTCCGCATGTGAAATTTTCATATCAGCCCCGGAGCCTATGGCACAAGAATTTCTTTTTTTTAAGGTTTTGTCCTTCCATGAGCCACTGTGCCCTTTACCGGAAGTTCACAACCAACAAACGATGCAGGGTTGTGGGGAAGGCACCCATAATCGCTTCAGTGTGGGCAAGGGGGTAAGATTATTTGCACCACATTCATTCAGCTAAACGCGAGCTTATGCACCTTGGCTGCGCTTAACAAGGTGCCATAGGTATTATGTACTCCATAGCGTATACAGTAACGTCATAGAAGGGAAGGGGGAATGGCAGAAACGTGCTGATCTTGCCGGAAACGGGTCGTAAATTATTTATGCTCGTTTGTTGAGTTGAGTTTGTGAATTGTGAGCTTCTTAAGTTGTGGTCGGAGCGCCAACTAAGAGGAAAGCAGCGATGTTTTGTTAAATTTCTCGCAGGGATTAAGATGGATGCTGTTTGGTAATGTGTTACACGTTTCAAAATGTTTATTGAAATTTGTAATGATAGAACACAAAATTGACGTTTTCGTTATTCCTGATGTACTAACGAAACTTGTGGTTGCCCCTGCAATTTGCGCATACAAACTTTTTGGTATCTTCTTTCACAGGACAGACGTCATTATCGTAAGAAGGACCTCCGCAAATCATGCATTTAGCACCCATGCGGCAATGTTTGGTACCGTGACCTAAATTTTGACACCAATAGTACTGAATAGGGTTGTGGATATTTCCTTCAGGATTCTGAAAATGTTCCCATGTCAGATATCGAACAAAAGTTATTTTAAGCATCAATATTATTTAGATCTTTTATGTTTAAGTGAATTAAATAATATTCTTGAGAAAGCCCTTTCCGAAGAATGCCAGATTGGGTTCTCTTTTTTTATGATAACTTGGACTGGGTAAAACCCTAATTTATTCAATTTTTGACCTCCTGAGATGACTTATAACCTTGAAGACGACTTGAACAACAGTTCAGTTTCTGACATTAGTTAACCGATTTTGTTGTGCGAATACTGCTGTTCTTTTGTCCGTCAAAAATAAATTTGGAGTTTGTCATCAAAAAACAAAAAAAAAATCATCACACACACAAATATAAAACGTACTCACAAATATAGTGCTCAAAAGTAGTTTAAATCCATCAAATTGAAACAAAATATGACACACATTTTTACGCGAAGGAAGGACGCAAAAAGCAAAACACATACCATCCGGGAAAGTTCATCGTCACTCATCGTGGCGTCATTGTAATTGTAGGATTTACGTGTGCGTGTGGTAGCATTTTGGTTGTTGTTGTAGTAGTAGTTGTTGTTTTCGAACAAGTTGTTGTAGTTGTGATGATGTAGGTTAATGGAATTCATGGATGATGAAGATGATGGTGGTGGTGGTGAGAAGGAGGAAGAAGCTCTGGATCGATAGCGTACCTTTGGTGCACCGACTTCTCGCGTCGAGATGCCCATCTTCTCGTGGTGCCGCAGCTGCACCGGATAGATGATCTGGTAGATGTTGCTACCGATCTTGTGCACCAGCTCCTGATTCTGCTGGTGTTCCTTGAGTAGACGTTCCACCTCGCCTGTTGGGAAGAAGGAGATGAAAAAGAGGATGGTTAGAACAAATGGAATTCGATTGGCGCTTAGAACGAATTGTTAGAAAAAGACGGACTCTATGTCACATAAGTTGGCCGGAACGCACTCCATGGAATTAGTTGGCCTTAACGTTGAAATTTTTGATTATACTCTCAAAGTTGAAAATTCATGCAAGAATTGATAGAGAAAAAAAACCAATAAACAACTTCGAAACAATCGTGCGTTGTAATCCGAAAGTAGAAACATTTCAAAGAATGTTTAAAGACTCATTCTTTTGTGCTTCATGCATTATATTTGGCTCATTCTCATGTTTCAGCCATTTTCCCAATATAGTTTCGTCAAATTAAGCATGTTTAAGCATTCTACTAAAATGTATAGAATGATTTACCAACTTTGTGATCAAAAATGCCATAAAAATTCCAACAGCAAGACCAAATGATTCCGTATACCATGGAGTGTGCGTTCCGGCCTCGGCTGATGCGACACTGACTGGCACTGGCGTCGGGGAGCAAGTTTTAATTTAATTTCCATTTCGCTAAAACTGTAATTAAATTAAACGCAAATAATGCCATTTACGACCGACACGCTATGATTGTCGTTTTTTGCTGCTGGAGGTGGAAATTCGGACCGGCAAAGCTTGGCGGCCAGGGGTTGCTTTCGTGCTGACAAGCTCCCTCCGAACGCTGACGACTTCTCCTGGGGGAAGTTTATCCTCGCCTCCTGTCTCGTGGATTCATTCGATATTGAAATAATTGACTTTTTGCTTTGGTCGGTGGTGGTGGGGTTGGGGCAATAATTATACATTGTCTCATAATTGTTGGGCGGGAAATCACTGTTTTTGTCAAGTGTCGAAAAGAGTATTGAGTGTGTCCATGAATCAGACAGCTTGAAGTATGCACTAATTATAAGCTTAACGTTGAAAACAAATGCAGAAAACTGCATCATTTCTCAAATTGACAAATCAGCTTCAGGAATATGAAAATATGAACATAATTGTTTATAAAAAAATGAATTTGTCAGATTTAAAAGTTTTAAACTGTTTGAAGTTCATTACATTTTTAAAATAATAAATATCGCAACAATTGTATTTCTAATTCAATTACCATAACTTGCCAATGTGGTTCTGAGGTCTAAGCGATTTGCGTTGAAGAAAGTTTGGAGAGTACAGATTTCCATTTAAATAATTGAACAGTGCAAGTAGTTTAATGACTGTAACATCCAGTTTGTATTCACTAAAACATGAGTTCAGTTGCAAGCCTGTCCTTAACCTTCTTTGATACAGCGTAACAACTCTACTTAAGATACCATTAAGTTTTTTCTTTCAATTTGTTAATTATGTCAATTATTAAAAATCGTCAAAAAATACACATTATTTAAACCGCTCGTTGTTGGAAAAATCACTCAAAAATACATGTTGAAATTCAAGTTATTTATGAAGTGAAAATGACTCAGAAAATTTCAAATTGACCATTTTGGATGGAAAATCGAAAATGTTGCAAATGTTTTGTCAAATACTTTGCGTACGTTTCTTGACCTCTGAAAATCCATCAGGAAATCCTCAACAAATTTTCAAAGTAAAGCAAAACTTTTCACCAAGATACATATCTAATGAAATATTAAATTTGTGAATTTTAACATGACGTCTTTGGCAAGGTTCTTAGAAAACTTCTTCTGTTCTACCATAATAATTAAAAACACAGTCAAACCTCGATGAGTTGTTATCTGAAGGGACCATATACTCATGAAAATATTGAGCAAGAGACCAGATAAGACTTGGATAGCAAATAATAGTATCCATGAAATTTTGATTCCACTATGGTTCCATGAGTCGATATCGAGCCATGGAACATCGACTCATGGAGGTTTGACTGTCCCTCCAGAAAAAAAATGTTCGGAATTTTTGCTAGTTGAAAAAATGGTTTCTACATCAACATGGTGATTTCTATGCAAAACTAGGATTCAAATACAAATACCTTCAGTAAAAATTTCAACCGTTTTCCATTTTAATATACATAGACAAAATTAGAATTCTTGTGATAAATCCCATAAAAACCACTTACGCTTTTCTGTGAGGCATTTTCCGACAGAAATTAAGTAAATTTTTGTTGAATCAATTTAAGCTGAAACTATCCATCATTTTTTTTTCTAGAAATTCTTTTAAAACTTTTTTTTTTGTATGTGTTGTTCTAGAAATCTGATGTGGATATGCAGTGATCGTAGTTTGTAAAGAAATCTATTAGAATGAGGTATTCCTGGGTAATTTTTTCACCAAAAAAGAAGCGTGGCTAGATTTGTAGATGTTATTTATAAAAGAATCCCGGAATTTATACTTCAAAACCTGAAAGAATACCTAACTGAATCTCGAGAGAATTTTTTTTTGAGATGCTCGAGAATGAATTGGAAAATCCTGTAGTAAATCTTTTGGAAAATTTGTTTAAAATCCCCAGGAAAATTGCTAGTACTGTTTGAAGAAAAAATGGAAAACACTTGAATGAGTTTTTTGTAAGAATCGCTAGGAACGACATTTCAGAGGAATTAATAACATAATTCTCTAAAGAAATTCCTGAACAAATTGCATTATGAGCATTCTCGCGAAAGAATTTTCAAAAGAATAGTTGAACGTATGCCGATAGAAACTTTGTAGGAATATTTGTTTTTTTTTTACTTAGGCAGAAATTTTTGAAGGAAGTTCAATAAATTATTTTCAAGAGAGATATTAACGATTGTAGGGAGTTACATTGAATGGATCCTAAAAGATTAAATCCTGTTTAATTGCTTATTAAAGTCTTGTGAATATAAGCAGTAATCCTTAGAGTAACACCTGGAAGAATTATTAATTGATTTTTGCGGGAAACCCTGGATAATATTTGCTGCGATTTTTTCAATCAATCCTGAAAAGAAAGCTAAGCAAGCACCTAAAAGGCAATGTTAGAAAAAGCTTTTGGCAAATTGCAACGGGATCTTGTTTGGTGAGTTTGAAGTCAATTTTCTGGTATGATCAGAAAGCCTAAAAAACTTCAGTGTAATAATAACTACTAATCCATGATATGATTTTCATGAGAATCCCAGAAGGAATTCAGTCAAAACTGGTAGAAGAGTTCTTGGAGAAAGCTCTGAAAAAGTTCAGATATAATTCATAAAGAAATCCCAGTGGAAATTTTCAGAGGAATCTTTTAAAAGCACATGGCTGTATGTTTATCGAATACCTGCAAAATTTGTGAAAGAATCACAAGGGATATTTCTGGCGATTTTTTTTATTTGAACAATTTTCGAAGGATATTTTAACTGGATAAAACAAAAAATCAATATTTTCCGAAGTGAAAATTAAAAATAACAAATATCACTTATGTGCAGTGATATGGGACAAAATCTCAAAGAAAAAATTTCAATACAAATTTTTACAAACTACGAAATTTGTGAAAATCGTGATTATTGCAACCGATATTACCTCTGTTTAGAAAACAGAAGCAATTTGAACGGCATTTCCCTACAAATCACCATCACCCCACATAACACACGGATAGACTGCGCAAAGGGTATAAAGTCCCCCTCACACACGGTTGGCAGTAATAGCAACAACAGCAGCAGCATCGCACATCTGTCAAGCTCTACACTCACTGAGCGCCTTCCAGTGAGTGACCAAGCGCATCGCAGTGAGTGACCGTCGCCAGTCCAGCATACACATGCATCATCAATCATCATCGCCGTCATCGTCGTCATCATTTGCGCCTGGAAACAGCGGAAATGTTCTACGCGTTTCTAGAACATGTGGTGCGGGATATAAATACGCGTGATGTGCGCGGCTGAAAATCAGTTATATTTCAAATTTTGAAAAGTGATGTACAAGTGATGAGTGAAGTGAAAAGTGTTAAGTTCAAAAGTTAGTGCAATAAAGTGAAGTGTTTTTGAAAGTAAAACTTGCCTATTGCTTTCTTCGCGTGCGGAAATTGTCGTTTTCGTACATTTGGTCCTTCGAGCCGGATCGCGCGGATCTAGCAAGTCAGAAGGCAAGGCAAGTTTCGCGTTCGGTCGTAGTGTAAGTAGTCGCGTCGCGAGTCGTTTTAGTGTGCGCGAAAGTGTGATAGTCGCGGGACCGTCGTGACAGCGTCCGTCGCAGTCAGCGGAACTGTGGGTCTCGACCAGTCGACTAGTTCGTCGTTCGTCGGTTTACTTGGTAGCAAGACAGCTACAGTGCCCGATTTAGTGCTTCGGCGCGCGTCAGTCGTCGGTTGTTAATCCAGTCAGACACAAGCAGCTGAGGATTTCAACGGCGTCACCGGCCGGCGGTACATTTGCATTTAGTTTGGAACGACGTATCGCAACAGCTTTCGGCATGGCGGAGCTTAAACGACAGCGTGGAGTTATTCTCGGACGCCTGACACGGATCGAAGTATTCATCCGAGACATCGAATCCAAGCCCGGAATCACAGCAGAGTTGGTTCAGGCACGACTGGATGTCGTCAATCAGTGCTGGGATGAGTACGACTCCATACAAACTGCCATCGACGCGGAGGAAGGAGTAAACGTCGAAGAGGAAGAAGAAAAGCGTGCCACCTTTGAAGAAAGGTGCATGAATGCAAGAGCTGCATTGCGTTCCATCATCGAGAGGATGCAGGGTCCAGCAATAGCGGCTGCAAACGTGCACAGAGGCCAGGCCTTGATGCCTATTCACCACCAGAAATTCCCCATGGTGCAACAACCAGTAGCTGTACGGTTGCCTACATTGGAATTACCAACGTTCAGCGGTGATTATCTCGGTTGGCCAGCTTTTCGCGATGCTTTTGAGGCGCTTATCGACAGAAACACGCAACTGTCCGACGTTCAGAAGTTGTTATACTTAAAGTCGAGCCTCAAAGAGGAAGCAGCGTGCATGTTGGATGCGATGGACATCACCGATGTCAATTACCGAGTGGCCTGGGATTTGCTGATTGAGAGGTTCGAGAATCGTCGGATAATCAAGCAGAAACATCTGAAGGCATTGTTCACCACGAAGCAAGTGTCACAAGATTCGCCGAAGGAGTTGCGTCGCTTGTTGACTGAGTGCCAGCGAAACATCAATGCACTGAAGCAACTTGGTGAGCCAACCGATCAATGGAGCACGATTCTGGTGTACCTGATCTCCAGCAAACTCGATGGAACATCACGTCGTGATTGGGAAACCCAAACCCAACAAGAGGAGTCACCAAAATACGAAGACATCGTCAAATTCATCAACGGTAGATGTCACACACTAGAGGCGTTGGCAACGGACAAAGAAGAGCTTCGCAAATCCAGTCGTTTCAAGCCACAGCTATCTCATGCTTCTACGAGTTCTACTGGCTGTAAAATCTGTGAGAGTGGTCAAAACCATCCACTGTGGAATTGCAAGAAGTTCATAGCCTTGAGTCCAGAAGCTAGATTCGACGAGGTGAGAAAGTGGAAGCTGTGCTACAACTGTTTCTCGTCCAAGCATGTAGTAAGTAAATGCGAATCCAGAGGTTGTAAGTCCTGCAATGAAAAGCACAATACCTTACTACATGGACAGCAACATCATCAGCAGGAACATCGGCCATCTAGCCACGTGTCATCGTCGTCAGAATCTGTCTCTCAGGATCAGCGCATCGTTAGTGCGAGTATGGCGAGTCAGGCAAATCACACCATGCAATCATCGAGTGATATTTTGGCTACTGCTTTGGTCTGCATCTACGATCGAGCTGGGAGCAAATTACCGTGTCGCGTGCTGTTGGATTCCGGATCACAACCGAATTTCATAACGCAAGCTTTTGCTCGGAAACTTCGGTTGAAGGAATGCAATACATCGATCACCGTCCACGGAGTAAGTGGAGTAGAAGCTCAAGTTGGAAGGCAGGTGACGGCTACTATCGAGTCTCGTGTGAACGGAAAGCAGTTTAACGTGCATCACCACTGCTGGTGATGAACAAGATCACGAATGTGTTACCATCTGACAACATTCAATGCGATAGTTTTTCCACTAGAAGAGAAGAGTTGGCAGATCCGACATTCAGCAGACCAGGAAGAATCGATGTTCTACTGGGAGCCAAGCTTTTCTTCAAGCTTTTACTTCCGGAAAAGATTGAAGTTGGTGACTTCATTCTGTGGAACTCTGAGCTAGGCTGGGTAGTTTCCGGAAGCTGCAAGCAGTATTCGCGGGATCACGTGCAATCGAATGTGGTTACTTCGATGACTGATGCTGATCTGCTGCAACAATTGGAAAAGTTCTGGAAAGTAGAGGAGCTGCAAGTTGAAGTAAATTGTGAGGCCACATGAGTGTTGTTCCTGACGGCTTGGAAGAGGTGGGTTTGTTAGTAAATTACCTCCCTCATCATGCAGTCCTTAAGCCAACGAGTACTACAACTAAGCTAAGGACTGTTTTCGACGCATCCAGCAAAACATCATCAGGTTTTTCACTCAACGATATTATGATGACTGGGCCGAACATCCAAGCAGATCAGTTCTCGCTTTTGTTGGGATTCAGATGTTGGAGATATGTTGTCACAGCTGACATTGCCAAGATGTATCGGCAGATTCGAGTAGACCAGCAATCATCGAATTTACAGCGAATACTGTGGAGAGAAACACCATCACAACCACTGAAGGTGTATCAGCTGAACACAGTGACATACGGTACACGCGCTGCTCCATTTCTTGCTGTTCGTATGCTGCACCAGCTAGCCGCAGACGAGAAAGACACCTATCCGAATGCCTGTCGTTCTCTTTGCAAACGATTCTACGTCGACGACTTGTTAGATGGATCAAACAGCAAACAGGCTTTACTGAAAACGAGAGATGAGTTGCTCGCAGTGCTGCATAAGGGCGGTTTTGAGCTGAGGAAGTGGAGTAGTAATGATCCAGAATTGCTGAAGGATTTACCGGAAGGCTTGGTGGAAAAAGGCACAATGTGTGAGATTGACGACGGCGAAATCGTCAAGTCTCTGGGATTGAGCTGGGACACCAGGAATGATCAGTTGACATACCGTATCCATCTAAAACAGTTCCAGGTTTACTCTCGACGTACCATCCTTTCTGCGATTGCATCTCTGTATGACCCTGTGGGATTGATAGCACCGATCATCGTAGCAGCTAAAACTTTGATGCAGCAGCTTTGGCTCTTAAATGTCTCCTGGGATGACCCACTCCCAGAACATATCGTGCAGAAGTGGCAACAATTCTACGATAGTCTGCGGCATCTTCAAAACCTGCGAATCGACCGATGGACGTTTGGATGTCTACAGCCAATCGCCGTAGAAATACATGGGTTCTCAGACGCTTCCATGGTCGCATATGGAGCCTGCATTTATGTCAAAACCGTCGACGTTTCTGGAAATGCATACGTTCGTCTGCTGTGTGCCAAATCACGCGTAGCACCATTGAAGAAGGTTACACTGCCACGGTTGGAATTATGCGCAGCAGTTTTATTGTCTGAACTCTTGACAAAGGTTCTAGATTCTGTGGAATTGAGCGTCGACAGCTGTTTTTTGTGGACGGACTCCATGATAACGCTTCAATGGATCACCGCACCTTCAAACCGCTGGAAAGAGTTTGTGGCAAATAGAGTCGAGAGGATTCAGAACTCCACTATTGGATGTCACTGGAGATACATCAGTGGAAAAGACAACCCAGCCGACATAGTATCACGCGGACTTGCAGCAGAAGAACTTATGGATTCAACGCTCTGGTGGAATGGCCCAGCATGGCTTGTGAACCGATCACTTTTGCCTAAACAGCCCGAGCTTCGAAATGAGGATATTCCAGAGGCGCGTAAGGTTTGTGCTGTTGTTATAACCGAACCGATATTCTTCGAGAAGTACTCGTCCTTGACGAAAA
Source organism: Aedes aegypti (assembly GCF_002204515.2). Classification (NCBI taxonomy): domain Eukaryota; kingdom Metazoa; phylum Arthropoda; class Insecta; order Diptera; family Culicidae; genus Aedes; species Aedes aegypti. The sequence goes on along the minus strand of NC_035107.1, from coordinate 115,219,747 downwards.
TGAAGGGCGTCGTCGGGTATGTATTGCGTTTCATTCATAACTCGAAACCATCGAACAAGGAGACACGACGAACTGGAACGCTTTCTGCTTCGGAGTTGAACAACGCTTTGAAAAGAATAATTCGTTGTGTACAACAGACCTCCTTTGAGAATGAGTATACTGAACTTCAAAGGAACAACAGCGTAAAGGATAAAAGCAAGTTAATCGCTTTAAATCCATTCATCGATTCTGACGGACTTCTTAGAGTTGGTGGAAGACTGAAGAATGCTGAATTGCCATACAGTTCGCAGCACCCAGTTATACTCCCTGCACATAACTTTTTGGCAAAACGCATAGCATTGCAGTTACATCGGGAAAATTGCTATATAGGACCATCTGCTTCACTGAACGAAATACGATCGCAGTACTGGCCTATACAAGCTAGAAATCTCGTCAAAAAGGTATGTTCAAGCTGTACTGTGTGTGCTCGCTTTAAGGCCAGGACAGCGAAACAAATTATTTTACCAGCCAGCCGAGTGCAGCCAGCAAGACCATTCATCAAAACCGGAGTTGATTTCGCTGGACCCATCACGATCCGTTCCAGTTTGTTGCGAAAGGCACCGAAACTTGAGGCGTACATAGCTGTGTTTGTATGTATGTCCACGAAGGCCATTCATCTTGAACTTGTTGGTGACTTGACTACGCAATCGTTTCTGGCAGCACTTCGTCGATTTGTGGGACGCCGTGGAATGGTGGCAGAATTCTTCAGTGATAATGCTACAAATTTCGTCGGAGCAAATTCTGAGCTGAGAGAGTTGAAACGAATGTTCGAGTCGAACGGTGAACATTTTTCCAAGAAACTAGCCGAAGCAGGAATTATTTGGCACTTCATACCCCCTCGGTCACCAAATTTTGGGGGTCTTTGGGAAGCAGGAGTCAAATCGGTCAAAAATTTGCTCAAGAAGACATGTGGAGCAATGGTGTTTACCTATGAGGAACTCAACACACTTCTAGTACAAATTGAATCAATCCTAAATTCAAGACCATTAGCTCCTATCTCTGACGACATTGAGGACTTAATGCCGCTAACCCCAGCGCATTTTTTGATCGGAGACCGGTTTACATCCAATGTAGAACCCAATTTGACTTCCTTATCGATGAACCGTTTGACACGATGGCAAACAATTCAGCAGCTCAAGCAAAAGTTTTGGAAGCGGTGGTCAAATGAATACCTTCATCATCTTCAGCAACGAACAAAATGGAAATCTTCGTCGGCAGATTTAAGCACTGGAATGCTTGTGCTCTTAAAGGAGGACAATTTACCACCGGAAGGATGGGCTTTAGCGCGCATCATCAAGGTACACCCAGGAGCTGATCAACGCATAAGAGTTGTCACAGTTAAAACATCAACTGGAGAATATACACGATCAGTTTCGAAGATATTCCCCCTGCCCGATCCAGACTCAGATTGTTGAAGGCGAGCCTTCAAGGCCGGCGGTATGTTTAGAAAACAGAAGCAATTTGAACGGCATTTCCCTACAAATCACCATCACCCCACATAACACACGGATAGACTGCGCAAAGGGTATAAAGTCCCCCTCACACACGGTTGGCAGTAATAGCAACAACAGCAGCAGCATCGCACATCTGTCAAGCTCTACACTCACTGAGCGCCTTCCAGTGAGTGACCAAGCGCATCGCAGTGAGTGACCGTCGCCAGTCCAGCATACACATGCATCATCAATCATCATCGCCGTCATCGTCGTCATCATTTGCGCCTGGAAACAGCGGAAATGTTCTACGCGTTTCTAGAACATGTGGTGCGGGATATAAATACGCGTGATGTGCGCGGCTGAAAATCAGTTATATTTCAAATTTTGAAAAGTGATGTACAAGTGATAAGTGAAGTGAAAAGTGTTAAGTTCAAAAGTTAGTGCAATAAAGTGAAGTGTTTTTGAAAGTAAAACTTGCCTATTGCTTTCTTCGCGTGCGGAAAGTGTCGTTTTCGTACAACCTTTGTGAACAAGAATATGTTAGGTCCCCCCTAGGCCCCCTCCAGAAAGAAATCATAGCTACGCCAATGAGTATTTGCCAGAGCTCATTTCTTCTTCTTCTTCTTTCTGGCGTTACGTCCCCACTGGGACAAAGCCTGCTTCTCAGCTTTGTTATTAACTGAGAGCTTTCTTTGCCGATTGACCATTTTTGCATATGTATATCGTGTGGCAGGTACGAAGATACTCTATGCCCTGGGAATCGAGAAAATTTCCTTTACGAAAAGATCCTCGACCAGCGGGATTCGAACCCACGACCCTCAGCATGGTCATGCTGAATAGCTGCGCGTTTACCGCTACGGCTATCTGGGCCCCTGGGCCAGAGCTCATTTATTTTCACTGAATCGCACGCCACCTTAAAAACAATAAAGAGAAGGTGAGTCTGCAAGTTTCACTCCCGGAATTCATCTGATATAAACATCTGGTCCGTTGATGCGCATCCTTCGTGAAAACCAGCTTGGTATGAGCCGACGAAGGACTCCTCGAGCAATTTTAGTCTGTTGACAGTATTTTGTGCGCAAAATTCAATAGCAGAATTTCTTGTAGATTGTGCGTATGAGGTTATCCAACCTGTATGCATTTCCTTGTCCCCAATACCTTCAGAAGTACTCGGAGGATCGATTGGTACAGTTATTCACTTCCGTGCTTGAAAAGCTCGGCCGGGATCTCGTCCTTCCCAGCAATCTTACAGTTCTTCAATTCTCTGATAGCCTTTTTGACTGTTTCTATGGTCGGTAGGTCCACGTCTCCATCGTTTTCATCAATGATCACCCTGTTTCTCGGTACATTTCCCTTTTTGCCTTTCAACAACTGCTGAAAGTTCTCCTTCCACCTAACAGTCACCGCCATTTCATCGGTCAGCAAATTCCTTTGTCGATCATTGCACATGCCGGGCACTGGTACGGTATTGTGTCGTGCGCCATAGACCGTTATATAAAATATCCGCTTATCGTTCCGGTTCATGCCATCTTGAGCTTCAGCTACCACAATTTCCTCGTGCTGCCTCTTCGTTCTGCGGTGGATTGACTTTCCTGTTGGGATAGAGGTAGTGTCGCACCTCAGGTAGAAGAATCGTCGGTTAAGAAGCATGCGTCGTCGTAGGTAAAAGTGTGGAAGATTTATCGAGAGGTATGATATTTGGATAAGTGTGATTGAATTGTAAATATACACCTGGAATGAATAAAGAGAGTTGCAGCTGCTGATTAAGTCAGTTAGCTGCCTAGTTGAAGGAGACATCTACTGTATTGTACAGGGGATAGGCAAAATGATTGAGATAGGCAAAATTTTGCCCAAATTCAAATGCTTATAACTTTATGAAAAATGAATGAAATTGGATGCATCTGGAAGCAGTCGACGGCAAATTTGGTCCAGTTTTAGGAACTTCCTTGGCCATGCATATTGGCCACTGGACACCGGAGATGTTCCGGATTTTCTGAGGTCATGTCCAAATGTCATTTTTTCTGTCGCTTGTATTTTTGTGCGGTGTAAAGTTAGATAGATGTTTGCAATTTTCCTAGAAACTAGAACTAATAGGAAGTTGAATGCCACCGGACGCATTAAGATTGGTTGGAAATCTTCAGAAATATGACCATTTCCGTAAAACTGGTTCCGGAAAGCATGGTCAGTCATGTTTGTATTTCAAATCATGTAAATATTATCCGGAGCTATATCCAAGCGGACATCAACCTTAAAAATGATGTTTCCTGCAGCGTATTCAGAACCATTAGATGCACAGACCACTCTATAGAAGATTCCAGGTGCCCTGGGGGAAGTGGTCAATTAGGAACATATCTGGAACCATATCAATATGGGCATCAAACTTCATGTTTTTCAAAGGTTATGCTTTCCGAAGCATTTCCAGCACCACCGGCTGCCATGACCACTTTATAGTAGATTCCAGGTGCCCCGGGGATGTGGCCAATTCAAAACATGCCCGAAAACACATCAATATGGGTAAAAACATCAAGATTTTTGAAGGTGATGCTAACAGAAGTATTTACAGCGCAACTTATTTATATGACCACTGTATAGTAGGTTCCATGGGCCCTGGGGGATGCGGTCATGTTTCGAGTTGGCCACATCTCTAGGAGCCCCTGGAATATACTATAGAGTGATTATTATATCTTGTGGTTCTGAAAATGCTCGCCATTTTCCAAGTCACATGGATCTTACTGTTTATGGTAGAATGTGATTCTAAACAGATGAACGGACATGTTCCGAATTGGCCACATCCCCCGGGGCACCTGGAACCTACTATAAAGTGGTTATGGCAGCCGGTGATGCTGGAAATGCTTCGGAAAGCATAACCTCTGAAAATAATGAAGTTTGATGCCAATATTTATATGGTTCCGGATATGTTCCTAATTGACCACTTCCCCCAGGGCACCTGGAACGTTCTATAGAGTGGTCTGTGCATCTAATGGTTCTGAATACGCTGCAGGAAACATCATTTTTAAGGTTGGTGTCCACTTGGATATAGCTCCGGATAATATTTACATGATTTGAAATACAAACATGACTGACCATGCTTTCCGGAACCAGTTTTACGGAAATGGTCATATTTCTGAAGATTTCCAACCAATCTTAATGCGTCCGGTGGCATTCAACTTCCTATTAGTTCTAGTTTCTAGGAAAATTGCAAACATCTATCTAACTTTACACCGCACAAAAATACAAGCGACAGAAAAAATGACATTTGGACATGACCTCAGAAAATCCGGAACATCTCCGGTGTCCAGTGGCCAATATGCATGGCCAAGGAAGTTCCTAAAACTGGACCAAATTTGCCGTCGACTGCTTCCAGATGCATCCAATTTCATCCATTTTTCATAAAGTTATAAGCATTTGAATTTGGGCAAAATTTTACCTATCTCAATCATTTTGCCTATCCCCTGTATTTCTTTATGATTTGCAATCGGATGTGGACGGGCTAGTCTCGCTAGGATCTGCGTGGTCTTAGCGGACTAGCTTTTCAACATTTCCTTCAGCTCTTGCTGCCGGGAACCAGCTACAAGCATACGGCTTACGACTTCCCTCACATCTGTCACTCTCTGGTACTCTTCATCGAACCAGCCGTTTCTCCTTCATCGTTGACCAGTGCCATTCAGATCCCGCGCCTTTGTGGACACAGCTTTATGGATAGCGTCTCATAGGCCGTTGACATTTGCAGAAACATTGATTCTTTCCAAATGCTCGACTAGCTACTGGCGGGGCTATGCAGCTACCCCGGACATCGATAAGCGATTTAAATAAATAAAGCACACCGTTCTGTAATTTCTGGAACTCGAGACGCTGGATAGCATCGCCCGTGTTTTTGCTACAACGAGATAATGATCCGAGTCGATATTAGGGCCCGAGAGTTTCTGACATCTATGAGAATCGCCTATGTCGCCTATTAACCAGCACTTTTTGGGAGCAGGCATCGTAATTCGGGTGTCCTCATGTGTATATGCAGATATTCTTACGTGCAAAATAGGTACTGTTGATTATCATCCCTCTAGCAGCAGCGAAGGTTACAAGCTGCTGTCTATAATCATTGATTACGGAATGAAAGCTTACTGCTCGCCAATGCCAATGCGCCAATGCATCGCCAATGACTATCTTAAATCTTGTTTTGTGCACTCTCCGTAGGCCTTATAGAACTCATCCTTTATGTTATCTGGCTTGTCCTTCATTATTAACACACATAGTCAGCCACCTGCCGGTTTCCAGCGAATCACTCGCTTCATTCAATTTCCAACTACTGTAAAGTCAATTCCACGTTCTCCTTTGTTGCCGTCACTGTAGCATATGTGGTACTTGAATGAAGTGTTTGCGATGGGATCTGCCGCTCGGAATACATGTTCTCCGGATTTCGACCAGGAGAGCTGCCACGCTCACGCTTTCGCAGTTCACGAGCCAGTAGCCCCCCGCGCGGGTTCACTCAAAGTTCTCACGTTCCAAGAACAGACTTTCTAATCGTTGTTCCTTATTCGATGCCGGGTCTGTTGCCGTAAAATCAATTGGTTTGCTCTACTTTTGCCTTTCTTGTTTGGTTCAGTCTTCGATATCCCACCTAACCAGGTTAGCGCTACCTATATCTTGCTAGAGGGACCTCCTCGGTGCTGACACGTTACAGCATTGTCCGTTTGTTCTTTACATGATGACCACGATGATAGCCATCACCACCAACCACCCTTATCAGGGTTTTGGACCTGAAGCTCTGGTTCTATATAGTTTTAAGTTTGCAGCTATTCAGCAAGATCAATCTGAGGGTCGTTAACCGAAATGGAGGTGATTCGATTCCACATAGAGGCGGGAACGAAATCTCACATCGAACTGAAACCATCGTGAAACTACAAAACCATATCTAATTAACACTTTTTGGAGATTGAAAGTCCAACCCTCTCTGAGTCGATACTTAACAGTGACGCACCAAAATTCTAATCATAATTCTTAATCCATTATTTTTCTACTCATTTAAAACACATAAAAAGCTGTTTCAAACATCAATATGAAACTCGTTATTCGCTGCCGTTAATGAAAAGCTTCCCATAACCAAGTAGTCAAAGTAATCATATTTTACGAGTGGGCAATCATGTTCAGAGGCAAAAAAGAACATGAACATAAAAAAGTCGACGGAACAAATAAACCACATCAATGAACCAAAGCCGAAACTTTCTTTTGGTCAGTCTGTCGTCGTGACCGTAGTTCTTTTTTTAGCTTTCTGAGCCCGGAATTCCGAAAAGTTTATCCGCTTTCATGCATGCATCACTCATTCTCTCTTATGTTTTTTTTCGGATCTCACACAAGAGATTTCTCCCACATAACTACGAATGAGGACGTTTCAGAGGACATGGCAGAAGGACATCGAGGCAGTGAAAACGCAACGCTCCTACTCCTCCATGTGCTTCTGGGCGATGACAAGTTCTGCTCAGTTTTGTCAGCCTGTAGTTTTTGCTGCCGAAATGGTTCGCTGCTCTGGTGAGACTTTGGATCATAATTAGGGAGCATCAAACAGAAGCTAAGCTGTCACCGAAAAGAGGGTATCGCGCCTGGAGTGATTTTTTATTCATCAGCTAGGGTCAACCGCATTTCCTTTTGTCTTGAGTTCGTTGGATTTTCGGGTGTTGTCATGGGATCAGCCGTAGACAATAGATGGAGGTAGACACTTTTCTCACTTCATCTGCAATTGGTTTTGACTTTGTAGTCACTGAGGGATGGGCTTTGTGACATTGTGAACGCAGATGACTAATGAGGTTTTCGAATCATATATATGTAGTTGGAACTTTGAACTCATTTACGATTTACATATGAGATATAATGAGCACCAGGATACCATTCATCAACTTTTACGTGTAACTTACGTGTAACTGATACGTTCCAACAAATCTGAAGGCTATTCCACTGTTCTTGCTCTTCTAGACACATGAAAAGCATTCGACAGTTTTTGGCAGGAAGGTTTGACTGTTAAATTAAAAAACTTTAATTTTCCAACATACATAATTAGAATAATCCAAAGTTATCTGTCAAATCGTACACTTCAGGCTAATTAACAGAACTCCAGGTCTGAAAGATTTCCTGTAAGAGCTGGTGTTCCTCAAAGGCAGCATTCTGGGACCAATATTATACAATATTTTCCCATCTGACCTCAGGGATGTCAAAAATCTTTGTTTGCGGATGACACAGGCCTCTCCGCCAAAGGACGAAGTCTGCGTGTCATCTGTAGTCGATTGCAAAAAAGTTTGGATATTTTTTCTTCATACTTGCAAAAATGGAAAATTTCTCCTAATGCTTCCAAAACTCAACTAATAATATTCCCACATAAACTAAAAGCTCTTTATTTGAAACCTTCAAGTAGACATGTTGTCACGCTGAGAGGGGTTCCAATAAATTGGTCAGATGAAATTAAGTATCTAGGGCTCATGCTAGATAAGAATTTAACTTTCAAAAATCACATTGAGGGCATTCAAGCCATATGTAACAAATATGTAAAGTGTCTTTATTCACTTATTACTAGAAAATCAATATCAGTACAAGCTTTTGCACTTCAAACAAATTTTCAGGCCAGCCATGTTGTATGCTGTACCAATATGGGATAGCTGTTGCAATATCAGGAAGAAAGCTCAGCAAAGAATTCAAAATGAAATTTTGAAAATTATTCTGAATCTCCCTCCCTGGTATATTACTAATGAGTTACATAGAATATTAAATGTTGAATCATTTGAACAAATGTCACATAAAATAGTTAATAATTTATGGACAAAAATCGTTGCAATCTTTTATTGCCACGATTAATGCGTTATATATTTAGGTTTAGTTAGGTTAAGGTACCCCGGGGCAAGTGAGAATCCGGGGTAAGTGGGGCGTTTCGTCATAGCTCAACTAGGAAAAGTTTTTCATGGGGTTATTCTTCTAGAAAGTTGAAGATACAATGACAAGGAATGTATTTAGTACTAAACATAGTGTTATTTTTATTACCATGTGGTTCATGTAACAGTTGTCAGTTCAGCGCCATTTTTAATTTGCATGACAAATTGTGACACGTTTCACGGCTTGCATTGACTCGCAAAAAATATATGTGTTTTAAATCGAATTTCTATCAGTAAGCTATAATTTTCAGTATTATTACAAGCTGCTAACGATAAAGCAGTATTTTGTTTTCATTTCATATGAAATTTTCGATGGTCTATCGTACCCCAAAATATATTTGTACCTGGGGTAAGTGGGACCTATCAAAACAAAAGCCAGAATCAAAACTTTTCGTGATTTTTATCAAAAAAGATCAACCGTAAATTACGTAATTGCATAAGAGGGAGAAGAAAAGTGTTATTATTCTTTATTTTTTCATTATTTTTTTATTTTTGAAATACGACTTCAAAATTTAACAAACACACAGCTGAAATTTGAAATACATCTTGTGAACGATTACTTTTCTATGTTATTTGATTTTTTTTTGTTATTTTTACCAAATTAAGTAGTGATGGAAAACAATTCCATCCTATAAGGTGGTTTTCTGCCATAAATAATAACAAAACATGTTTACAATTTCGTCAATTATTGATTGTTTATGTGCTACATTTTAATTAACAACTTATAAACGATATATTTTGAATATGTTTAATTCCTCTTTACGCTTTTATTGAGGAATTTTCAGTTAATATTAAATATGAGGTGACATACTATTAAATAAAGGGTTTCTTCCTAAAACGTTACGTATTTTATGGTTGACCCTTTTGTACATCAAATATGTACTTAAAATTAAAAATCTATGACTTATCAATCCTATTATTGTAATGGTTGACTTACTGATGTGGATTGACGCATGAAACTGGATGTGTCCCACTTGCCCCGCTTAGCGAGGTAACTGCGTCCATTGGCTCACTCTTAAACTTTCTTCCAAGGTTTTCACAATTTCGAAATTATTCGATTAGTTTCATGCACACACCAGCAAATTTGTAGCCAAAACGTGATTGTGTTGTTGGATTTGAAAAATATTGACATTTGAAAATTTTATTGAACAATTTGTTTGAACTATCGTTTTTTTCGTTCCCACTTGCCCCGCGGTACCTTAAGTAAATTGAAAGCTTTTATTTCTCTTTTATAAGCAGATGAAATCAACTCTTCAGTAAAAACTCTAAACTGCTACGACAAATAAAATTTAATAAGTTGTTTAATACCTTATTCAGTGTTACCAAATTAGGATGATAGTGTTGTCTAACACAAAACAACTAGATAGAAGAAATGCAAGTAATGTTTGGAATGATACTAATAAAAAATGCCATAATTGAGTAGATATTTAGAAAATCCTTCAAGATTCCAGAAAAGTTCTCTGTAAACGCTAGAAACTGTAAATCAGCAACGCAGAAAAGGAAATACCAGACACCAGTGTGCCGAAACCCCAAATATTCAACACTTTAGCTACGAAGAAATTAACTACTTTGTCCCAGCCGGAGGCCATATCCAAACGCCGTCACGCCATTTTCGCATACAGTTTTTCTGCCCCAATAGGCCGAAAGTTGGTTTTTCGGCATCCGAACACAGTTAGTGGCAGCCAGCAACAGCAGCAGCCTGGAAAACCAAAACTTTATCACCTCCCCGGCCGAGGTCGAGGTTTTTGCTCCACAATGAACGGCCGGAGGGCAAATCCTACTACACAAGGCCGCCGTACACAGAGGTCCAAGCTAATGTTAATGTTATAAGTATGAAAAAAAATATCGAAACTTTTTTGCAATCTACTACCGATGACAGGCAGGCTTCGTCCTTTGGCGGAGAGACCGCGAACAAAGATTTTTGACATCCCTGAGGTAATTCAGGTAAGTCAGATGTAAAAATACTGTATAATATGCCCCAAAATGTTACCTAGAGGAACACCAGCGCTTACAGGAAGTCTTTCGGGCTTGAATTTTTATAATAATATAAGTTGGAAAATGAAAGTTTTTTACGTTAACTACGTCTTACGGTAATATACTGGGTGTCAATTGAAAATCTAAAATAATGCGACCGTCACGAAATTATGTAAGAATTTGAATACTATTAACTCAGCCATTTATCGGTAGATTTTCAATATTTTCCTACCAATTGGTCTAAAATTTATACAACATTTTACTGAAATGGAGTAAACTTTAGATTTTTGACGATAGACTGTCGAAAATTGGGAAAATGTCGACCCCTTTCTTACGCAACCAAACCCACGATTCTTTTGGGTTGGTAAGTGCACTATAAAAGCAAACCGATTTCTTCTTCTTTGCTCATTCTTCTGTTGACGTTAACTACGTCTTACGGCAATATACAAGGTGTCAATTGAAAATCTAAAATGTTGCGACCGTTATGATATGATGTTAGTTCGAACTATAGGAAGCCTGCAACTATGACAATCGACTAAAATTCAAATGCAGAAAATCACTTGGCGTAGTTAACGTCATGCGGTCGTGTCTTGTACAGTATGGCCCATAAAAAAATGCGAAAATAATCATATCATGTTTTATGATAGTTTAACTATGGAAAATGTAATAGAAACATAAATGTTATTCATTATTTGTATTGTTGAATCTTAGTGTTGATTTTTAACTGTTATTTTCACCTTAGTAGAGAGGAATTGGAAGCACATCTTAAATTTTTATCATGCAGTCATCGAGTTTAATATCTTTGTGATACAAACTTCTAAAACATCAAAGATGGGGTGAGATTTTAACCATTACTTATCTCCAGCATTCGCCCATATCAAATAACAGAATGGACTCATACGTGGAGCATTGGAGACATAAACATATTTTAGAAAATACGACTCGTTCTGGAGAGCCGTGGTTGAACCTTCATATAAGTGTGATAAGCGGCTCTGTTTTGCTCAAAAACTATGAGCCAGTATTGATCTTAGTTGTCTCTAACCGATGGAACAAATTTGTTCCTCGAAAAACTATTATAGATCTCTGTATTTATTTTTTAATAACCTTTAAGCCTTTAGTAAAACCCATGAGACGCAAATGCCCGCAAAACTATGACTCTGACAAAATATTTTATTGTGACCATGAAAAACACTTTCTGCTCCATCCTCTGATACCAAACAAATTAATATTTTCAATAATAAAGTGTGATTTTCGAAGGTGTTAAGTTCACCACCAGAGTATACGACAATCAGACACTGTTTCTAGCTCTGAGCGAACAAAACCTTCAAACTTCTTTTCGTTATTACATTATTTAGAATAGTAAGAAAAATATGACAAAAATTGTCCTAGATAGCGTAGTTATGTCAAAATATACTTCAGTAATCAAGCATTACATTCGCTCACAAAAATAATGAGATTAACGCTTGTGGATGCTAAACTCACGTTCAAACAATTTTCGCATTTTTTTTATGGGCCATACTGTACACAACCCCCTCTGATTTTTTTATTTATCATTCAAATCATGTCAAACACTATCGAATTATTTGTCTGTGTCTAGAAGAGTAAGACCAATAGAATAGTTTTCAGATTTGTTGGAACGGATCAAATTTATTACACGTAAAAGTTGATGAGTGGTCGAATGTCCAGGTCGGAATCCGAACTGTTCATTGTCAGCAACTTAAATTTGGTTGATGTGGACCATCATATATAAAAACGTTTTTGAATTTATTTTGCAGATCCTCCTACATTATCTTTAAAGCAGGATCCCGAAAATCGGGACCACTGTGCATCGCATCGACCCCACAAACCGGGACGCGTCTGGAACGTACACATTTTTGAGCTTTTTGGTTAGCAAATGGTGCGCGCCTCCGGTCCCAGTTGGGTTTACCCTTGTCACTTGGGCCGGGTGCGAAATTTTCGACTGTTGATCTTTCTCGTTTTTTTTGTGAGTGCGGGGACATTGTCAGGAGAGTTCTATTCTTGCTTCGGGGCAAAGAAAAAGGTCGAGAAAATGAGACGTTAAAATTTAATTACGTGTCCTTTTCGGGTGAAACTATAGGATTGCGTAGGGAAATTCGGGATGATCGGAAGACAGGAGGGGACGCTGATCAGGAATCTACCAGTTGTGCTTAAAATGATTGAATTCGAAATCGGTGGTTTTTTTTTTTTTTGCATGTCGGTGACGCTTTTTTACAATTTGCATGAACACGAAACATACCTTTTTTTGATAGCGAATGAAAAAAAAAACAAAAAGTAGATTATTTTCATTTTTGCAGAAATGAAGATAAAATAACCATTTGTTTTTTTTGTAATCTACCACAGATGACACGCAGGCTTCGTTTTTTGGTGGTCATAGTTTTTGATTTTGTTAATAAAAAACATTTTTTCACTTCCGTCCTCTATGTACCGTAATCCATGGTCACATTGATCAGTTCTTAGATAATTATTATAAATGTACACAGATGACTCATATATTATTTAAAAAATCTAAATGAGACGAGAAAAAGTTCGTATTGGGACAAAAGTATTAATCGCGGGAGAAAAAAGTTATTTCGCTTGTTTGAGATGAATTTTAGATGTTTTTGATTATTTTTATTTTGATTAACAATGAAAACAAATTCTTCGTTATAATAATAATGAAAAGCTCTTTGTTTTAAGGAAGTGAATTAAGACTTTGATTCATATATGAAAACATTACATGGTGGTTCTAGACTGCAATGCATTGAAAAATCATAAAAATACAAAAGTACATATGTATATTCAGTTGAGTTTTTTACCAGACCCTGCCACCCACATTGCACCAACCATATTGCTCAACTGTTTTGTAGCCGATTTATATTAGATTATTTGTCGACAATGAGCATATATAACAACTAAATGAGTTCTGTTTGATCTTCCGACCTTGACGCTTGCTCCTGCGGGAGTGGGTGACGAGGGCAGGATCAAACATGTCGCGCGTCGGTCGAGTGAAGTGAAAAAGTTCCGCGATCGGTTAGTTCTGTTTGATCTTCGACCTTGACGATTGCTCCTTGGCAGTGCGTCAAGAAAGCCCGAGCAGTCGTCAGTTGTTTTCCCTCTCGGGTCGTGCGCCTATTTTCTCTGAGTGCTTTTATATAGCCGAGCAAACGAGTTAAGCTGAATGTGAATTGTTGCTGCTCAGTCAAGGATGACGGATCGATTGGTGAGCTCGTTTCATGCTACTATTTCTAATCTATAAAATATGTATGACTGCACATTTAATCGATACAACGGTAGGACGTTTCGATTTTTCAACAAACTATGAATGGTTCGTCACCTCAAGTGTCGGCATAATTGTCCTTTACATAGAAATTGTTCATATCAAATGAAAATATTATGTTTTCATAAAAGCATATTTATATTTGACAAAAAACTATTTATCATGGTCTAATCACTTATCAAAGTGAATCCTTTGACCCAACGATCCTCCCCATTAACAAACATCCTTCCCAGTAACCTTTGTGGAGATGCAGAGGCAAACACGGTCTCCAAATAGCAAAATTACACACTAACATTCCTTCCCCCAATCTCACCTGACTGCAAGGACGTGGCCGGCGCCGTTATTGACCCTGTATAAATAGAGGCACTGAATTATGCACACTGAAGAAGATTATGGCCAATCCCAGCCGAACTTCTAGTTGATTCTTTGTGCATTTTCACTGACTTCGGTCAATCACGGAATAGCAACCATTGATATGTGTAGTCAGTCTAAGCTAAGTTAATGAGCATATATAACAACTAAACTTTAAGCGGATGATGCCTAATAAGAAAACTGATTGTTATGGCAGCTGTTATGTTCCATAGATTCTGAGACTATCAGCCAAAGCAGACAAGCGACCAGGCCAGGTCTTTTCCACTCACATATCATCCTTTACAACTGCCAAGATATTCTTGAGCTGTTGAACGATATCCTAAACTTTCCTCTAAGTGGGAGCTGTTTAGTTGCTATTGTCCAACATTCCAACGTAGTCATTACCCCCATTGCCTTGAAACTCCGAATCAGTGCCCTCAGCACCATTCAAATGTTCGTCGTAGTGCGATCAATCCTTTCAATCACCTTGCTTCCGTCCAGATAATGAGTGCATATACTTGTACATTTCGCCTCGCAGCATGAAACCTTGGGACAGACGGATCTGCTGCTCCCAATTCTGTCTGTGATGCTCCTCGTTCTTCTCCTTCAGAGTAATTACTCTACATCCTTTGTCGAACAGAACAATTGCTGTAGTCTCCGTCCAACGTTTATCGTTCTCACCTGCGATGTTGATGTTGATGACTGTACTCAACAGCCCTGAAATGGGGCTTCAGCAAGTAAAGCCTCTTACGGCTACGCTCGAGTTGCGGGATTTAGCTGTGGCGACCATCTGCTTCAATTGCTGAAGGTCATACCGAGTCGAGCGTTGGTACCGTTCGTTTAAACGTCAGCGATCAAGACCAGTTTTATTACTGTCAGGTAGTGGCAAGAGTCGTTGATATAACCACTGACGTCTATTAGGTTGGAGAAGTGTAATCCACAAATCAAAACCTAATTGATTTCAGATTCCGTATGCTGTGATGACCTCCAACTGTATCATTACGGGAGGAAGTAGGTGCTAAGAAAGTCTATATACTTGGAGGTGGCAAAAACAATCGGTTGGAGTCAGAAACAGAGGGTCTTCATCTTCCGAATCGTCCGTCTAAGTAAACTCCTCCTCTTGGCCAACCTGAGCGTCTTCTATAATAATCTTGACGTCATGGTTTGGGCAGCGGTTTCAGCTTCGTATGAAATGTGTCCCTGTCATCATTAGTGTAGTTGATCAACCGTTGATCCTCAACCTGCACCTGGGAGTTCCTTCCTAAGTAAACCAACAGATTATATAATCATATTTCTAACACACTGGAACAGGAAAAAACGATCTGACCTTGGTGTCCACTCCGTATTTTACCTAAAGTGAATTGTTTGTCAATCGCACATTGATATGTCTTTATTTCATATTTCCGTATGCTAAAAGTATTCACAAACCTGCATCTTAAAACGTCCTGAAAACTTCATTTTCGAATAATTTACGATAAAAAATAAGCATACCTAAGCACCCTTACGCACGAATCCAAACCTTGCCTGCAAGAAAATATGATAGTGGAAACCTGTTCAAAACACTTGCATCGTTCAAGCAAACATAACTTGTTTCTCTCACGGCCAATATTGTTGGGCTCATATAATTTTTTCTTGTCTTATTTAGATTTTTCAAATGCTGTATGAGTCATCTGTGTACAATCCGGGTCAAAACTCCATACAGTTTTGCCCAATCTCCTATCAAAATTTCGGTCATTAGATGATTGTAAAGACGTGGCCAATGTCATAAATGACTTTATGCATCAAATATTGCCAGTATAGACGTGTTTAGTCTGATAAAATTAAATATAAATTTAAGCCTGACGAAATCGGGCAAAAAAGGATGCTCAAATCGGGGATAGATAAAATCGGGGGTAGACAAAATCTTGGGCTGACAAAATCAGGTCATTACTGTATTTCTCTGTCGGTCATTAACACATGACTGAGAAAGCATCAAGATCATTGGTTAGATCAACTTTATTAGTGATTTATCATTTGATCAAGATTTATATCCTTTTTCGCTTATACAGATTTGACAAAAACTAGAAAAAACGGCGAAATTGAACAGTCAATAATATTGTTTTATAATTTCCTCATTGTAATATTAAAGAACAATGAATCTGTCTATTTTTTTATATGAATTCTTCGCGTTATTGTGAAATAAACCTTCTTGAAGTAGCTTAACAGAGCTTACAAGAAGAAATCCAATAAAGTCTGTACCGTCGTGAATCACAAGTCAATCCCATTTTTTAAAAATGGGTAGGGGAGGTGTACCAGTTTTAGCAACCTTAAGGAAAAATATTGTTTGTACATAAACCAAAAGACCTTAGATTGCTGTCAATACGTTCAACGAAAGCTTCCAATACGTGCTCAGCAAGGAAAAGATACAAACTAATCAGAAACTTTGTTTTTGTATTGAAAATTGAGGTGGCGAACACTGGGCCACTTGCACCAGTATTCACCACGTTTTTAATTTCGGTTCCTGAATTCACTGCCTACGATGATTTCTTATGGAGGGTGGCGAATCAGGAACACGATGGCGAAACAAGCTGCAAAAGAGAAAACATTTAAGGGACAATAATTTGTTTCTATTATTAATTGAGAAAATTTTGAAGTGTCAAAGAATGTTTCCGTATCATTTTAAAGCAATTTAGCGAACACAAAACACTGTGCAACCATATATGTCGTAAAACGGTATATAATCCGGGTGGCGAATAACTGGTACATGGCGAATACCTGTCCACTTTCCCTATTGAGAAAATGTACCAAGACGTTCTTTTGCCTAATTTTACAGAAAAAGACGTGCAGTATCAATAGTGCAACTGAAAAATCATTAGAAAATATGTTGAAATTGATATCAAATCAATTTGACTTTTCATTAACAGCAGGGGCGCATGCTGGATAACTTCCGGATAAATGTAAAATTGCTTAACAAGCTAAAGCTTCGTGGTAAATGATTCAACGTGCAGAGACTCCTTCAAACATTTCACTGGAGTTCCTTCAACAACTCTGCAAGCATGTTTAATATTTCCGACAAAATTTAAGTAACATTAATATAAAATGTGAAATTTTTCAGTCGTATGTTTAAGAATATTTTTTTTCAATGGATTCAATGGATTTTTTTTTATCAAAATCCTAATGTTTATTCTTAAAAAAAACGTATCGGGGTATAAAATAGATTTGATACAGTTAAAACTGAATTGCAATTGACTGCCATTTCTTGGTAATTTGATGACATATTTCAGCGAAACGTTTCAACCAAATCGCCATACATAAACCGAGTGTTCGGAATATGAGTCTGTTCGGAATTTGAGACAAAACGGTACTCCAGCGTTTTTAAAGCGACCATACGATTTGTAAAACCACACAACACGCTCGCGGAGAGCTTGCTGTTGCTCGACGCCATCTTCGATTGAACTGACAGCACCCGAGCGAAAAGAAACATGCCGCCTATTTCTATGGAGTCCAGATAGCAATAATTGTAAGAATTATTCTCTTGCAGGGAAGCTAATTAACGCTCTTTCTGTGATTAAGAAAGGTATTGAAATTATTCTCATTTTTTACTGAACGCCCGTTATTTTCATGAACCATGGGAAATAGAATACAATCATTTTCTAAAAAATTATCAACAAACATATTGCAAAAATGCTTACGACAATTTTGTCAAGAATATCTAGAGGGTGTGCTTTGGAAGCATTGTAGGAATTGCCCAACAGATTGTCAATAAATTTTTCTGGAGTGCCTTGAGAAATCGAGAGCTTCATTGGTCATCGCCAGCAGCACCACGCTCGTGCTGTGTATAACAAGCGAGCTTTGTTTAGCATAACCGGAAAACCGTTCTTGGGTTAATCCTTGAATTGTGCCAACGATTTATTAGAAAGCTCATGGAAATTCTTCACGCATATTCCAGTATTGTTTGTAAACGTCGCCACGCATATTTCAAAAACTGACTCGGATCTTAGAACGCCGTTGTTGTACTGAGGAGTCCAAATAAGTAGTATAAGTAAATATATAAATAAGTATTCTAAGATGGAGTGTGTTAGGAAACAGTGTAAGGATTTCAGGAAGTAAATGTCCGCAAGCTCCTTAGCAGTTCCGAAAATAAACTCAAGTACTCTAGGGACTTTCCGATGACGTAGTACACATGCTGTTTGAAAGACAGCTGTGTATTCAGGATCACTCCTAAATCCTTGACTTTTCTGACACGTTTGATTTCCGTTCATGACAAGGTATACTTGTACAATATCTGCTGTTTTTTTATGTGCGAAAATGAATTATCCGAGCTCTTGGACGAGTTTACCTCCGTTGAGTTAAGGATACACCAATCCGAAAAAACATTTAGATATCGTTGTAAATGATAACAGTCTTTGATGGAGCAAATACGACGGTACAGTTTAAGATCATTCGCATACGGTAATCAAGGTCCTTCAATTAACAGGTTCACATAATTTAAATAGATCAAGATGATCAATGGTCCTAAATGACTACTCTGCGGGATTCAGCATGTAGCTGCAAACGATGAGGAATAACAGTCTCCAATGATGACGACCAGGTGTCATGAAACATTGAAACCTTTGGAGAACACAGCCCTGTATCCCAAGTCGATCAAGTTTAGCGACAGTCACGTGATACTTTAGTCGAAAGCTGCAGTCAAGTTGGTGTAGATTACTTCGTTTTGAAAGCGTTTTGACATACCCTCAGTTATGTACGTAGTCAAATAAGGAGAGCAAGAAATACTTCCAGGAATGCCGATTGCAATTAATACAAGAACATCTACATCTGCCTATATAAATTCTGTAGTAATGATATCACTTCTTGTTAAATTATGAGTAGCACGATGCTTTGACTATCCTACCCAGGTATTTTTGTGCGTGGTACATGTCTTACTAGGGCGGTTCAAAATTTAAAAATGTTTGAGTATCCAATCTCCCATATCTTCCTTACCATTCTTAACATAAAAATATTGTTCTTCGTTGATGTGGACCAGCATTCTGTTCAAAATTACCTTTTGAAATAGTTTACTAATGGAGGAAAGCAAGCAGATTGGATGAAAGCTAAAAGCTTCTGCAGGATTTTTGTCCGTAAATGTTGGTACAACCTTCGAATGTTTCCATTTGTTAGGAAAATACGCCAACTGAAAACATTTGTTGAATTTATCAACAAAGAATGATAAGTTACTTTCTGGAAGTTTCTTGATGAGGATGAAAAAATTCCATCATCACCAGCAGCTTCCATATTGTTTTTTTTAATAACAATCCTCCCTTCTTCCAAATTGATTGTTTTCGAAATTGAGAATGTTTTCGAAATCCTAAATAACTTGAATTTCATTCAGACTAGTGAGCCCTTATTTAAAATTATGCGCGCTATCAAACTGCATACCAAGCTTTTGAGGAGCTTTATCGCAATTTATCAGCAATAATTTGTTTTTCATTTTTAAAACTCCGGCTTCTGAGGTTTTTTTTTATATTTTAAGTAATTTTCAAAAGGGCTTAGATCCAGGTGCCCAATGGAGAAATTTAATTCTCAAAAAATTGATTCTTAATTGTGTGAAATATTTTTTAATTTCTTTTTGCAGATCCTGTCATATAATTCTCAAAGCAGAATTGCGAGTGCGTTGAAATTGTCTTCTCCTTACGTTTTTAAGACGATTCAAGAGTTTTAGATCATCATCTATCACAGATTTGAATTTTACTTCACATTTTGGTATTACTGTGATAAATAATTGTTATGGTGTATCAGTCAGTCCAACTATCACCCAATTTTCCAGCTAGTAATATCGATTGACTTCAATCACCCAACAACGCAAACAAATCTCATGTCAAATGGTATTCCCCTAATTGACACCCGTCTTCCGGCAGGAATCCAACTTGGTCCCTCTGCCCGGCCTGCCTGCCTCATTTCTCTGCCGTCAAGGCTCAACCGCAAATCCTTCGCAAAGTTTGGGTTTTCTTCTTTATTGAATTGGCGCACCTTCGTCGCAAACGAGCACACAACGATAAAGGTTCACTTTCGAGACCGGTCGGTGTGGTGGCGAACACGAAATATCCTCGCTAAGGTGTTTTATATTTTGCGAATGCGGTCTTGCCTCTAGTTTAGGTGGAAAGCCTAATGCCAACCCAGCAACTGAAAGGAAAACGGGAGTTCGGCTTCTTTCTGGCGTTACGTTCTAACAAGAACAGAGCCTGCTTCTCAGTTCAGCGTTCCCATGATCACTTCCGCATTTTGCATGTGTTTATCGTGTAACAGATACGAAAATACTCTATAACCAGGGAAGTCCGAAAAACTTCCTTTACGAAAGGATCCTCGACTGATGGGATTCGAACCCACAATCCTCTTGCAGAATAGCCACGCGTTTACCGCCACAGCTATCTGGAACCCTAGAAAACGAGAGTTACGGGTGGATTTACTCCACTGCTTTGTACCACGGACATTTGGAAATAAATTGATTTCATTTTTCGGCTCCACTAGCATCATCAGACACGGATCCGTTCCTTTCTGAGGAAGGGACCAAGTTCTTGGGGGGATTAAGGTTGCTCTCTGTCTGTTTCAGTCTTTTTATGGCTCCGGAAAGGTGCGCGTTGAATTCAGGTTCACGATGATGACTACGGCTTCGTTTCGACGGAAGGTTAGACTTGTGCTAGACCGCAAAATTGCCACATATCGATGGGTGAAACGTTTATCGGGGTCCGCACGAAGTTACTGTTGTTTTAGCAGGCAAACAGTTGGGGAGGATGGTGGAAGTAAATCCTTCTTCCGCAGGAGGGGGTGGAGAGACCTATACCTGGGGAGTACCTTTCCGGTGAATGTTGGAGACACATATCGTGCTCGCAGTTTTTCTACTTACAGTTCCCCCGAACTGTTGAATCACCCACAATTTATGAATCAGCTGGTTCAAAAGACAAAATAACAATGAAATTTATCGCAAAAGTGAATTACTTATAGCATCTTTTCAGAAACAAAGCCCAGAGCCTGCTTCTTAATAACCCTATCTCAATAGGGTTCTTATGATCACTTCCATAGTTATTAACTAAGAACCTTCTAAGCCATTTGACTTTTTTTGTTGCATGTGTATATCGTGTGGTAAGTTCAAAAATATTCTATGTCCAAGGGAATCGAGAATATTTTCAAATCTAAAAGATCTTCAGCCAGTGGTACTCGAACCCACGACCCTCAAGGGCCTTCCTTAGTCGAGTAGATAGAGTCCGCGGCTACAAAGCACAGCCATGCTGAAGGTGTTTAAGTTCGATTTCCGGTCGGTCAAGAATTTTTTCGTAATGGAAATTTCCTTGACTTCCCTGGACTAAAGTATCATCGTACCTGCCACACGATATACGAATGCTAAAATGGCAATTCTAGCTCTCAGTAACTGTAGAAGTGCTCACTGAACACTAAGCTGAGAAGCTGGCTCTGTCCCAGTGAGAACGTAATGCCAAGAAGAAAAAGAAAAAGGAGAAGGATAAAAAATCCTTGACAGCAAATAGGGTCTTTAATCCTTGTCCCTATTTTAGTTCCAAACGCTCAAATTAAGGCTAAATCCACATGGTTGCTCAATTTTTAAATGTTTTTCATTCGTTTAAGCCCAAAAAACTATTTTTCCGGGTTTTAAGATTTTGTCACATTTCCCTTGGCTTAAACTAGATTGGGTGTTTTTTGTTTTCCGTGTCCCTTCCAAAATGTCAGATAAGAACAATCCCAGTGTTAAAAAGTTGAACCCATGTGGAATTTTTCTCAACTAAGTCAACGTCAAACATGATCAAAAGTGCCAAGGTTCAAATGTGGACCAATTTTAAAAATTAAAGTTTTAGTATGATATCACCGTTATTTGAGCGTTAAAATTTGTAATAGCAAGAACACCCCTTATCGTTTGAGGTGAACCAGCCACGGGCTGAAAGCCTCGTTAATAAAGACAATAATAATAATAATAACCCCCTATCGTGTTACAGTGGGATTTCGTTTTTGGCAACAAAGTTTAAATTTTCAGTTGCCAAAAACGGAACCGTGCCAAAATCGGAACCCATATTTCAATTTTTTTTTTCAACTGTTGGTTTTGAAAACATCATTACAATGTTGATACATCATTTTTATGGAACCATAAGGCGTTGAGACTTCGAAAAGGTTCACTTCGAAGCATTTTTTCGAAGGATTATACTATGCTATGAATCTATAGCCCCGTAATGTTAAATCTGGCAAACGTTTTTCTGGTGGCGTTTTTACGCCTCAACGTCTTCAATTATTTTTTAGAAGCTTTAAGTATAATTTTTGTATAAGAGAGCCTTGTAGAACCAATAATCCCGTAAGTGACCTTTATTCAAGAACTGGACATTTTCTTACAACTATGAGAGAAAACGAAAAAAAAAATATTTTCTTATAAAGACGTATTTATGAATCAAAAGCGCTGGGTATTGCAAAATGGCATTAGCTTTTTTCTAATTGTATGAGAATTTAAAATCAGTTTAACTTTAGACTTTAACGTAAAATTTGAAAAATTTGGGCGGTTCTGATAATGGATGGTTGACTGCAATCAAAAGGGCAAATATAAACATGAGATGATGCATAAACGTGACTCGTGATTTGTAGAATTTAGTTTTTACTTGAAATAATTTTAAATTGAGCTTGATATATGTTTGACACCTACCTTATAAAATCAACTGAAATTCACAGAATCCTGTTATGAAATCTCAAGTATCTGAAAGGAATCTTCAGGTTCTCATAAGGGATCTACAGAAAAAAAACGCTTGAGCTCTAAAGCATCTTGCCAAGCACCCGTAGGATCTCGCATAGAGTTCTCAGGATCTTGCTAAGGATTTTGCTAGGAGTAAACATTTTGGAATTCCGCTGCGATGTTGCTGAAAATTCTCATGTCTGCGATGAAAAAAAAACATTTAAAGTTTATTATCATTAGGCTACCACTAGCGCACCTCAAATTCCTCTGGGAACCTTTTCAACTGCCCAAGCTTTTGACATAAATTTTAAAAATACTACTAGGAATTCACATTATCCCGCTTAAAAATTACAGGACGCTCTAGAGTTTATTAGGAATTACCAGATTTTGAATAAATTCTTAGATCCCTCAAGAAGCCCTCTTGTCCACTTGGAATCTGCAGATATCCTCACGATTTCGATAAAATTTCTGAAAAGTTCCACAAGAATTAAGAATTCCTTAAGGATTCTCCAGGGTACAGTTAGGGAACTCATAGACTCAGCTCGTAAGGAACATTTTGATGTTGTTGAGACCCGTATCCTTGATTAACAATCTTGTACAGAATTCTGGATCATCCTTAACAAATCTAACGCCTTACAGAGCCTATAGAAAAGAGGGAACGTAGCTTTAAATAGTTGACGCAGAAAGATCAATATACACACCAATACCACCGTAGTTATCGCACGCTTCAATGATATTATTGAGAATAAATTGTAGTTTGGCCGTACTCGCATTTGTCATGTTAATTAATTAAATTTATTAAAAGTTATGATACATGACATTTTGCTGTACATATTTGTAACTATTACTGCGGTGTTTTTTTACATGCGCAATGTATGTAAATGCATAATATAATGACAGTGAGCCAAGAAGTTGAGACAAGTTTTATGATTATAACTCTGTGTGAGTCATAGATTTTTTGTTGCTCTTATGTCGGTGCTGGTGCTTTGTTCAAACAAGTTGTTCCGAATCTGAAGAAAAGTGTTTTTTATTGTATCACCTACTGGCAGACTCAAGTGGGATGGTCACTTGATATGAATGCCTAAGAAAAAAGATTGATCTTCAGTTGAGATACTGGTGGAGATTATTGGTCTCATGAAACGTTGTCAATGTACGACCAATGACCATTCTGAAGTAAATAAGCGCGTACCCGAGTCCTTAGTAGTTGGTGAGATTTGGAAAAATATCGACGAAAATGGAGCTCTGAAATGTAATTGGTGTGGAGTTGACATGCTATTCAAATGACTAAAGCAACAGACACGATAATATTTACAAAAAAATTAAAATTTTAATGGTATTGAAAAATGCTGCCAAAAACGGATCCATTTTGTTGCCAAAATCGAGGGTGACAAAATCGAAGCATGCCAAAACGGAATCCCACTGTATTTAGCAAAATCAAGATTAATAGTGACTACAGTAATGTCTCGATTTTGTCAGACCCACTTGCTGAATAGCTGAATTCAAAAGATTTTAGTAAGATCATATAATATAATTCAAATAATTACAAAAAGGCCATCGGAAATCCGAAGATTCTAATCGAAATCTGAAAGAATCCCACCCAAATTTCAAAAATTCCTGAACAAATTTGAAATGTTTTGATCGGAATCTCTAAGATTTCCACATAATTTCAAAAGCTTCTCAATTCTCGGCGAATTCCAAAAAATCCTCAAAATCTCTGAACTTTTACCGGACTAAAATTTGAAGCCTACTAGAATCCTCACCAATTTTGGTATTTTGAAATAAGTTCAGAAACACCTCCGAAACTCACAAAATAACGCTACGGACCTCTTGTTTGTTTCAAGCATCAACATACCACTATTTAACTAAAATAGACGTTGACGTTTTCAAAAATATCACAACACGTCTAGTTTTTGAGATATTGATTGTTGAAAATGCAGAATTTGACGATGTCCACCAACTTGCATGCAAGTTTACCTGCATGTATGACAATTTATTTGCTTAATTTGCCACACAATTTAAACTTGATTTGTTAAACAATACTTATCAATAGAGCTCATAACACTTTCGGTGCTTAAAGGCTATTTTTTGATAGCTTAGAAAAGCATTGTTTTTTTTTTGCCATGAACGAGAAACAAATAATTTTATATGGAGACTGTCAGCATGTTGAAAAAGTTGATTTAATCTAACTTTAATCGTGCAATTTAATCCAAATTATATGCCTGGTAGATTAGATCACTAAAATGATTGATAAACAATACTCTAAATTTCAAGAAATTATCGATTAAACCAGTGTTGTATACAACTTTGGTGACCCTTCGGTCGAAATTGTGACGTACAAGAAGAATTTTTAAAACGGCTTAATTCAGCAAACCCAAATCGTCCAGAGACACATAAGTCGATCCTTGAGACACGCAAAAATGTCATTTTTGTTACACTGTGTTATTATCATAATGACAAAATTTCCACTAAAAACTCGAACTGTTTAACATTCCTATATTTTCAGCGGAACCTTAAGAAGTCACAAGCTTTCTACTAAAATCCAAGAATACCTCGCAATAACATCGTATCACTATGAGTTTTACTCATATGTAAGTAGCAACCTTTGAAGCTAACTATACCAGTAGCTTGTATAGTTAAATAAAACCCTCATTCAAATCTAAAAAAAAATCCAAACTCTTTTATATTTTTTACCGTCCTTACGATAAATATTGTGCTTTGAGAAATTTTAAGCTATTTCGGTGGTGACTTATAGGTGGCCCAAATACGGATTGTGTTACTTTTCCTCAAATTTCGTTTCCACAAAAGCTAGTTCCCCGAACGACATTTTTCTCCGAACGCCATTTCCTCGAATGACCCGGTTCCGCAAAAAGTGATGCAGTAAAAATGTTCAATTCAAAAAGCCCCAAGACAAACGGATAATACGCCCTACAACATAGGGGTTATTTGCCCCAGAACTGGTAGCTTATTCTTCTTCTTCTTCTTCTTCTTTTTCTTCTTCTTCTTCTTCTTCTTCTTCTTCTTCTTCTTCTTCTTCTTCTTAGACGTTGTTACCCACTTTACGCCCACCGCAATTTCTCGGCTGTCGTTCAGTTGTTTCTAGTGAAATTTGGGCGGGTAAAAGCTCAGTGGCATAGCAAGGGTTTTTGAGGCCCGGTGTGGAGTTCGATGTAGGAGCCTTCAAAATTAAGGTGAACGCCGTCTAAGTGTAAGACGCTAATGTAATACCGACTGTTGAAATAAACATTGAACAAATAGCTTTTGTATAATAATGACTAAAGTGAGATTGTCCGACATTTCCCCGAAAACCATTTCCCTGAATACAATTTCCTCGAATGACGTTTTCCCGAATGAACCATTTCCCCGAAAAACTCGTAATATTATTGACATAAGCTATTCATGATCATGCTGCTAAAAAATATTTAACGTGCTAGCTGATGTAAGAGTAGACAACAATTGATTAATTTATTATAAAATCCATTTGTTTAAAGTAACAGTTGTTCAAAATAATGCATTTGACTCAAACAACTTTGATTTTTTGTGATAGCCTGATGAAAAAAATGAGCACATGATAGGCAGTTTCATAGATATTTGTCTTATATAGTCGAACATTCGGCTTAGTTTTGCCTTCTAATTTTAAATTCTTAACACAATTTGGGGGCCCCTATGAACTCGAGTCATTCAGCACATTCAAGCTGACATTCAGAAAAAAGTAGTACATCATCAAAGGATTACGCTACCTTTCCCAGAATGTTGTTTCCGCGAATGACGTTTCCCCTAATGACCGTTTTCCGAATGACCCGTTTCCGCAAAAAGTGATGCAGTTCTAAAATGCGCATAAACAGTCTTCAATGAATGAGTGGTGAACTAGAAAGAACGACGGGCAATCAAAAGATATTCGGACATTCTCGACAAAACGCATATTGCCAAAAATGCTGTGGCATGTGGAACTCAAAAGAACCGCCTATCAAATAAAGAAGGGTGTATAACAGAGAATAGATTCGTTCATCACTTTTTAATGTATGAAGCTTAACAAGTATGAAACACAAAATATTTCGAATGCCGGTTCTTCGGAAACCCCGTTTCCCCGAACAGCCTATTTAGGGAAAACGGGGATTCCGGAGAACTGGTAATCGGGGAAACGACATTCAGGAAAAAGTAGCACAACCAAAATAAAGTGGCCCAAGAGTTTATTTTCATGATAAATAGCTCAATTCAAAGCAAATATTATAAATGTCATGGTGGTTCGAATGGTTTTCATTACTCCAAATATTATTGAAATTGGGATTTGGAAAATTTATGGCTATTTGTTAATTTTGAAAGTTTAAATTGTAATATTCGGTAAAACTTTCATTGCATGGCACAACATAAAAATGATTTTTTCTTATTTTTTATGTAAGGGGGTTACCAGAACTACTTAAAGAACGTCTAAATAGGTAATAGTTTTTGTATAAATGTTTCGAAACTATTTATAGCTCTTAGTGGGGTAACAGTTCGAGGTATAATAATCTACATCTGATCTTTAAATTTAGCGACACATGCCTTACCTTATCAACTTATAGTGCACTTTTTCTTAAAGAATTTAAATATCCTTCTGTCACAATATAATAAATCCAGAAAAACAAAAAACTCAATGCAGTTTTATTGAGAACTCCTGAACCCAACTCATTAGCAGTGCTGAGATAATAAAATTAAGATTCAATTTTTATTAAATTTGTTTTACCAAATTAGGATGATATTGTTGTATTATAACACAGAACACCTAGATATAAGAAATGTTTGTAATGTTTGGAATGATACTAATAAAGAATTAAAAAAAATAAATAAATATCCATTTTATTATGGCATTCGGTAAAATGGTGTTCGGCCAAACGGCATTCGACCAAATGGCCGAGCACAAGGGCGAAATTTCGATCGAGATTTTAAACTGTTATAACTAAAAATGGATCAATATGTTCACACAAGTATGTTCAGCAAAATTGTAGCTAATATGTTGAAGATCAGTATTTATTTTGTTTTAACTTTTATTGCTCCATCTTACTCTATATGTCCTAAGTATTTTCATCATTTTTAAATCCTTTCTATTGCATGTTTTGCCTTAAGTAACTAATTTGTCTAAGTGGTTCAGCGACAAAATGTCGAAAGTCAAAATTTGGTAAGCCAAAACGTCGAAAGGGAAAAAACTTGGAATTATTTATTTTTTTTTGGAAAAAAATCATTCTTCCAAGAAATTGTCATGCCCTTCCAATTCTCGCCGTTCAACGTTATGTCCTTTCGATGTTTTGAAATTTGATGTTTTGAAATTTGATGTTTTGGAATTTGACGTTTTGTCACTCAATTTGACAGATACACAAACTCTCAAATGATTCCTCATTATGGGACCAGTGTACCTTTCCAGAGAATATGGAAAAGTTGCTTCGATTCCTTCTCGCCAGGCTTGGCGACAAAGATATTTGGCCTGGGAATTCCCTGGAAGATTAGATCAACCAACAAGGCAACGTGCGCGCGCCCAACGGATGTCGTCTTGGAGATCGGCTTACCACCCAATGTGATGTCCATGTAGGTAGGTACAACAAACGACTACGTATTGCTCTCTGTATATTCGGTTCTCTAATCACTGGATTGTGTGCGGCGGGAGCATTCAAGCTTAGGACAAGGGTTGTTCATCAATTTGTACCCCCAGCCAGCATTAGAGGCGTAGAGTAAAGTGGGGCAAAAGTTCGAGTTAGGAAAAAGATATTTCTGTCACAAAAGTATAGATGTTTTGTGATTCAGTCAGCGAATATTTGTCCCATACTTGTTTCGAACTCATGCCAAAAGTTCGTTTTAGACAAGCAAATCTGAAACTGTTATAGCCGTGGTTATAACTTAGTTATTGGTAAACA
Source organism: Aedes aegypti (assembly GCF_002204515.2). Lineage (NCBI taxonomy): Eukaryota > Metazoa > Arthropoda > Insecta > Diptera > Culicidae > Aedes > Aedes aegypti. The sequence continues at coordinate 115,191,203 of NC_035107.1, read as the reverse complement.
TTGTAAGGCAAGTTTGTTCAGTAAAACTTTAGGTTGTGTGATATATGATTCTTTTTAACTGTCATACTTTTTGAGAAAGATTGACTAAAATCGAACTTTTGCCCCACCTCACTTTACGTGTGTATGTAGGGATGTATGATTGCGGCGGGTTGACGAAGGGACAAGTCACTGTGGGAATTATTTTGGATCCAGCTCGGTTGGGTTTTTTGGTTGTTTGTGTCAGATTGAGCCAAAGCCTGCCTAACGAACGTTGGGTTCGAGGTTCGTCGGAATGGATCGTTAGGGATTTGCGCTAAAGCGAGGGACAAACAATTGGTTAATAAAATTACCACTGCTGGCTGGAAGCGACTTTTGGCCGTCGATTGGGCTTTGGTGGATGCGATCTGGATTGTTTGATTAGAAGAATCACAGTTGTTGCTCAGGAGAACGGGGAAAAAGTCATAAGTTTGCTGAGGTAAATTTGTGTTTTTGTGTGTTTCCACAAGAAGACGTTGGTAATGTACTATCATTGTCCAAATTTTCATATATTTGAAGCCCTCATTTAATTTAAGAACAACATTTTGATTGATCCTAGAGATTTAATCATCGTGGGTCCTGCGATAACATTAACACTAAGAGTTTACGTGACCTGGATATAATCTACACGTTTGTCAAAGAGAAAAACCCCAAAAAAATCAAACATCTTTCATGTTCCGCACGAATCATTGCCTTCACGGAATTGCCAATCGCATATTCGCAGCACCGAATTCATCCCGTGTGTATTTACCATAACTATAAAAGCTTTCCTCTTCGCTCAAACTGCCTACAAAGCTGCATGCTGTGCAAAAAAATGCCGGATGCTTCTTTGAAGCAGCTGGAGCTTCTTCGAAGGCACCCGATAACTGGAGGGCCATCCAAGAAAAACAAAATATGAAAAATCCTAATCATCGGGAAAAGTAAACAACCGTAGCAAATAGACTTGTATGTACCTACAAAACGAGAGAAAGAAATCAAACGAAACGAACGAACGATTGCTCGCATCAGATCGGCGGATTTTGTCCCCCACGTGTGCACCCACCCATAATAATTCCTCCTTAACGAACGAGTACACGGAAAAGGAAGGAGCTTCTGCGACGCTGTCTATCACGACGGCTCTATGGATTCAGTTTGCTTCTTTTGCAGCGTTGCATATAGGAGTGATTATGGTCAATCATGACCAAAAATATGTTTTGCCCTTTTGTGGAGTTTCTATTATCATTCCTATCATCATCAACATTTTTCGTAATTTTTAACTGAAATTTTTGATACTTTGGGTGCAATCATCATTCATAGACGAATAAAACATCAACTGTTTTCATCATTTGAAACTAAAGTTTTTGAAACTTTGGGTGTTTCTGTTGAAACGCATCTTGGTAAATATACTTTCATAGCTGCCAATTTACCTTTTAAATGCACTGGGCAGCAAGGTAATTTGCTCCAAACTGACTTGCAAAAATTGACTCGTAATAAGTCAAAAATGTTTGTCATTGGTGACAATAATGCCAAACATCGATCATGGAATATTCCACAAATTAATTCCAACGGCAGAATGTTATTTGATGAGTGATCTTTAGGATGTTTTTTAATTCAATACCCTGATAGCCTTACTTGTTTTTCCCCTTCTAGAAATATTTCTATAAACGATTTGGTCTTAAACCGATTCTAGTCACCTTTGTAGCCAACTGGTAACTCACGCTGGTTTTGATTCTGGTCATGTTACCATATTTTTTCTTCTGTTTTCGACGTATCCTCAATGTTGTTAAGAGGCTTTGTTCAAAAATATAACAGGATCAAAAATCTATTTATTTCAAATTTGAAATTAAGGCCACATATCAGTTTTAGCAACTCCTCCATGCATCGTCGAAGGAATATAGTTGATAAGAAAAATAAATATGTATACAAATGAAACGAACGATCGAACGGAACGAAACGAAAAAAACGAACAAACGATGCGGTGATTGGAAAAGCATACCAACTGGAAGTGAATATAGGCGGCTTCCCCCGGTCGGATCTCCGCTGCGCAACAACTTCAACGTGGATTCAGGCGCGTCTTGCGACGTTTTCACTGCCGTAATAAAATAATGGCAACCCCCGGAATAAGGTGGACCCAGACAGAGACGGACGGTGAAGATGTTCCGCTGACTATGGTGCCCGGGAGCGTGTATTTTCCTATTGGAAATATGTTCTTCCGACGGTAGCGGTAAATGAATTCACATTTATTGGAATTGCAAATTGAACCAATTTCTGTAATCTACGGCGGTGAAATGTGCGCGCAGATGCTCACAGAACTGCGATTTGAATATTCAGGGACATGCTTCTCTGAATGGGTGCAACTAATTGTTGAGTTGTCTAATTCGTAACTGATGATGTGCCGGTTTTGCATTGTATCTGATATATTGTTTCTCAAGAAAATGATTCATTGTTTGTGTGTACATTCTTCTTTTGTATTAAATCGTTCATTAGTATAATTTCAAACATCAAATTCATTACTTATGATAAGGTGTTCTGTGTAAGCTGGTTCATATATAATTGAGTCACACAGACGAGTGTGCCTTTGTGAAGGTCACAGGGGAAGCTATCGATCAGTGGGTAGTGGACCAATACAACAAGTTCGATTACGACGTCAAAGGTGTCGAATATAAGCTACGGCTCCACATGGCGGACGGATGCGTGGATGTGAGGGTCCACGATCCACGACAGAAAGCACTACAAACGAACAGATCCGGAGACATATGGAGGCTTGCGGTGATGTTCTGTCCGTACAGAAACTGTTATGTTACTCCAAAACGAAGCTAGGAAACGGTACTTTCCAAGACTCTCATCAGGTATTCGCCTAGTGAGTATGGTTCTCAGAGAGCACATTATATCGTATAACACGATTAGAGATGGGCAAAACGGCTTTTTTTAGAGAACGATCCGAATCACTCACTCTATTGAATCGGATCTTTTGAACGGTTTAGTGGCTCAGCGGCTCGTAAAGAAAGGGCAAACTGAACCGAGCGTACGGATCAAAGGTTCATTCCGTGTCGCCCGCCATGTGATGTACGATTTTTTGCTTCCTCATTCTTCTCCAGAAACTCACGATTCGACCGGGCACGAACACGATATTCGGCCGATTTCTGCAGACTGAACTGCCGTGAATCGCAAGTCAGTCCCATCTGCATTTTTGTCAAAATTGAGTTGAGTTCAGTTTTCAACATATCTTTGAATGCCTTTTCAGCTACATTGTTGATACAATATACTTTGTTCGGAAAAATAAGAAGAAGTAGCAAGTCAAAAAAGTAATCGCATATCAGTCCCACAAGAAAATTCCACACCGTGTGACACAAAAATGAACCGTGTTTGATCACCTTTATATTTTTCTCACATAGATATCATAGTGAAAAGCAAATTTTTTAAAGTTTCATCAAGATTGGAACATGTTCAAATTTTCTGGATTTTTTAAATATTCGTATGGAAAACGAGTTTGTAAACTTCAAAGCCGATTATCTCAATGCCTACTTTTTACAGATGAGACTGAATTGCGATTCACGGCAGTGAACCATACGAATGATACAAAACTATGTTCTTTGCCGTTAAAATAGTTGTTTTCTCTCTTTATCTTTAATTTGCATTTAATTCAAGTGAAACCAAACATTAATAGTTATGTTCGCAGCTTCGTGAAGCATACGATTACTATTTAGGAGACCGCTCGGTACTTCCAACAATAAACCTTATCAAAGGTAAGATGCTACGTTGACAAAGTGAGTTGAGTAATACGTTCGTACATGCGAATGAAAGCTTTGTCTCTATTGAACCAACCAATCCTTCCAATTGAGAGAAAACAGACGCAAAAGAACCATTATCAATCGACTCGATCTATCCGACACTGAATACTTAGAGGATTTTACAGAGATAGAAAACTATGTCTATGAACACTTTCGAGACATGTACTCTAAAAGAGAGGAAACTATCAACACCGAATTTAAGATGGTCAAATGCATTCCAGGCGATAGTAGAGCAGATTACAATTTCATGGACACAATTTGTACGGAGGAAATTTACTTTGTCATTAAAGGAAGCGCTTCTAAAAACGCTGGTCTGAATGGGATGACGAAAGAGTTTTGCACTAAGGCGTTCGATATAATCCACGTTTGTCTTAACCTCAGACTAAACGAAGCTTTGAGGGAGGGATTCACGTCTGATCTCACAAACGGTGTAATAGTCATTATTAACATGAAAGGCTCCAATAACACACTCAAGTCCTATTGGCTTATTTCTCTTCTCAATGTAGATTTCAAACTTTTATCTCGAATCCTGAAAACTCAGTTTTAAAGAGTGAGGACGCAATATTCGTTATCAATAGCACTCAAAAATGGTGGGGCTCAGATAGCCGTAGCGATAAACGTGCAGCTATTCAGCAAGACCAAGCTAAGGGTCGTGGGTTCGAATCCCACAGGTCATTGGCATAGTAGGCTCTCAGTTAATAACTGTGGAAGTGCTCATAAGAACACTAAGCTGAGAAGCAGGCTCTATCCCAGTGGGGACGTAACGCCAGAAAGTAGAAGAAGAAGCTCTCAAAAATACTCCAATCATAAACGAAACATATACCAAATCAAATTGAGCTTGAAAGATCGCATAGCACACTTCTGATAGCATCCCTTTATAGGCACTCTTTCAAACTCCCACATATTAGTTGATGGTCATACCTCTTGTGAGTTCCCGGTGCAGAGCGACCCTATAGTTTGCACGCTTGACATAACCTTGGAACTCCATTTAAAAAATGTCAACGACTCTAGCAGTGAATGTCAACTCCATATAAAAAAAATCCTGAACAATTCCAGCAGTGCATGTCAAAGAGTAGGACAGTCAATTGAGCGTGAAGAAAGAGGGACAGAGAAGGAGATTTTTTCGTGACGTCATCATGCACTCTTCTATTGCTATGAATTTATCTACCATTTACCTACAACCACTGAGGTTTGCTTTTGCAAACCTGGAGCGTCTGTACTCCATGTTAGGAGCGGCTCAGAACAGCGTCTGTTCCCCATGTCAGGGGCGGCTGATCATCGTCCGAGTGCCAGAGAAGGACTCTAAGCTAATCTGCGCACTATGGCCCTCCGAACATTTAGGGGAAATACTGCCCATAACTGCATAACAGTCACATTCGACATTTTTGACAAATTGGAGTTAATACCATGGAGAGTCATCACATGATAAATACTTTCGATCAACTTATTGAAATCTGTGAGATTGTTCTAGAATATTCGAAAAAAATACCAAGTTGTTTTGTCACATTGGTAATTATAACCGCATAACAGTCACATTGAGATTATAAATAAGCCTCCTAATATAGCAACGAAATTTCTATCAAAATTATTTTCTGACTTTACACCTAGTATGCGATATGAGTTGTACAAAATATCAGCCTCAAATAAGCACTTTTGAATTCCTGGTAATTTTTAGAAATTTAAGTTTCCTCCCATACTAACATAAAATGCACACTTGGTATTCCATTTACTCAATGCCTACTTTTGTCGAATGTTACAAATATGCAGTTATGGGCAGAATAGTCCTCCGGAAATCTAAGGGGTTGGTGTCAGGCCCTGCAAGCCAACCGTAAAAACACATCAGCACAGGAACGTCAACGAGAGATTACGGAACGGAACAATCGGCAAATACCACAGCGACGAAAAAGGACTAGCGATTGGAAACTCGGTACGTGGAACTGCAAATCTTTCAACTTCATTGGAAGTACTCGCATAGTCTTCGATGTAATGAAGACCCGCGGTTTCGACATCGTTGCGCTGCAGGAGGTGTGCTGGACAGGAGCATTGGTGCGAACGTTTAGAGGTAATCATACCATCTACCAGAGCTGCGGCAACACACGCGAGCTGGGAACAGCTTTCATTGTGATGGGTGATATGCAAAGGCGCGTGATCGGGTGGTGGCCGATCAACGAACGAATGTGCAAGTTAAGAATCAAAGGCCGATTCTTTAACTTCAGCATAATCAACGTGCATAGCCCATACTCCGGAAGCACTGATGATGACAAGGACGCATTTTACGCGCAGCTCGAACGCGAGTACGACCGCTGCCCAAGCCACGGCGTCATAGGAGATTTGAACGCTCAGGTTGGCCAGGAGGAGGAGTTCAGACCGACGATTGGAAAGTTCAGCGCCCACTTGCTGACGAACGAGAACGGCCTACGACTGATAGATTTTGCCGCCTCCAAGAATATGACCATTCGTAGCACCTATTTCCAGCACAGCCTCTCGTATTGGTACACCTGGAGATCACCTCAGCAGACAGAATCGCAAATCGACCACGTTTTGATCGATGAACGGCACTTCTCCGACATAACCGACGTCAGAACCTTTCGTGGCGCTAACATTGACTCCGACCACTACCTGGTGATGGTGAAACTGCACCTAAAACTATCCGTCATCAATGATGTACGATACCGACACCCGCCCCGGTACAATCTAGAGCGGTTGAAACAACCGGATGTCGCCAATGCGTACGCGCAGCATCTTGAGGACAGTCAAAGCAGCCATTAACGACGCTGCCGAAAGCATTGTCGGATATGTGGAACGGAGCTCAAGAAACGATTGGTTCGACGAGAAGTGCTACTTTGTTTTAGAGGAGAAGAATGCAGCGCGGGCTGCAATGCTGCAGCATGGTACGCGGCAAAACGTGGAACGATACAGACTGAAGCGGAAACAGCAAACCCGCCTATTCCGGGACAAAAAGCGCCGCCTGGAAGAGGTGGAATGCCAAGAGATGGAGTTGCTGTACCGTTCTCAAGAAACGCGGAAGTTCTATCAGAAGCTCATCACATCCCGCAAAGGCTTCGTGTCGCGAGCTGAGATGTGCCGGGATAAGGATGGGAGCATCTTGACGGACGGACGCGAGGTGATCGAAAGGTGGAAGCAGCACTACGATGATCACCTGAATGGCGCAGAGAATACAGGCACAGAAGGTCAGGACAACGAAGGCGATGGCTACGTCAGCACAGCGGACAGCGGAAACCAACCAGCTCCCACGATGGGGGAAGTTAAGGATGCCATTCAACAGCTCAAGAACAACAAGGCAAAGGCAAAGGCTTCGTGCCGCGAGCTGAGATGTGCCGGGATAAGGATGGGAGCATCTTGACGGACGGACGCGAGGTGATCGAAAGGTGGAAGCAGCACTACGATGATCACCTGAATGGCGCAGAGAATACAGGCACAGAAGGTCAGGACAACGAAGGCGATGGCTACGTCAGCACAGCGGACAGCGGAAACCAACCAGCTCCCACGATGGGGGAAGTTAAGGATGCCATTCAACAGCTCAAGAACAACAAGGCAAAGGCAAAGGCTTCGTGCCGCGAGCTGAGATGTGCCGGGATAAGGATGGGAGCATCTTGACGGACGGACGCGAGGTGATCGAAAGGTGGAAGCAGCACTAAGATGATCACCTGAATGGCGCAGAGAATACAGGCACAGAAGGTCAAGACAACGAAGGCGATGGCTACGTCAGCACAGCGGACAGCGGAAACCAACCAGCTCCCACGATGGGGGAAGTTAAGGATGCCATTCAACAGCTCAAAACAACAAGGCCGCTGGCAAGGATGGTATCGGAGCTGAACTCATAAAGATGGGCCCGGACAGGTTGGCCGCTTGTCTGCATCGGCTGATAGTCAGAATCTGGGAAACGGAACAACAACCGGAGGAGTGGAAGCAAGGCGTTATATGCCCTATCTACAAAAAGGGTGACAAACTGGAGTGTGCAAATTATCGTGCAATCACCATTCTAAACGCCGCCTACAAAGTGCTATCCCAGATTCTCTTCCGTCGTCTATCACCTATAGCAAACGAGTTCATGGGAAGTTATCAAGCAGGTTTCATCGACGGCCGCTCGACAACGGACCAGATCTTTTCCGTGCGGCAAATCCTCCAGAAATGCCGTGAGTACCAGGTCCCTACGCACCATTTGTTCATCGATTTCAAGGCGGCAAACGATAGTATCGACCGCGTAGAGCTATGGAAAATCATGGACGAGAACAGCTTTCCCGGGACGCTCACAAGATTGATCAGAGCAATGATGGACGGTGTGCAAAACTGCATGAAGATCTCAGGCGAACACTCCAGTTCGTTCGAGTCTCTGCGGGGACTACGACAGGGCGATGGACTTTCGTGCCTGTTGTTCAATATTGCGCTTGAAGGTGTCATGCGGAGAGCCGGACTTAACAGTCGAGGCACGATTTTCACGAGATCCGGACAATTTGTTTGCTTCGTGGACGACAAGGATATTATTGGGAGAAAATTTGAAACGGTGTCAGATTTGTTCACCCGCCTAAAACGCGAAGCAACAAGAGTCGAGCTAATGGTGAATGCGTCGAAAACAAAGTACATACTGGTTGGCAGAACTGAGCGCGACAGGACCCGCCTAGGAAGCAGTGTTACGATTGACGGAGATACCTTCAAGGTGGTGAACGAGTTCGTCTACCTCGGAGCCTTGTTGACGGCTGACATCAGTGTTAGTCGGGAAATACGAAGACGCATCATCAGCGGAAGTCGTGCCTACTATGGGTGGATCTAGGTGGATTGACCAGGTGCACCAGGACCTGGAGAGCGTGGGTCACAGTCGAGGATGGAGAGAAGCGGCCATGAACCGAGTGAATTGGCGAATTATTGTTGGCGAGGCTTTATCAAGATAATTGGTGTAAAGCCAAATAAACGAAACGTTTCATACGAAGGTATTATTGTCGATATGAATTCATCAACAACTTCATAAAAGCTCAAAATCACAATTTATGTCATTTGGTAGTGAGAACATGATTTTGCGTAGGATACCATATCGCCAGGTTGTATCGTACGCTTTCGATAGATCCAGGGACGCTACCAAGCATCGACTGTTGGTAGTGATCTCTCTAGTTTAGCGAAGTATGTATCGGTGCCATGCTCAGCACGAAAAGCGTGTTGAAACTTGTCAAGGCGCCCACTCGATTCTTATTCGGTGATGAGGCCACGGTTGACAATTCGCTCAAGAAGCTTCGTCATGCAGCTAGTAAGCGGGATTTGACGAAAGGTAGTAGGCCCGGAATCTTGACAAGTTGGCTTCGGGATGGGAACGATCAGAGCATTTCGCCAGCTGGAAGGAAAATCACCACTGTACCAGATTTTGTTGAGGAGCTCAAGCAGAATCATTTTCACGGATATAGGAAGTCGTCTCAGCAGCTGATACTCTATCAAATCGATACCTGTCGAGGCACCTCACCCTTTGTCGAGAGTCCACAGAAGTTCGGCTAGGGTAATGTCAGTGTTGTACACGTCGCCGGTATTAGGCGAAACATCTATGGACACTCTCTCAGCTGCCATTCTTGCCATCTGAAACGATGGAGGGTAGCTACTCTCGTCTAGCTAAATGTCGATGATCTTTTACCGTAGTTCGTCGCTAGTTCTTCTGTTACTTGTTCAGGGTCATCTAGGAATACGTTTGGCCATTTGAGAACAACTGGGAGTCACTGCCGATTTCCGCGCAGTTGTTGTTTGTCACATCGTCGCGTTGTTTGCTGATTTGGGTGGTCATATGGTATGGTATGGACATCGCAATTGGGAAGTGATCACTGTTGTGTGTGTCTGATAAGGTTCCCCAGGTGAACGTCTATGCCAGACTCTCTGAGCAGATGGTCACATCGATCGCCGAAGTGTTGCCGGAAGCCGGGTCGATGTGGGTAGCTGAGCCATCATTTGAGACTACCATTTGTTTCGTCAAGATTGTTTCGGCTATGAATAGCCCAAGCGCACTCGATAGGAGCGATCACCATGCGATGTGGTGCACGTTGAAGTTGCCTAGGAGTAACCTTCCAGCTGGTCGAACAATATCGTATACAATAGTGCATAAGAGTACAAAACTGGAGCGATATACGTACATGTGCCATAAGGCTGCATGCAAAATGTGCGTATATCGCGTCCACTTTTGTACTCATATATATTATCAAATACGATGGTGTGTTTACTGGGCAGTGTGATCTGGTACTAAGTTTAACTTGGCGTTATGTTTATCGACACAACGGTTGCATGGATCATTTGTCTATCAAAACCATAATAAATCATACCTTGCTCGGTTACTCGCGAGTAAACGTTCCCGAGATTGTTGCTACTTCTTTTGACATGTTCTCCCGAGCAGACGGGTGCGGACTTACTCACACCTAGCCAGTTCCCGAGTCTGTGATGTTTGTTATGTGTTGGTACAGAGTGGATGGTATCTAAGTGGATTTGCAGTGTCGTGTAGGATTCCATCGGCTACGGAGGTGAGTTCGTCATCAACGGGTTGGAGTAAGACGTCCCGGATGACTCCTTAAGCCTGCCGTACTTGCGTCGGAAGAGGTACTACACTTTCCCTACTTCCGAACCGAAAAGTCTCGTTGTCCGTATTCATGCGTAGGTCGTTGTTGTATTCCGAACATTGTTCGAGAGTGAGGTTATCGAAGCCGCTGGTTAGGGGGGTCCTCCGATACCTCAGACTCTTCGCCGCAATACTCCATCTGGGTCAGGTCATGGGTGGTGAGTGCTGTCTTCTTCGGGGGTGAGCAAGTGTCTGGCGAGGTGGATGGTTTCGGGGAGATGGGTTTCGGAGGTCTTCCGCGCATTGTTTTCTAAACGGGCTTCTCAGAGACGACAGTTTCACGGACATGTGTACTCGTTCTGTGTTCGACTGCTGCTTCAATTGTTTGATGAAAGCCATCATGTGCTCAATCATTTCATCTTTCCGCTTGCTCTTTCCCTGCAGTTTGGCGATCTTTATTTCTTTCGCTACCACAGCCACTGCACTGAATATTCTATAAAAGATTTCAGATACCATAGGCAAAGGAGCCAGTATGTGACATGATCAAAACCATAGAAATATTGGAGATGCTTTCGGAAACATTTTCAGAACCACAAGGTGCCTTGACTTTAAACGCGTGAATGGGGATCCAAGTCGGTCATTTTGGAATTCCGAGATGATTAAAGTGAAATTAAACACTAGATTTAACAATTTTAGATTAAACAGAAAACTTTGAATAGTTTGCTGAGTTTTTCAGAAAAATAAGATTTTCGTACAAAATCATAACATTTTCGTAGCCGAAAATCTAGAGCAAACAAAAAAACATAACCCCAAATCTTGAATAATGGTAACAGCCCAGACACAAATTATTACAAATGGTAAGAACACCCTATATGTAATGTGTGATGACATACAGTTAAATTATGACATTTTGTATAAGCCATTCCAACCGTAACATTCACAAAATACATCTCAAAATGATGGCGTTCACTCATCGTCTCAAACAGGGTCCCAATTTCAACGAAACAGTTTTCCGCCGAGACAGAGCGCTGGGCGAAGATGTAGTCGAAACCCATTAACCGCATCGTTATCCTCCGGCAAAGTTGCCATTCTCAACCGTCTGAGTCTGAGAGGATACGAACCTTTCCTAGGGCGACGATATCGTAGTGGTCGTTGTTCGTATACTCACTCGACAGTATCCAGACACGTGTCTTGACGCAACATTAGGAGTATGCCATATTTATTGTACCTTCATGTGCATACACAGTACATGTCAGTGCTACGTTTTCTACCTATTGATCCCGTTTCGATCCTTGTTTGTGCCTTCCATTTTTCGTTGGACCGGTTAGCGAAAGCTAGCGGTGGTAATCCTTCTGGGACACCGTATTGTGAAAAACCTCTTAGAAGATAATTTCTTCTTTCGTGTATTCACTTCACATGGTTGCCACCACGAACAAAAGGAAGGGTGAATCTATGAATTTAAAAAAAAAATCTAAATATCGCATACCCTTATCCAGAAACAAGGACACCTGGAGTGAACGGAACAAACCGCTGACTGCTTTGTATTCCCAAGGCATGGCACAGACAACAACGACATCTTCGATGGCATTCGCAGAAGCCGGAGCAGTAGCAGCAAGCAGTAGCGATAGCGACGACAACCAAGAGCTGAACCTAAGCGAAGGTGAGAAGGTGCGCTCTGAATGACGGTAGCAAAGGTTCCAGGAGAAGCTTACAGTCAATCATTCCCCCACCACCCCCGTCTTGGTGTGGCTACACGAACGTTACCTCGCCGTTGTTCGTCGTCGGTGGGCTCAGTGCCATTATTTTGGATCATTTGGTTAGCCTCTGTGCGGGAAAGGTTCCTGGCGGCTATAAATATCTTCAGCTAGATGGTCGTTCTCGGCAGTTGCATTTGAGAAGATTTCACAGCTGAAAACGGCAGATATGTGTACGTCCTTGCTTTTCTGGTGGAAGGTGCTAGGTGGTCCATTTTTCCGTTTCATTTTGAACAATTTCTTTATTCGAACGATCGTTACTTATCCGAAAACGGGCAATCAATATTCATCAGCAATAGGGGCTTTTAGTGTGAGAAGCATCTGATGTGTTTTAAAGATGGAATGAAGACATTTTACAAGGGCCCAATTTAAAAGTACCGTTTTGATTCATATTACGGACACTTAAGGCCTCAGTGAAGTGTAACTCACGAAAAAGCATGTAAAATAAATCACTCCGTATGATTCCTCCGCGTTATCGAACCTTCAAGCCCCTTAACCTTCGAATTATGAGCGATGATTTCGATTCCGAAACATGAATAATTCTAAATAAATTGAAATGTGTGGAATTTACATGATTCTTATTCCGGACGCTTCCTTACTTTTGCCTCATACTCCGGACACTTCGATTTGAATTCCGGACAGGTCAAACAAATCATAGATAGAAAAGTCAAATCATCAAATGAAATCGTTAATCCACTAGAGAGACGCCTAAGAAAGTTGGGTATTATAAATTTTCATGAATATCTATGGAAAATGCTTGTTAAAACGAGCCTTGTAAGTGAGAACTTTCGAACAGCGAAAATTGAAACATTTCGTGTGAAATGTTTCCCATACAAAGTAGAGTGTCCGGAATTTGAAGCTGTCCGTAATATGAATCAAAACGGTATACTTATGCTCAAATTTTAAATTCATGAATCAAGAGGCATGTGGAAAGACACGGTAGACACAACAAGGTAGGCTATTCCCGCGTGTAAACAACGATTTTCCATCAAAACATGTGTCGTCATTTCTATCATCAAGCATGAGGCCTTGAGGATAGTAAAGGAGAGCAGGCCTTGCTTTCTTTTGCACTCGCTCGAGTTTGCGATAGGGATGACGTTACTGCCAAATGTCATTTTCCGGAGTGTAATACCTTGCTTCTTTTTACCGTGGTGGAAAGATTGTTTAGCGAGGAGTCAATTCTGCGTTAGCAGCCTTAGGTTGAAATCAACAATGCAATGTTTTTTCAATGAAAGTAAGAGATAATGTAACTTTACAAGATAATATGTTAACTATAACAAATCAAATTTCTTGTATGACTTTCTTATTCTGATGAAATGATTTAACAAAAATCAAAACATAGCTCAACTAATTACGGGTTTGCTAGGGATTTTTTCAATTTTTTTTATAACACTTATGAATGGAAGTATGGTAAAATTTTTAGTCATGATATTGAAGCAATTTGCTTGAAACATTTGAAAACTTATCAAAACTTAAGAACACAGGAACGATTAAAGATCATTGAAGGTATTGCATTGTTATATTATTGAGATATTCATGCAAAAAGTTGGGGCCCAGATAGCCGTAGCGGTAAACGCGCAGCTATTCAGCATGACCAAGCTGAGGGTCGTGGGTTCGAATCCCACCGGTCGAGGATCTTTTCGGGATGGAAATATTCTCGACTTCCCAGGGCATAGAGTATCTTCGTACCTGCCACACGATATACACATGCAAAAATGGTCATTGGCATAGAAAGCTCTCAGTGAATAACTGTGGAAGTGCTCATAAGAACACTAAGCTGAGAAGCAGGCTCTGTCCCAGTGGGGACGTAATGCCAGAAAGAAGAAGTCATGCAAAAAGTTGTTTACTGAAAATTATTGACTGAAGTTTAGTTGTATAGTGAACCCCCGCTAATTTGAACGGTACGTCATTCAAACCATCGTGGTCCATTTTTGTTTTGATCTTCTACTTGCTCTACGCACAACGATAACACGTGTTTCTGGTCACCCTATTGACTGTTCATTGCGTTACATGAGCTGAATGGCGTTTGAACCATTTTTATTTAAAAAAAATGTTCAGATTAAAAGCGATCAAAGTATTCAAATTTGCTTTCTCAACCTAAGCTTATAGAAACGGCTAATTTTGAAGAACAATGCATTGAAGCTTTGCAACTAAACAAATAAAATTATCACCAGCAACGAGAAGTTGGCTTTTCTACTCTTGTTTCGTCGTTTTGAGTGTCATTCGCTTCCGCATATAGCTTTTATAGACCAAATATATCTCCCCCTTCGTTCAGCTGGCGTGGTCGAGTTGTTATGGTGCATGCGCGTTTTGAAAACGGGTTCGAACCCCGTCGGTGGCAAACATTTTTGTTATTTCCCTTGTGATAATTATCGCTATAATTTTAGAGCCGATAAAGTTGGATCAGAGTGCATATGATCGGATCGATTTTGGCTTTTCGTCAGTACAATGATCAACAATTATTGCAGTTCACGATATCTGTTTCTCGCAGATAAAGGCGGCAACTAATTGTTGGGTTGCTTGAAAAATTCCTACTTTCGTCTCATTTCTGCGATAATTAGCGTGTCAACTGTTTGAGTTATCAGAACGCCAATGTAATCATTCTTCATCCCAATTCGTTAGTTCGACTTTGGCACTCTGCCGTCCAGTATCGTAGGAAGTAGAAACGTGCAGCGCCTACATTCGGGGGATATTCTTTCGTCGGGAAACTCTATCTATAGGCTATTTCCACCGTCGAGGGCTAGGCCGAGTTCGATCGGTATTGTTACGAATCATCAATTCTGGGTCGTCGGCTACCACAATTAATCTGAAGTCATACTCTAACCGGAATTGCTGAAACTGGCTTGGCATCTAAATAACTGGTCAAACTCGCGAGTTCGAGAAGCAACCAATCGGCAGTAACTTTCAGTAGGGTAACGAAACTTAGTTAACAAGCACAGAAGCGAGCAGTGGAAGTTGTACAGGTCTCCATCGTAATGCAGGCCCGAAAAGTAGAACGCGTTGTTGCAGCTATGCACAATCCCAACGAGATTCAGTCGCCAATAAGTAAAACGAATGTCGAACTGATGAGCGTTTGGACGACATTCAGTCTCAGAAATCCGTTTCTGTAGCGACGAAATAGTTCACTACTACCAAGTCACCTTATCGAAACCATGATTAAATTAGTCTTCTTGGGAATGTATCTCTGATTGTAGATGATATTCAGCTGACTGTTTATGATACCGAACGTTTGAATTGTATTTTTTCCCTCAGATTTGGGGAAGTAGTTCTTTGGTGTGGTCATCAATTTAGTACTCACTGTATAGTATCATCGTCACGCCATGCTCCCCGTTGTGCTGTTCAACTTCAGTCATAGCAAGTCCCCAGTGCCCTGTTGTGACCAAGTGAGGATTTTGCGTGACGACCGGATATTAAAGCACCATTAAAGTGTTGTGGCGTGGCAACACCTGCTGGATACCTCGTCACCACCGGTTCGGTTCATACTCGCTATGATGAGGCGGTTCCGTGCTATTAAACTGTTCAATTATACAGCTGCGAAGCCATTTGGGAGCAGCTGCAAGGGGGTTTGCAGCAGCAGGAGGAAATCATCAACGTTTTACCCCTTTTTTAATTACAGTGTGGAAATGGGTGATCGATAGGCAATGCCCCGAGATCCATATCAGGCGGATTAACCGGACATAACCGGCCGGATTGTTTCATGTTTTGCATAAAAATTATTTCATAAAAATCTCTGCAGTCAAATTCGATACGCGGGGATTTAGATAACGGGCCGGCGTAATGACGAATGGGGTGCGGTCGAACGAAAATGTTGTTTTGTGCACGGACAATCAGTATCGCTGTACTAGGTACATGATGGCTCATAAATGGAAGTCACGAATGGCCAATTGCTGGGGGACTGGCCGCTGAAGGTGAGTCGGATGTGGTAGATATAAATTATTACAGGTCATGCTACAGTTGAAATTTTAATCTCTACATTTCGGTGCGTCCCTTCTGGTAATGATGATCCAGGCCATGGGCGTAACCAGAGGGGAGCATAGGCACAGTTCTCATTCTCCTCCTCCTTCTTTTATTTTTTTTTACTTCTTCTTCTTGGCAGTATGTCCTCACTGGGACACAGCCTGCTTCTCAGCTTAGTGTTCATTGAGCACTTTCACATTTATTAACTGAGAGCTTTCATTGCCAAAGTTGCCATTTTTGCATTTGTATATCGTGTGGCCCTATACTCCGGAAGTCAAGGAAATTTCCATTATGAAAAGATCCTGGACCGACCGTGAATCTAAGAATCTAATCCAGACACCTTCAGCTTGGCTATGCTTTGTAGCCGTGGACTTTAACCACTCGACTTAATTTAGTTTTACAAAAAATATAATAAAAATATGGAAAAGTAGCCAATTGTCAGAAATGATGAATAATGTCATTGAGTACACTCATCCCCTAATAGAAGTCCTGGCTACGCTCATGACCCCAACTAGGCTTTATTAGCGGGCACGATATGAGAGGGCGGTGTCCTGCAGAAAATTAGCAAAACGATAATAATAAGTGACCCAGAACCGGTGCCCGGACATTGTAATTGAAATCGTAATCATATTAATCCATTATTTATTTCAATTACCTACAAATCATACGAATGAAATATGGGCGATGCCTGTTGTTGGTGCTCGATAATGGCTTTCTGCTAGAGATGAAATTACTCGACCGACAACAGAGAGAAAATGGCAATAGAATTAAGCCGAATGAAAAGAACCATTCTGGCACTTGAAAACTTCAGCAGCCAACTTTTGCCACTGCTCGTTCATGGCGGAAGCGTGTCTCAATTAAATTAATTTCCATTGCTGCTTTTCGCTTAACCTAGTCAACGGCATAGAAGCTTGGTGCAGTTTTTGCGATTAAAACTTCCGACAACGAGTGAAGGTCATGCTACAGTTGAAATTTTAATCTCTACATTTCGGTGGGGCCTTCCTTAGCCGAGTGGTTAGAGTCCGCGGCTACAAAGCAAAGCCATGCTGAAGGTGTCTGGGTTCGATTCCCGGTCGGTCCAGGATCTTTTCGTAATGGAAATTTCCTTGACTTCCCTGGGCATAGAGTATCATCGTACCTGCCACACGATATACGAATGCGAAAATGGCGACTTTGGCAAAGAAAGCTCTCAGTTAAAAACTGTGGAAGTGCTCATAAGAACACTACACTGAGTAGCCGGCTCTGTCCCAGTGAGGACGTTAATGCCAAGAAGAAGAAGAACGAGTGAAGTTGTGTCATATCTATTCGTTAAGCGGGGGGTTGCTTTCCTAATAATAATAACATTCAGAACTGGAGAGTATTTTGAGGCTAGATCCACGTCGAACATCATTTTGAGTGCAATGGGGGTCGTCCATAATAACCATATGTCCATATATGGTCATTTTAAACTCTACCTCTTCTTCTCATGTCACACTTTTCGTATGCATGCCTTGAATATTTAGTTGGGATTTTCACGTTTTATTTTTCTTAAATATTTCTTTAATTTTAATTTTCCATTGCATAAACCTTGATACTGTTTTTTTCATGACTTCCATCGACTACATCTATGCAAAAACACGTACTGTAAAACGGGGTAGCTTTTATAATGCGGGGCCCACCACGTACAAAACGTAATAAGATAATTTCTGTTAATCAGATTTTTGCTGCGAATGCAAAAGTAAAGAATATTAGTATGACACTTCATGTCAGAGCTATTTTCATTTGAATCGAGAACAATTGCTTACAACCTATTACACGAATATTAAAAATTGATGCAACTATAGCAATTTCAAAACGTTTAAGAATAACCTGTTCTACAATCACTATTCGATGTAGTTTTGAATAGTTGGTCACTTATCTTTGACAGCCTTGTTATAATAGCTCTTGAATATGGTCTCAAATCTCTTATCGAGAACCATTCTTATAAATTGTGACCATTTTTGTAATTAAAGTCAGAAATTTCCATATGAGCATGAGTATGAGCAGAGCATAGATGACCGTACAATTTGTAGTTGCTACTCCGTGATTGACCAGAACAATCGAAGTTGCACAGGGAATTAATAAATGGGGCTTGGGATTCGCTTACCATTCTTTAATGTGCACAAATCGAGAGCTCACATATTAAAAGTCAATAAGTTAAGTTTTTTTATCCTGCCCCCATCACCCGCCCCCACAGGACCAAGCGTCAAGATCGGAAAATAAATATTCGTAATTCAGTCAATTTTGTTTGATTTATACTCCATTATCAAAGTTACCCCAAAAAAGGAAACCGACCTTCGATTATATAAAAAAATATATATCCATTCAAAATAAATCTTTCGCAATCTATCAACTGCAATCGAAAGCTAGGATGCCAGTACATGTTTTAAAATTAAAAACTAAAAATCTTTGAAACAGTATGCATAAATATTCAATTTTTCCTCGAAATCAAAGCTACCCTTTTTTACGCTAACTATAATGAACGATTGAACATTGTTGGACAATAATAACACAGCGTAACAAAAATTACATTTTGCGTGTCTCAAGGATCAAATTATGTGTCTCTAGTGCATATTGGATTGCTGATAATGATGCCGTTTTCAGAAACGTTCCAGCACGTCACACTTTGTAGCTACAGTTGTATAAAACATTGGTTTTATTGATGTGTGCATAAAATTTAAAGAATTATTTCAGAGGCGACTCGTAACCTCACTTTTTACCTGTTCTACAAATTGAAAATTGGCTTATTCGGTAAATTTAGATCATAAAGCAGTAAATGGTTGAAGTCTGCCTTTCTAACAAAGCTCTACTTGTCACATGCAGATTTGTTGCTGAAAATCAAGAATCTGTAATCGTGGTACAGGTAGATTTGAGGTTAGGGAATCGCCACTGAATTATTTATCAATCTTTTTTGGGATCTTATCCACCAAACATGCAAATTAGGGCTTTAATTTTTATTTCAGATATAATTCGGTTGAAATTGTACGATAAAATTTAGAATAAATCGTTTTTTTAAGCATGCTTTCAGTCTCCACTCAAAATTCTTCGTTTCTCTTGTATTACAAAATTCAATACTTTTCTGAACCATCAAAAATAACTTTTGATCATCGAAAATATTCTGAACTTCATTGATAAGTATTGTTTTACGCATTAAATTATAACTCTGTTGTAAATTAAGCATACGAATCGCCATACAAGATGGTAAACTCTTTGCTCTTAAGCAAACCCGAGAAAAAGTTTGTTCGGCAAAGTTGTTTCTATGATCATTTGCTACAACTTTGCTGAGCATAGCAACTTACGATTCGTTAAAATAAAAAAGTTGGCGTAAACGTCACTCTTGCGATCACCTTAAAAAATATTTTGATCCGTACATTTTGTAGTACTGAAAATTCATAGTATCAGAAGATACTATGGCTCTAAAATCAATAAATCTTGACGAAAATCTCATGTCCGCCTAAATCAGCTTCCTGGACCAGTGTGCATTGGCCACCTAGCAGTTCTGGAATAGGTTGCAAGATTCTCGAATAAAAGGCCATTTTATCAATTTAATAAAACTGCAGAAATTTGCAGAGTTGCATAGATATTTCACCAAAGAAATCTTCATTCATGTAAAAAATATTGGCCACCTAGCAGTTCCGTAACAGGTTCCGAAATTCCCGGATAGGTACCAAATTCATACATTTGATAGAACTGAAACGTTGGACACATCAAAATTTGCAGAATTCAATACATAACTCATCTGGCATATTTCAAGTTCTCTACAGTAACATTTGCCACCTAGTGGTTTCGTAACAGGTTCTGGGATTCCCGATAAATTCAAACATTTCGTAGAGCTAAACCGTGCGGAATGTCTAAATTTTTCGATTTACATTTTGAATTTATCAAAAATATCTGCAGTTATATTGGGTAACATTGACCACTTAGGGGTTTCCTAAGAGATTCAGGAAAAGTGGTTATAACAAACAGTTGATGGGTATTTTTTGAGCTGCTATCATAAATATCTGCAGGTGTCTCATACAACATTTGGTATATGTGCTAAAATCAACATTAAATATGTACATAACTGATTGGAAAATTCACCAGCTACCTTGTCTGAACGAATTTGGTCACCTGGTGCTCCATGGACTGTTTGTAGGATCTCGGAAAAATAGCACCAGTAGACTGCTCCCATCAAATGCGATCGCCAGGTTTGATGAAAGGTGTTGTTACCAAAACAGTTTCGCCATTTTGAAAAGTTGTTACTGATTTGGAAACACGTGAAACAAACGTGAATAAATTTGTTATCAACTTTTATATTATTGACAGAACAAAGTCATTATACACATCAAATCTAATGGCATTTTAGGAAGAACTCAGCAGAAAATAAATAAGCGAAATCATCGGAAATATTTCCATATCAGCGAAGTCGTAAGGACTATCATGTTGCGAATATTTTAAGAATTTTCCGTACTACGGTAGCTGCAGAGTTTTACCGAAGCTGTTGAAGTTTTACTGCATTTTTGAGAATCATTCTATCATTGAGTAACACCTTCTTATCAAAGTATGCAATGAAGCCGTGAATAATATAAGAAAACAACAGCGTTTCCGAAATATCATCGCAGCCTACAGTTGTACAAGTGAAAGCTGTGGTAGTATTCTGTTCAATCATGAAACGGAAAGTTATTTCTTAAATAGAAATACATCGCAGAATTTTGCAGCAAAATAGATATTGTTCTGTGGCTTTCTGAACAGGTTAGTACACCACCAATTATAATTTTCATCTCAAAATGTCTCAAATAAATTATTAATGGAATTCTGTGAATATGGATGTGTAGAATTTATTTGAATTGATTATTAGTCCGTAACTCCCAGAACCTGTTATGGAACCATTAATAGCAATCAGAAGATAAAAGTTTGATTCTTCTTTATAGAATCATGTCTGTATATACAATACTGTATGTTTTTATTCATGATTTTGTCTAAGACATAGTTTCCCAAACTGTGGGTCGCGACCCCCTGCTTGGGGGGTTTAACAACTTGAGTATTAAAACATGAGATTAATAAGCATAATTTTAGTTAAGATACCAATAAGAAAGGAATCGTCAAATGGATTTTGTTGTTGAAAAAAACAAAGGCCCAAAAACATAAAATTTAAACTGTAAATATATAAAATTTACGAAGATATACAACATATAAGCGAAAACATTCGTTGCATTAATTTAAATTCAAAATTGGTTTATGTTCATAAGGGATTGCAAGTTCAACGTTATAAAATAGTTTGTGTTCTGATTATGAAAACTTTACAAAGAACATTAATAAATATATAGCCTATTCTAAAGTATCGAAACGTATGTCTTTGAAAAGAGCCCCCACATTTGTAAATGCTGCCCTGGATAGAAGGTTATGAAATCTATCGACTGATACGTTAAAATCACATAATTCATAATTTAAGCAGCTTAATTTAGCTGTTTCCTCCTAGGTGCACCACTAATGGTGCATTTGCTATATACGAAATTTAAAGACAAAATTGGTTGTCAAACTTTTGCAAAAAACGTAACTGCCAAAAATCATGGAGAAATTGTAGTACAGTGAGATTCCGTTTTTGGCATGCTCCGTTTTTGGCATGCTCCGATTTTGGCACCCCCCGATTTTGGCAACAAAATGGATCCGTTTTTGGCAACATTTTTCAATACCATTAAAATTTGTAAATTTTTGTAAATATTATCTTGTCTGTTGCTTTAGTCAGTTAAAAAGCATGTCAACTCCACACCGATTAATTCCAGAGCTCCATTTTCGTCGTTATTTCCTCAAATCTCACCAACTACTAAGGACTCGCGTACGCGCTTTTTTATTTCAGAATGTTCATTGGTCATACATTGGCAACGTTTCAAGAGGCCAACAATCTCTACCAGTATCTCAACTAAAGACCAATCTCTTTTCTTAGGCATTCATATTGAGTGACCAGCCCACTTGAGTCTGCCAGTAGGTGCTAAAATTAAAAACTCTGTTCTTCAGATTTGGAACAGCTTGTTTGAACAAAGCACCAGCACCGACATAAGAGAAACAAAAAATCTAAGACTCACACAGAGTTACAATCATAAATTTTGTCTCATCTTTTTGGCTTACTGTCTTTATTATTATGGTTTTACATACATTGCGCATGTAAAAACACACCGCAATAATAGATACAAATATGTACGCATATGTCATGTAAATAACATGACAAATGCGAATACGGTCCAAACTACAATTTATTCTCAATAATATCATTGAAGCGTGCGATAAATATGACTGAGAGTGTTTTAACTTTTTGTCTGTGGTATTGGTGTTAGAGTTACATATTTCTCAGGAGCACATAAATGTACTGACGAGCCTCCAACCAAGCCGTCTCTCAGCTCATCGGAATCCTAGTGTGCTGCGCTAGATGGAGGCTCACGAAAATTCTGAAAGCGCGCGCTAGGTGATGTGCTCTCGGGGAGACTCGTCACATGCGCTGCTCGGCGCTATGGCTCGCCATCGGTATCCAAGTTGTGAAACAACTGCTTAGTAACGAAGAGCCTCTACAGCTATTTTCGCCTCATCATGCAGGCGTCTAGATGGCCTACATGATATGATCGAAGACTCGCGATTCAAAAGTTACAATTTCGATCCTCGTTGAAAACTTTTGTAATCACTTCAATTATTGCGCTGAATTTTAAACAGCGCATGTGACGGAGCGCATGAGACCGTAGTGAGACACATCTCAAGAAAAATGAGGCGCACCAAAAAAGGTCTCACGATGTACAGCGCTCCCGTGCGCTTACAAGCAATGAGGCTTCTGCACCTAAGGCTACAGCACGTGCACAGTAACTCTAATTGGTGTGTATATTGATCTTTCTGCGTCAACAATTTGAAGCTACGTTCCTTCTTTTCTATAGACTCTGTAAGGCGTTAGATTTGTTAAGAGACGATCCAGAATTCTGTACAAGATTGTTAATCAAGGATACGGGTCTCATTATCATCAAAATTTTCTTTACGAGCTGAGTCTATGAGTATCCTAACTGTAACCAGGAGAATCCTTAAGGAATTCTTGGTACTTGTGGGACTTTTCAGAAAATTTACTTTACTTTATCCGAAACATAAATTGAAGGAGCAATTCCAAACTTATCGCATTTTTCAAATTTTACGCTCCAAAAGTTAAACTGATTTTAAATGGTCATTTAATTAGAAAAAAAAAAACAGTTAATGCCGTTTTTCAATACCCAGTGCTTTTGATTCACAAATACGTCTTTAAAAGAAAACAAAAAAAAATGTTTCGTGTTCTTTTATAGTTTTAAGAAAATGTCCAGTTCTTCAATAAAAGTCACTTATGCGATTATTGGTTTCACAAGGCCCTCTTATACACAAAATATACATAAAGCTACTGAAAAATAATTGAAGACGTTAAGGCGTAATAACGCCACCAGAAAAATGTTTGCCAGATTTAACATTACGGGGCTATAGATTCATAGCATGGTATAACCCTTCGGGAAAATGCTTCGAAGTGAACCTTTTCGAAGTCTCAACGCCTTATAATTCCATAAAAATGATGTATTAACATTGTAATAATGTTTTCAAAACCAATTGTTGAAAAAAAATAATTTAAATATGGGTTCCGATTTTGGCATGGTTCCGTTTTTGGCAACTGAAAATTTCAACTTTGTTGCCAAAAACGGAATCCCACTGTACAAATTTCTTGATAAACTTCTGAAAAAAGAAGGATTGGGTTCACCTACGACACATGTAAATATTTTTTGTTAATTTCTCTTCTGTTCCGGGAAAGTCAAGGAAATTTCCATTACGAAAATATCCTGGACCGACCGGTAATCGAACCCAGACACCTTCAGCATAGCTTTGCTTTGTAGCCACGGACTTTTACCACTTTTCTAACGAAAGCCCCTAATACTTATATTAACATTAATAATGGAGCGCGCATCATTGGTAGGAGCTTTGCTAGAATTTTCGTAATTTAGTAACTCCTAGTGAACTCAAATTTTTGTACCACACACTATACAGAGGGGTGTTCTAATTGTTTTGAATAGTATTCAGATTTTTTCGCCAAAATCTTGCATATGCTCTTCAAAGATTATGGAATTACAGTTCTAATGCCGTACCGGTTTAAAATTTTAATCTTTCCAATGCTGAGAAAAATAATCGCATTTTTCACATTTTTTCTTTAAACATCAGGTGAAAGTTTAGTGAACAAAATTTAATAAAATGCTTCTGTCAAAATAACTACGATGTCAGATTAACTCATTGTTTTTTGAATGCGCCATAGAGAGTTTCAATTGGACGTGTAATTACAGAGATATGGACAAAACACTTGTTTTTGAGGGGGTGAATCCAAACTTTTGCACTGGAGTGTACATATGAGCAATGTTAACCCGTTTTACAATGCCTCGTTGAGTTTGCTCCACCTCATAAAACCTTATTGTTACCATCAGCTGACGCTCAGTCTTTAACTCCCCTTTTTACTCAACTTCAACACCCAGACTTCTAAATCATTTAGCCTTTTATGTAGCAGAACTCCCTCAAATTCTTGACACGTCCCGGTGCATCGTTAAAGAAATGTGTCTCGGGTAAATGTACTGCCGCAATCCAAGCACCGAAACGTGTCGCCACCCGTCAATATCGTTTCGTCGTTTCATGGATGTGAAAGGCTCCACCATCACCAAGCACTTTTACGAGCCCGAAACAATCTCCATCAAAAATTTCCGGAACACCGGAATCGATCACTGGCCAGAAGAAGGTATATAAATTTCGTATTCGACGAACAACTTACCAACTGGACTCTCCTCATTCCAAAACGAGTCGTCTAGAGTGTAATCAGCTTCTGTAACGAAAACCAAAACGTTTCAAGATTAGTTTGACTTTCGGCGGGAAATGCTATGCAATATAATTCAACGCTTTTTATGGTGTCGTTGTGCTTTTCGAGCGGAAGGTTCGTGAATAAAAATCTAATTCGTAGGCTGCGTGACTGCGGAAAATATAGGCGAAGGTAGCTTCATGAGCTTTATACTGTATTTGTTGAGGTGAAACTTATGAGCAGCAGCTGTTTCAGTCGTAGGCCACTGGTGTAACAAGGAGAAGGATAATCGAAGAGGACAGGGAATTATAACTTTATACCTAGTTTAAGTATAAAAAGAGTGAATTCGATGGATTTCTTCAGTTCGGGTTTAGTACACGACACTGAAGACGGTTTTACAGTTGAGGTCGAAATACGCGTATCTGTCAAAGGATATCAACACTAGTGGAATTAAAGGGTATAGTACTAAATTCGGTTTCCATTTTCTTAAGTTTATCAATTATTTTTCTAAGAAAATATCATTCATCTGCCAAAAATCATTTGAGAATTTCATTGAAAATCTACAATAGGTCATGCATGTAATGTACTAAAAACATATGTTAAAATTGACCAAAATTTTGACTAGGATCTTCACGAAAATATGCTTATATTTTCAAAAAAAATACATTAAGGAAGGATTGATAATGGACTCGTCAACGGTTTTTACCTTCCAGTCGTAGCGCGGTTTGCCACCGTCAGAACCACCGTGCTGCTGTTGTGAACGAAAAGCGAGGTTTTTTCCGCGATGTTGTACAAAATACAACAGCACGACGACTGAAGTGTTAAGTTAGAGGGCGAACACAAAATTATTGCAACACAGTTAGCTTACTTTCAAATCTAATGTATTTATGGATATAAACAGGAGACGGACCTGGTGTAGGGGTTAGAACACACGCCTCTCACGCCTAGGACCTGGGATCGAATCCCATCCCCGAGATAGTCACTAAAAAATTCAGTGACGACTTCCTTCGGGAAGTAAAGCCGTTGGTCCCGAGATGAACTAGCCCAGGGCCAAAAATCTCGTTAATAAAGATAGAAAAAAATATACAGTCGACTCTCCATAACTCGATATTCAAGGGACCATCGATTTATAGAATTATCGAGTTATAGAACATACCGATACCAAAAATTCTAAAATCAAAGGTTCAAATTTCTATATTTTCAATAGTTTTATGACCACTTCTGTAAGCAAACAACACTATTTTGTTGACAGCATTTTGAAAAAAATATCTTTGGGAACTTATTTTAAAAATGCTCGAAAAATCCCTTCTTTTACTAAAAAATTATTTTTTTTATTTTTATGTTTTTAACTTTTATTACATCTTGCAATTCCTTTATTCACTGCCATACCAGAAAAGGTCCATGTTTCCCTGTATAAAAAAGCGTTTTTAGATGGATATCGAGTTATGGAGGGAAATTTGTCTCCCACGTGACATCGACTAGTAGAGATATCGAGTTATAGAAATATCGACTTATGGAGAGCATGATGTATGGAAATTTAGAGGGACCGCAAAATCCATCGAGTTATAGAATATATCGAGTTATAGAACATCGAGTTGTGGAGAGTCGATGGTATGATTGATTGCATCGTCTCTAAGAATGTGGTTTTACGTAGTATATACTACTAGAATAGCCTTCCATATCGGTAAACCTAGAGATCACCAAAATACTTTATCAGAAATCGATCATGTTTTCATTGATGGAAGACACTTCTTGAACATTATCGATTCGGACCATTACTTTGTGATTGTTAAAGTACACCAAAAATTCTTAGTTATAAACAACTTTTGGTAAAGATACACGCCTGGGCACAAACTGGAACGACTCAAGCTATTACCAGCATTATACACCAGTGCGTACCTGCAGTTATAATATAGACCCCATTCGTAGTCCTTAGCCTCTTGTCCAGTAACTCCTATCCCTACTTCCTCGCGGTTCCACTTGAGGTACATGTAACTACAAAAAAGATCGGGTAACCAATCGCGGTGAAAGGGAGCATCCTCTTTTCTGAGGGTGTAGCTCACAGAGCGTCTGCTCTCCATGTTAGGAGCGGCTGTTCATCTTCCTAGTGCCAGCGTGGGATTCCAAACATTACTGTGCACGGTTGTCCTCCGGTGAGGTGGTGCAGGCCTTAAAAGCCAGCTGTAAAAATCGTCAGTACAGGAAGCATACAATGTAAATTCGCACCAAAACAATCGGCATAGTCCCAGGTATCGAAAACGAACTACAGATTGGAAACTCGGACTATGGAACTGTAAGTCTCTCAATTTCATGGGAAGTACCGTATTTTCAATGACGTTGATGATGAGGACACTGGGATAAGAAGCGCCGCCTGGAAGAGTTGGAGAACGAAGAGATGGAGCAGCGGTATCGTTTGCGGCAGATCCTTCAAAGTGTCGTGAATATCATGTTCCTAAGCACCACCTATTTATCGATCTCAAAGCGGCCTGTGATATCATCGACCGCGAAACGAAGAGCTATGGACAATTATGGACGAGAATGGTTTTTCCGGGAAACTGAAAAGACTGATCAAGACAAAGATGAAGAGTGTACAGTGCTGTGTGAAGATTCGGTTACGTTAGTGAACTCGTTTGAATCACACAAAGCATTTCGACAAAGCAATGATCTTTCCTGACTCCTGTTCAGTATTTATCTAGGCAATGTGTGGTGTATTTTGGATAATTAGCACTTTACATTTGATGTGTTTAGATAATGTCACTGCACTTGGTAACTGACAGCAAACAACACGTGCTTACTAATCGGGCAACACTTATGTCACAGAGCCGACCCGCACATGGTTTGCTATGACTTTGTCTCTTTCTTCTTCGGACCATCGGACACACAGGACGTGTTGTAAGGCGCGGCACAACTCGATCCCGCGGGAAGCAATCGAACCTCGCACAGAAAGTGCTATGAAACGGGCAGGCTCTAACATGCGGGGCACGATCTTCAATAAATCCAAACAGTTCATCTGTTTCGCTGACGAAGTGGGCATTGTCGGAAGAACATTCCAGGTAGTTACTGGACTGTATACCAGTCTGAAGCGTGAAGCATAAAAGATTGGATTCATGGTAAATACCCCAGACAACCAGAATGTACGTATATTCAAATCACCTTTTGCGTTATGTGATGCTTATATGTTCAAAGGTTCACGTATAAGATGTCACGAAAAGGCCTTATACGTACAAAAGTGGAGGCGATATACGTGTATATTTTATATGATGAAACATAACATGCAATGCGAGTGTGTAGATTTTCTTGCGAATTAGTCTGTACTCTTATGCGACATAATTTATGATAACAAAATTTATTTGACAGCTGCTACGGATTCATCCGACTTACTTAGTACAAGTATACGGGACGAAAAGGAAGATACATATGAACTCATAAAATAGCGTTTTATGCGAGGAAACTCATCGAACAAACGATTTCATCCACCATGTAGTGCGGGAGTGATGCAGTTTGTACGAATAAGCGAATTTGTTCGTATACTGCTATGCGACTTCTGGTTGTCTGGGACGTCGAAGAGGAAGTATCTGGCTGGATGAACCGCGCAAGATAGAGCTCGTATTGCCAGACGTGTGACGATCAATGGAGATAAGTTTCAAGGAGGTTGTTGTCAACGCGCAGTTCCACCGGACTGGCAACGCTTCTACGAATACTATTACAAAGGGAAACTGTAGTACCTATATGGACTTGGCAAACTGTCAAGGAGCCAACGAAGTAACTACTCTGCAGCAACAACGCTCAACTTCTTCTGTAAAACTTCTTCCAAAATCTAGTCCGCTGTATCAAATGAGCCCATGGTTAGATGAACAGGGAGTTCTGAGGATGCGAAGCAGAATCGGCGCTTGTCAATTTGTCAGTCACGACACCAAGCAGCCAATTATTTTGCCACGTACTCACCACATCACGACGCTAGTAATTATGCACTATCACTACAAATACCATCATTGTAATCACGAAACTGTTATAAACGAACTGAGACAAAAGTTTCACCGCCCCCACATTGAACTCAAATAAACGGTTTATAAAAACGGAATCTGCTCTTTGTTGTATGGTGAGCCAACAGAGGTTGATGAATTTATGCACCTCGGATCATTGGTAACGTCAGATAACAACTTCAGCATAGAAATTCGAAGACGTATAAGTGCTGAAAGTCGTGCTTAGTACGGACACCACAATACCTTGCGGTCTAATAAGTTGTGTACCATATACAAAACGCTGATGAGACCGGTAGCCCACTACAATCGAGGAGGACCTTCAAGCGCTAGGAGATTTTGAACGACGTGTGCTTAGGACGATCTTTGATGGGACACATTATGAGAACGCTGGATAACATCTGATGTCAAGTCGAATCTAGTGTGAGATGATGATAGTGTGGGACATTTGAGAAACTTGAGGTAAGCAGCTATGAATCGAATTTCATGGCATTCCATTGTGGCTCTTGAAGGACGTGACACCATCGAAAGTAATTAAGTTACTCTATGCAGGATGCATGAGCATGACCATGTATGATTACCCGCAGTTGCTACTCTGTTATTGCAAAAACAACTGTACTTATACAGGGAACCAACAGATGCTACTCAGGAACAGTAGCATCCTCAGTATGTAAGTACTGTTGCTCTCATTATTATAACAAACAATAATGGCGCCGGCTGCGTCCAAATGTTTTTTTTTTTTTTTATCTTATCATTTATTTGGCAGGCTCAAGCGCTCTTAGGCATTACGGAGCCGGATTCTATTGATTTATTTTACAAAATCATATTTGCTTCTTATTATCTAGGTTAGTTTTGGGGAACCGTAAAACTCGCGGTTTGGTCGAGGTTAAGGAGTACAATCATTTTTGGAAGGGATGGGAATTTTGGGTTTACTCGTTGATCTTCAACAGCAGCATATTGTAGTGGCGTTATTGGTGCTGATCAACGCAGAGTGGACATGACGACAACCTGTAACGGTACAAACAAACGGGTTTCGAGGGAAACAAGGTGGACATCCAAAAAACGGGAAGGGGTATACGAGGTGGACAAGCGGAACAAAAAAGCATATTATCAAACAAAAACGTCGATTTGCTTCAAGAACTTGTAAACAAGTAACATGTAGTCAAAGTCCAGTCTACCCAACACATCTCTAATGTCTTCCTTGTCTGGTTTTCCTCGGGCCCTGAGAGATATACATAGATTTGATCTGGCAATTCCGTATTCGGGACAGTACCAGACAACATGGTTGATGTCTTGGTAACCAGCTCCACAACCACATCGATTATTATCTGCGAGCCCTATTCGATAGAGATGCGAGCCTAACGAGTAGTGGTTGGACATCAGCCGACACATTATCTTGATAAAGTCACGACTCATGTTCATCCCTTTAAACCATGACTTCTTTGACACCTGCGGGAGAATGGAATGTAACCACCTGCCCAAATCCCCTTTATCCCATTTTTGTTGCCAACTGAGCAAGGTCTGCTGACGAGCAATTGTGAAAAATTCTTCAAAGGCGATTTGTCGATCATAAATATCGCCTTCCATAGCGCCCACCTTGGCGAGTGCGTCCGCTTTCTCATTGCCCGGAATCGAGCAATGCGAGGGGACCCAAACCAAGGTGATGGTATGATTCGACAAAGCACTCAATTTAGATCGTATTTCACTGAGAAAATACGGTGAGTGCTTTACCGGCCTCATTGAACGTATAGCCTCGATGGAGCTGAGACTATCCGTAAAAATGAAATATCGATCAGAGGGAAGAGAGGCAATTCGCTCTAATGCATAGTGTATAGCCGCTAATTCTGCGACGTATACTGAACAAGGGTTCTGAAGTTTGTGGGCGGCGCTATGAAATTCGTTGTATACACCAAATCCAGTGGAATCATTTGTTTTTGATCCGTCAGTATAAAACGTTCTGTCGCTGCTGACCTGGCCAAACTTGTTTGCAAAAATTAGTGGTATGAACTCCGATCGGAGCAGATCTGGAATTCCATGGGTTTCTCGCCTCATGGTCAGATCAAAACCTACAGTGGAGTTGGAGGGATTTGGGAAGCAACTACGATTGGGAGCATTCAAAGAAGGGTTAATCTCCAGACTCATGTACCAGTAGTACAGTGTCATGAATTTTGTTTGAGGATTTCGTTCGATTAGCTTTTCAAAGTTTTCAATAACCAATGGGTTTAATACCTCACAGCGGATGAGGAACCGGAGGGACAATTCCGCGAAACGATCTGATAAAAGAAGAACTCCTGCTAATACCTCTAAACTCATTGTATGAGTCGAGTTCATACAGCCTAACGCGATTCGAAGACAGCGATACTGGATACGCTCAAGCTTCAGAATGTGTGTTTTCGCGGCAGATTGGAAACAAAAGCTACCGTATTCAAGGACCGAGAGGATTGTAGTGCAGTATAACATAATCAGATCGTCCGGGTGGGCTCCCCACCATGTTCCGGTCAGTGTGCGCATGAAGTTGATTCGTTGTTGGCATTTCTGATACAGATACTTAATGTGCTTTCCCCAAGTGCATTTGGAGTCGAACCAGACCCCAAGATACATATGTGAAAGACTCTGAGTTAGTTCCTTACCCATGATTTGAAGCCCCAACTGTGCTGGGACATGCTTCTTAGAAAAGACAACCGACTCAGTTTTCTCCGGAGAGAATTCGATACCCAGCTTTAAGGCCCAAGTAGACAAATTGTCTAGAGTATCTTACAGTGGTCTTTGCAAATCATCCGCCCCTGGTCCTGTAACAGAAACAACGGCATCATCTGCAAGCTGTCTTAGCGAGCAATTTCCCACGAGACAATCATCAATGTCTCTGACATAAAAATTGTAAAGAAGGGGGCTTAAGCATGAGCCCTGGGGGAGACCCATGTAACTAATTCGTGAAGCTGTTGAGGTACCGTGAGAAAAGCTCATACGTTTCTCAGACAACAAATTGTACAAATAGCTGTTTAATAATGGTGAAAGCCCACAGTCGTGGAGTTGGTCTGAAAGAACATCTATGCATACTGAATCAAAAGCTCCCTTAATGTCCAAAAACACTGATCCCAACTGAGCATAGGCCAGTTGAATTTCTGTCGAAAGCAGCGCAAGACAGTCGCTCGTTCCTTTGCCTCTGCGGAAACCAAATTGTGTATCTGATAGAAAACCGTTCGATTCAACCCATTTGTCAAGCCGATGAAGAATCATCTTCTCTAACAGCTTGCGTAAACAGGACAGCATCGCGATAGGGCGGTACGAGTTGTAATCCGACGCGGGTTTTCCGGGCTTTTGGATGGCAATCACTCTCACTTGTCTCCAATCATCCGGAACAATGTTGCTTTCCAGAAACTGATTGAATAAGTTCAACAAGCGCCTCTTCGCGACGTCTGGGAGGTTTTTGAGCAAGTTGAACTTAATCCTATCCATTCCTGGGGCAGAATTGTTACATGAAAGGAGAGCAAGTGAGAATTCTAGCATCGAAAAGGGTCTATCAACTTCGTTTCTTTCGGTCAAGTTAACGCGAACCTTTCCGTGTACTGGAACGGAATCAGGACACACTTTCTTGGCGAACTGGAAGATCCACCGAGAAGAGTGTTCTTTGTCTTCATTTACCGCTGTCGCGTTCCGCATTCTTCTACCGACGGTCCATAATGTTGTCATGGAAGTTTCCCTAGAAAGCCCGTTTACGAAATTGCGCCAGTATCCTTTTTTCTTCGCTTTGACGAGGCTACCAAACTTGCGTTCAAGAGAGGTATAGCGCTCATAGTTTTCACGAGAACCGCGTTTCCGGTATTCTTTAAACGCGACGGACTTTTCCCGATATACTGCGGTGCACTCATCATCCCACCAAGGGGTGGGGGGCCGTCTTCGAACTTTCGCTCCCGGTATTGGTCGACGCTGTGCTTCAATAGCACTGTTGATAATTAACTCGGATAAGAACTGATACTCTTCCAACGGAGGAAGAGCATCGACCGACTGCTCGCCATCGGAGATCGCTTTAGCATATTTTCCCCAGTCAATGTGCTTGGTGAGGTCGTATGCTACGTCGATCTGGTGAGCCTGACACGAATCATTGGAAATTGAAATTTTGATAGGCAGGTGATCACTACCATGGGGATCTTGAATTACTTTCCACGTGCAATCCAATGATAATGAATTCGAACAGATTGAGAGGTCTAAAATACTTGGAGGAGCTGGAGGTTTGATACGTGTTGCTTCCCCAGTGTTTAAAATAGTCAAGTTGAAGTCGTCGCATAGGTCGTATATCAAGGTTGAACGGTTGTCGTCGTACATTGACCCCCAGGCTGTACCGTGTGAATTGAAATCACCTACAATCAACCGTGGGGCTGGCATAGCACAGCAGATGGCTGTAAGCTCTCTGCGAGATATCCTGGCACTAGGCGGTAGGTACGTACTTGCTATGCTAAAGCTTTTTCCTCGTATGGTAACCTGACATGCAACTGCTTCAGTGCCTGTCATCGGGGGAAAATCAATTCTATAAAAGGAGTGGAGCTTGTTGATCCCCAATAATACCCCTCCATAACCATCCCCACGATCTTGGCGAATAATGTTGAAATCGTGGAAAGAGAGATTCTTATCAGAAGTTAGCCATGTTTCACTGAGAGCAAGTACGTCACAGCGTGTGCTGTGAACTAAATACTTAAACGCTTCAATATTTTTAGTAATGCTTCTGCAATTCCACTGTAGGATTTCGACCATATCCCCGACCTCATTGGATGTATTATCCATCGAAAGATATGAACGATTCAAGAATCGGCCATTTTGAAGCCAGACGCTTCAGAAGAGGTTTTATGAAAGAAAGTGCCTTACTTATAAGGTTTCTTATTGCGGGAGAGACTTCCATTACTTCGAAGATGATTTCCACGATCCCAGAAAGCGTTATTTATTGTGAGCAATGCCATCCTTAATGCTACCAAGAGCTACATTTCACCCAATCAACACGGATTTATGCCCGGCCGTTCCGTTACTACCAATCTCATAGAATTTACCAGCACCTGTATATCGCAGATTGAGGGAAATGCACAAGTGGATGCAGTGTACACGGATTTGAAAGCTGCCTTTGATTTAATTGATCACCGAATACTGCTGTCTAAGCTGTCCCGCCTAGGTGCATCTGAGCGTTTTACGATGTGGTTGGAAAGTTACCTTTCGAATCGAGTTCTGCGAGTCAAACTTGAATCGTGCGTTTCCGGTATGTTCAGCAGCAGTTCAGGCGTCCCACAAGGCAGCAATTTGGGCCCTTTGCTATTTGTAATATTTTTCAATGATGTTACCCTACTGCTAGGATCAAAATGTGTGCTGGTATACGCCGATGATTTAAAGATTTATCTGGTAGTCAAGACAAGAGAAGATTGTATCCGACTTCAAGAACTACTGGATACTTTCGTTGAATGGTGTAGGTTAAATCGGCTCGTTGTTAGCGTCGCTAAATGCTTAGTGATCACGTTCCATCGATCGAAGTGTCCAATCGCTTTCGATTACTGTATTGACGGTAATGTCCTCGAGCGCGTTGATCAAGTCAGCGATTTGGGCGTTGTTCTAGACGCAAAACTAACATTCAACCATCACATCACGTCAATCATAACTAAAGCAACACGACAATTGGGCTTTATTACGAAAGTTTCTAGGGATTTTACTGATCCTCACTGCCTCAAAGCACTATATTGCGCTTTGGTTCGACCAATCCTTGAAAAACGCTGCTGTAGTGTGGACTTCTTACCATCTCTCGTGGATCATCAGGATTGAACGAGTTCAACGTAGGTTTATCCGCATTGCGCTCAGAGATCTACCCTGGAGAGACCCGCAAAATCTCCCGCCCTATGGCGAGCGTTGTCGGCTTCTAGGACTCGATACACTGCAACGACGCCGACAGTTCCAGCAAGCTACATTTGTTGCTAATATTTTGACCGGTGAGATTGACGCTTCAGCACTTCTATCCCGCATTGAATTTCGAGCCATTGGTAGACAGCTGCGGTCCTCTTCTTTATTGATGACCAGATTTCACCGAACATCGTATGGTTTTCATGAACCGCTTACCTCATGTGTCCGAACATTCTCTTTAGTGGATAATTTGTTTGATTTTGGAGAAAGGCCTAGTTCCTTCAGAAGAAGGCTGGAAAGATCAAGAATGTTTTATTAATAGTAATAAGGTTTTAGTCTTAAGGGAATTCATGGAGACTACTGTCAGATGAAAAAGATAATAATAAATAAATAAATATAATAAATATAATTTTGTCGGAAGTTTCGACATGTTCTTGTCGAGATGTGAAGATGTTTGTTTGTTGGCTTACCGAGCGAAAAACTGGGACATCTGGGGTTTTAGATGATCCCGGAAGTGAAGGAAAATCTCCAGGTTTGAATTTAAAACCTGGGGGGGTAACTTTAGTGGTATTTCCGTCACTTCTTGACTTTTTCAGAGAGAGTCGAGAATTCTGTTGAGCAACAGGAACATGAGAAGGCTGCTGACGGTGCCTACGTGCTATAGCTCGCTTTCGTTTTGTTCCTGTTTGTATAACATTATATTCTTCACCCGCCTCAGAGTCAGAGCCTTGGTCATCATCAGGCAGGGTAGTAAAGAGGTTGTTACTAGCGATAGAGTGGGCTGGTGGAACAACACCACAAAAATTGTTCCAGGAAATCTTCCGATCATCCCTACATACATTTTTTTTAAAGATCCCGTCTGGTGTTTTTCAAAGATTTCCTTCAGAAAATCCTACCAGGTGTTATCGAGCAATTGTTTTTTTTTAAATATCTTAGCAAGTTATCTAGATAATAAATCTTCGAGCTAATTAGTGAAATATCTGTAAGTAAATGAAAACCGAAAGTTATCTAGGAAATCTTAAAAAACTTACTCGAGAGTTCATGAGTTATTTCAGGAAATCTTATTCATCAAGGGTGACTTCAATCAGAGATCACTTGAAAATTGTCTTCAGAAATTCCTCACGGGTTTTTTCTTAAGTTTCTCTAATAGTTTCTGAAAAAAATCTTTGACATTTCTTTGGAGATATGCCTGGAAAAGCTTCTGCAAGCATGCCTGGGTAAAAACTTCCATTTCCAAATTTCCATTTGTACATATCTCGTTTAGTGTTGCAGCTACGTATCTGTCCCAATAGAACTTTCTTTCATAATAGTGAAATTTTGAACATTGTTGCAATCATTGAACACATTATTTACACTTTAGAATATAGCCCGCCAACTATATTCTAAAGTCAAAATAATGCATTTTACGAAAGCCTGGTCCCGCTTATTTGTGGGACAGCTTTTTGAATTAGAGAAACTTGTTCTATTTTCGAGTGTTTTGTCTTTCATGTGATGTTTTCTCGGACAAATCTGCTGAACCCAGTCGTTAGATGCTTTACCCATAATATTCAAAACCCTTCAAATTCCTTTGAATGATGAAGTATCAAATCTAGGCATAAATTCGAAAACGATCCAAAAAGCTAAAATTATGCTGCCTTGTTAGTGAAAGCAATTATTAGGAGAAAGTTTGAAATTTCCCAATTCATTTTCTCAAATGCCTATAATATAACTACAAAATTTATTACAATAACAAATTAACATGAAAATTTCTCTTGATATTTTTTTTTATTCGACTTACATTTTCTACGATCAAGAACGTGTTTGGTAATCTTGACCTCTGTCTGATATTCTTTGATAATAATGAGATGAAAAGCGTGTAGAAAACAAAAGTTTATAACTGATCAACTTATCCAGTCTTAGAAAATTTAGTAGGGCTGAGTACAAATTTTAAAGCATTGGGTGTACTCATGCCTTCAAAGTTCATATAAAAATTTGAGGCCGCACAGTGTCAAAAATGGCAATGTTTGGCATCATAAATCGTTCATGAAATGAACCAGAATAGTAATAAATAGTACCTATTAGACAAGATGTTATAGCGTTAGTGGAAGAATATTATTAGAATAACCAGATTTTCTGTTAGATACTTCCTCAAATTTCTTGCTAGAAACTTCTAGACATTGATGGAAGCATATTTTTCGTTTTTTATCCAGGCCCATGTATAAACTTACTGCCTATCGCAAATCGAATAAATCGGATGGAAGACAGCTGAGAAAAAAGGTGGTAGAAAAGTTAGTGGCAGCGTCTTACAGGAGTTAGAACTGCTGTTACATTAGTGCTACCCTAGGAGAAAGTCCCGACTGTTCAGCGTCCCTTAGTCGATGCTGATTCTTTTGCCATACGTTTTTCCATCGCCAACAAGCTAAATCTTTCATTCCGCACAATTTTCTTATGAATTCTTCTTCATTTTTGCTAAACCAATTCTCCAAAATATCGAATCAATCTGCATCTTGCACTGCATACTCTTATTTTGCTCCTATGTCGTTTTTTTCTAGTTTCAATTTTTTATGATTTGACTTCACCTCTAGCTGTTTCAGTAGCCGTTGTGTGTTTGTAACACTTAACAATACATGTTTTGTTCATTTAGTATGGAATGATTGACGATTTTTCTCATTGATTTAGATGTGTAGTAGAGAGCATACCGATTCGAACCAATTGTCCAAACATATTCTATCATCCTTTCCTTTGATGTTATTGTGTATATCCGTATCATTAGACGATCTGGAAGTAGAGTTTGTCAATAATCTGCAGTCGACGCAGCAGGAGATGATGACCAAACTGGCGGTCATAGATTCGGACGGTCAAGTGGTGCCGAACGGAGCGCCCAATGGAGGTGTGGTCAATGGAGCTGACGAGGAGGGTCGACAGACGGAGCCGAAGAAGAAGGAATCACGGAAGTGGAAGAACTGGGGCTGGAAGAGCAATATGAACACCACACCGAAGCAGACCAGCATCGAGGAGGAAGGTGAATCTCCGAAAAAGTCCTGCTCCTCCAAGCATTCTAGTCCTGCCGAATCACCGAAGCACAAACTGCTGGGCACCAAAGGAACTACGGAGACGGACTCAAACAGCATATCGCCGGCTTCGCTGAGACGAAAAAAGTTCCTCACCAGCAAGAACCAATCGCCGGTCAACCGATCAGAAGCCCGGGCTAGTGCCGGAGCTCGGTTATACGAGGAACTGGACAGCCTGCAGGATTCGGACGAAGAACTGCAAGCGCTGATCATCAATGGACGTCCAGCTACGATACATCTCATTCAACCTTCCACGATACCCGGTCTGTATTGAGAAAAAGACAACGCAATGCTATCGAATCAAGTGCTTCTGCTTAACGATTTAAGTCTATTTAAGAAACTACACATAATAAAACAAACGCCTGTGTTAAAACTAGCAATATCACGACGATGTCTGCCGAATAATTCGGCCAAAACGATACCCCCGGACAACACAGCCTAAGAAAACTTAAAATATTAAAACGCACATTTCACACAACGCTAGTGCATTACCATAAACATCGATGATTTCAGTAACAGTCACGTTCATCGCACATGGCCGGAGAAATACGACACCGTTTTTAATGTGACCCACGCTCCCACACACCGGTAAGAGAATTGTCCCTCCGCTGCCCTACTCCTGTGAAACTCCCACGCAGACTCAACGCCCAAATGGAATCGCATCCCCCCAGGTATGGAGTTTACTGCAAAACAATAACGTTCTAAAGCATTGTTTATTTGTTATTTTTTTTTCTTGCTCTATGGCTCTGCAAGTGTCTCAACACAAAGTATGCTTTTCGATTGTTGTTTTTTGCTACTAAATTCTGCGAAGCTCTACGACTCTACTTTGATGTGCTTCCGAACCGAAATAGCAATTTATGGTGACAATAATACACACGTCTGTCGACAGTGCCTTGTGTGGGATGAACATG
Source organism: Aedes aegypti (assembly GCF_002204515.2). NCBI lineage: Eukaryota > Metazoa > Arthropoda > Insecta > Diptera > Culicidae > Aedes > Aedes aegypti. The sequence goes on along the minus strand of NC_035107.1, from coordinate 115,152,533 downwards.
CGTAAAATTTTCATCAATGGATATTCAAATATGGCATATGTCAACAAGAGGCCTCATGGGATGCCTCTGAATAATGATTATTTTTCAATTTTAAACGGCCTTCAAATGCAGTTTATTATTAGTCAATAGCCTTTTTAGAGCACAATGTAACCGTTCAAAATCCACGAGGTTTTGCTAAAACTCAGTGGCTTATGTGCCACTCCTGGAAACTGAGAGGCCACCGGTTGTTTTTAACTTTGCCCGACTACTTTTGAGACTTTTCCCTCAGGGGACTCGTGAACAGCTTTAACAAACTGACTCCTTTTAACTCGACGAACCTTTCAATCTCACGTTGTACCCAGAATCCCGGAATAAATCAACTACAAACTTATGCTCGTTCAACCCGATCTGAATTAAATTGGAGTTTGGAAGTCCGACCAGCCAATCTACCAAAAACAAAACTACGAAAACGGATGTAAAGGGGGTGAATTCTCTCGGAATTGCCCAAAACGGAGAAATCAATTGTCTCTCGGAACTTTAACTACACTTTATTTAACGTAAATATAAATATCTAACTCATTCGGGTTGGACCTATTTATTGGGGGTATCGGGTAGTTAGTGAAAACAATCATGGCCATGAACCCTTCGTTCGAAGGGTTGACGAACTTCACCTCCCTCCGTTTAGCTACTTTTACGGCGGGCCTTAGTGGACCCCGAGCTCGAATACTCTTGTTGATGATGGCGCCGGAAACGCCACGGGTGAACCTCCACATGTCGAAACTCTCAAACCAGCCCGTAATACAAAAAGCGCCTAAGTGCTGGAAAAGTCCAACGCGAATGGCGAAATTAGCATATTGTCAAGAACACAAATTTTAAACTCAAATAATTACCTGTTTTGTACGAATTCACAAACACGAATAGAAGATTCGCGGGACCACGGTCAAAGCGACCGGAAATAACACGTACAATTTACTAAAATTACAGGAAAGACACAAAAACCTTTTTAAACACTTCACGTAAAATTCACCTCTTTACACAAAAACTACCTTCAGTATCTATCCAGCGCCATCCTTTTCCACAGATTTTTGAAGCTCATTAAACTATGTAGCAATAATGTATACAGGTTGCCTGTTTCATAAGACTGTTCCTATACGTTAAGCAATAGCCTTAAAATATGAGAGTTCTACTCCTAAGTACGTTCTACATTACGTTTTATTGCTCTCGTTCGCCACCGCCTTCATTTTGATTAATTCTCACTTTGTATTATCTGAAAATTTCTGGTTTCAGTACGTAATAATCAGTTGACAATATGATTAAATGTGTTGTCAAAATCGGAATGCAATTGTTGCCCATAGCGGATGTTGCCAAAATCGGGAAGGCACTGTATTAGAATTGAGAATTCAGAGCCAATAACAAAAAAAAAACATATTTTATATGGACAACCCTATGTCGATATAGACGGATTTCACGCCAACTCGACACGCGATTGGCAGCACCCCTTCAGAATTCAATGAAACTTTCTGGATGTCAAAAGTATGTGAAACTAAGATACTTTGCATATTTTGTATTTTCAAAATCGATCTAGACTAACATTTGAAAAGGGTCAAAGTTTTTTTTTACTTATTTTATAAACCCGTATAACTCGAAAACGGTAAGACCTACAAAAAAGTGTTGTATGCGGGACTGTCGTGAAATTTCCTGACGTTTTAGAAAAAAAATATTGAAAAAAATAAAAAAACATTTTCTACACCGAAAAAACAATGATTCAAAACTTTAAAGTCGATTTAAAAAAAAAAACGGCCATTTCAGATTTTGATCATCCTTAAGCAAAAGTTTCGTAATTAAATTTACTAAAAGTCGTCCATACATTGCAAATTGGGCATATTTTAGGGAAGAAAGTTTTTCTAACAACGAATTTATTAAGTCCAAATTTTTTTTTTATTTTTTTTTATTTCGCTTTAAATAGTCTAGTATGCTCATATTTTGAAGTGATAAATGAGTTTTAATTACAAAATAGATTATATTTGTTTTATTGGGAGTAGTTAAAAGAAATAAAACGGAATTATACAGAGTTTTTTTTTAATTAAATACAATTGATCTCGCACCAAACCGCTTACGAGAAAATGAACTCCGTCTAACAATCCGATGGGTTTTTAATAGTTGGAAAGATATCACAATAATATTTTATTTCTTATTTGGTCAAAGCTAATCTTAACAGGTGTCTGGAAAGGGTCAATATTATTCTTATAAAAAAAAAGTCGTGGTTTTTTTTATCATGCATCATTATTTTTATTATTGCTATATATCCTAAAACGTAGTATCTGCACATGAATATTTACATTATTTTTGGGCTTTACTGAATAAATTGAATATTTTTGGTTCATCCTCTGAATTGATATACCGTTTTGGCTGCAATTTGTGTATCACTAATAGGAATAAAACAATGATATTTTTGGGTACCAGGGGACAGTTTTAACCTTATCAAACAATTCCATCAATATCTCTGACATTTTAACATACTGGTCATTAGATATATAACAGAAATTTAATTTGGTGATACATGTATCAGTTTGTTTCACTGCCCAGTCGAATAGTTCTCGCGGAGTTTGCGATTGTGTTTCCATAGTCTTTTGCAAGACTTGAACTTGTTCTTTACTACCATTTCGGTACTCAGAAACGAAGTCATTGGCTCCTGGCATAGGCCTACTAATATCATCACTATCAAAGAAATCAATAACAACCTGTTTATCTGTTTCACTAATTCCATGCCCACTTCGAGCCCTTGTAGTACATAGAATGCCCTGTTCATTCACAAGTTGTTTCACTTGTCTTACCATGTAAATTGGTGCCCTCGAACTCCTCGACAATTTTGTTGATCGACCACGACTAAGGAAGAACCGAATATATTTTCAACTGGTCATTTCTGTCATACCAGGTGAGTTGAATTTTCTTTCAACTGATTGATGATTTCCTCGAATGCCTCCACCTTGTCAACGTCCATTGCATCCATGCCTAGTATGTCATGACGTACAGCTTTGGTGATCTCCACTGACTTTTTAATTCGATAGTCCAAGCTCCTCATGTTTTCTCGACGAGATTGGGGATAAATTCAAAGTTTCAATAATACTGTTGAATTTTTCCACGTTGTAGGGGCCTAGTAATTCATCCGCTGGTGGGACGGTGGCAAAGATGAACAGGATGGGACTGCTTCTGAAATATACAATAATGTCGAATTAAATATACCGTTTTGATTCATATTACGGACACTTAAGGGCCTCAGTGAAGTATAACTCATCAGAAAGCATATCAAATAAACCATTCTGCATGATTCCTCAGCGTTATCAAAGCCTTCAAACCAATAAACTTTCGAATGGTGGGTGAAGATTTTCATTCTGCTACATAAATAATTTCAAATAAATAAAAATGTGTGGACTTTTCATGATTCTTATTCCGGACACTTCCTTACTTTTGTCTCATAATCCGGACACTTTGATTCGAATTCCGGACAGCTCATGAAAGTCATAAATATAAAAGTCAAATCATCAATTGAAATGGGCAAACCACTCAAGAGGCGTCTAAGGCAGTTAAGCATTATAAACTTTCATAGGTATCTATGGATAATGTTATCTAAAATGAGCCTCGAAAGTGAGAACTTTCGAGTGGCAAAAATTGAAACATTTCGTGTGAAATGTTTCCCATACAAAGTAGAGTGTCCGGAATAAGAAGCTGTCCGTAATATGAATCAAAACGGTATTGATATGGGTTCTATGTAAACATTCATTGTCGTTTAATGTGCTGCAAAGTAAATTTATCTTACCTAGCATTTCATTGGAGGCCTGACCGCTTGTTGGTGGTTGTGGATTTTGATTCACTTCGCCTCCACCCGAACGTCGTTTTTTTCTTAGGCGGACTTCTGTGGAGCACGTATGTGTTCGATCATTGTTGGTGACAAGTTTCGCAACTGGCTACGCCTGCACTTAGGATTGTTTATACCGGCGCAACATCTCGAAATTTTAATGCGCGATAAATCTTGTTGATCCATCTTTAACTTCTTTTCACAAATGACTTAGATAAAATGAAAAGAGTTTTATTGACATCAAGCTTAAATAGTTATATGCATAGGTAGAACATATACACTCACGCGGTGATTGTTGAGTAACTCAGGTCGTTAACGGACATTTTAGGTAGATAACAATATAAACATTATTTCTTATTCATCTGGCTTGTAACGCAGGTACGTTTAGTAGTATTTTCTAGAAGAAAATTTAATGGGGTATGGATCAGGTTGTTCCTTTTCAATGTTTGCAATCTTTCGAACCATAAAAATCCGTCGGATTGTTAGACGGAGTTGATTTTCTCGTAGGCAGAGGCGAAATCCATAGATTGTCTTCATTTAAAAAACATAATCACTGCATAATTCAGTTTTTTAACTATTCTCAATAAAAAATACAATTTATTTCTGATTCAAACTCATTTATCACTTGAAAACACGATCATATTTGACGGTTTAGAACAAAAATCTTTGAAAAAAAAAAATCAGTTTTGGACTTGAAAAATTCGTTGTTAGAAAAACTTTTTTCCCTTAGATATGCCCAATTTGCAATGTATGGACGACTTTTAGTAAATTTAATTACGAAACTTTTTGCTTAAGGATGACCAAAATCTGAAATGGCCATTTTTTTTTAAATCGACTCTTAAGTTTTGAATCATATTTTTTTCAGCGTAGAAAATGTGTTTTTTATCATTTCAATATTTTTCTTTAAAACGTCAGGAAATTTCACGACAGTCCCCCATACAACACTTTTTGTAGGTCTTACCGTTTTCGAGTTATACGGGTTTATAAAAAAAAGGAAAAAAAAAACTTTGACCCTTTCCAAATGTTACCCGGATAAAAACGTATCATTCAGTGAATGGAATAAACCATTAATGTACAATATAACGTATTGGATACAATACAGCGTATTGTAATTGAATGTCGAAGCAATATTCATTCATGTTTGGATATACAATTCAAAAACAATATAATATGTTGTAACAGAACATTGTATTGTTTTTAATTGGTTTTATACCTTACAATTTTGGTCAAATTCCTATTTTCGCGTAAAACAACTGTTGCTTTTTTCTATGTAGCTTTGCTGAAAGAAATAAACAAAAAAAGTTCAAAAGCAAGAAATGTTGGGTGGAAAATATTCAAAAAGTCAAAATAAGTAGTTTTTTAGAAGTCACTTGACATTAGCTGACATGCAACCATGATACAGTTTGTTGAATTGTTTTTGTATTGTACAACAATACACGAATTGCTTATCAAGACAATACATGAACAATATATCATATTGTGTTTTCAAAATATTTGTATGAGAAAATATCTATATTTGTATTGTTACGATACTTAACCACCCATACATTATATTGCAAAAATCTCATATACCATACAGTGAACTGTTGAAAACAATATATTGTACTGTAATTGTATTGTCATTTTACAAAATACTGTATTGTATTTCCAATATATTGAATGGTACTGTTTCAATACGTTATATTGTTTTTGTATTGTATTTTTTATCCGGGTAGTCTAGATCGATTTTGAAAATCGTGAAATCCGTCTATATCGACATAGGGTTGTCCATATAAAATATGTTTTTTTGTTTATTGGCTCTGAATTCTCAATTCTAATTTGTGATATAAGTAGGTAAATTATTCACAATACTTTGCATAGAGCATAAATAATGATCATACATATTCTAAAAATTTTAATACAACTTATTTCTGCAACCTATATTCATGATTATTAGACTATTTCAAAAATTTATTTCAATATAAAAATACGTTGAAAAAATTTAAAACAAAAATTCCTCTTCAAAAATATTTTATTGCACATTTGGCCCATAATCCCCTAAATCTCCATCTTTTTATAACGTTCTCTGTGAAACATTTTTGAATGGACTAGAAATGATGGATTTCATGGGAAATAATCTCCACAATAAAACAGTTTTACTCAAAACAACATGACTCTAGATCGATTTTGAAAAAAACAAAGTATGTAAAGTATCTTAGTTTCACATAGTCTTCACACCCAGAAAGTTTCATTGAATTCTGAAGGGGTGCTGCCAATCCCTTTGTCGAGTTGGCGTGAAATCCGTCTATAGAGAAAAGCTCCGAATCTGTCAAAATAAGAGCTACAAAAAACCTTGTTTCGTCAAGTTGCTTGAAATGGAATGGTCTACATTTTTGCTAAGGCATGTATATATAAATTCTATGAGTAAGAAAATTATCTCTTATCTCTATAAAAAAAATGGACCACCCGAATGTTGAACAACACTTAACAAAAAGCTTAAGGTGAAACAGTTTTAAATCCAATTGCACTAAACTGACGTAACTTTTTGCTCGGGAGTCTTGAGGTTTTTCAGTGAGGTGAATATCGTTATGAAATCTCGCGTAACATTACTAAAGGACCTATGTACAAATGAGAGATTCTCTCCTCTCTCGTTCTCTTTCGATTATAACAGTGGAATACTAAAGATTTTGGGAAGTTTTTCACTGTAGATCGAAAGTCAATTTCCTTGACTAGCGTTTCATACAAAAAACGCAACAGAAGAGGTTAATGTGACTCAGTTATTAATGAAAGAGAAAGTAAACAAAGAGAGCCTCTCAATGTTAGATAGGTCCTTTAGTAATGTTCCGCGAGAAATGATGTCAAATCTCATATCTTTAGAATTGTTTTAGAATGTGTTACAATCAATAATGTATATCTTTTCGAGAATGTAATGATTTTTTTTAATATTTGTTTTACTCACGTTTTTTTGCTTGATGTTCATTTTACCACCAAAAGCGATAAAAATATGTCAAAATTTAGCTAATTCAGTCTGAATTCGTGTCGCCGCTGTAGATAACATCCCTATTTTCAATGTTGTGCGATAGAACTACACAAATGTCTCGTTTTTCTATCAGAAACAAGACGGTATCCTTAAGGTGTTCATTTTACCACCCCTTCCTCTACAATTCGGCCGTTGAAATGACCATCTTTGGATTCCGAGATGTTTCACTTTAACTAAAACAAACAGTTCTGTAGAAAACAGTTTTTGTCTTATGTTTTATTCTGTAGCTTTAAATGTATTTTCCTTCGTAAATCTGTTTTCTGGACCATAATGAAATCTTGCATAAGATTTGAAAAGAGCCGAATCGCAAAACGTAAACATTGTAAACCCAACCACTTTTGAACAAATTTTAAACTTGCTTTTGATACCAATGATAGTCTATTGCGTGATCCATAACATTTAAAAACTGATAAATCACAGTATTTGGCATGGTAAAAAAAATATAATAATAATATAATAATGCAAATTATTTTTCATGGTTCAGCATAGGCTATTTTAATTAACATGATTTCAGTTAGTCTCTTTTGCGATTAGCCGGTACAAAATCACCACGTTCGATTGAATGAATTGAACTTTTCACTTAATTCAAAACACCAATCACCATGATTTGAAGAGCTCTTACTTTGGATTAGCCCTACTGTCTCTACTGCACTAGACTTTGAAGTGAAAAGTCGTTTATTTTGAGCATCTGTCTTTGAGTTATCTTTGACAGTTCATCGAAGAAGCATATTAAGTTCTTTTCAAATACTTCTAAGAGATACGAATTGGTGTCGAGGTAAGATATCAGGCTTGCGCTCCGAAGATGAAGGATCAAATCTGGGTCGGACAGAATCGTTTATTTTGAATTTTTTTTTACTATAACATGCAATGTTGAATTCAAGAACTACATGTAGTCAATTTTATCAATAGGGTACTGGTATCAATAGTGGATTACCTAAGCGTAATAATTCATAGAACAATATTGAAAAGTCCTATGATTCATAGGCAATGAATAATCTTTTGAGGCCAATCGAATGATTACAACCTCTACTATAAAGGAAAAAATATAAAAAAAAGTGATTAAATTCTGTTTTTTCCATGAAATTGCTTGAACCACTATGTTACACAATTTCCAGTATTAGCGCTAGTGCTTTAGTAGTAGCCTGTCGGGAATGATACAAGGAATTCCAAACAAAATATAGTCAACTTTCCATAACTAGATATTGAAGGGATCATCGAGTTATAGAACACAAACCAGTGCAAAAAGTGAAAACCAACTTTTACTCTGGTTCTCTAACTCGATATTGAGATACGAAGAATCGAGTAAGCAATTAAAATCTTTCGAATGACGCATACACTCAGGCAAATGGACTATCGAAATACATAGGAACCACATATGAAAATTCGCCATAATAAATCGGGTAAAATTCATAGCTTTGCCTTATGGAAACTAAAATTTGAAACAAAAAATGTTTTCGCGGCAACCTGGAATCGAATCAAGGACCTATTGATCGTCAGGCCCGTGCGTACACCACGCGCCTATCGACGCGTTGATGTGAGGTGATGCTAAAACGATACATAAAGCGTTCATATTGCAATAATCGTTCCACCTTACATGAGGCAAAATGTATGAATTCCGATAGTCTAGTTCACAGCGTGTAAAGATTATCTCTAGGACTTCTCTTCATTTTTATACATCTACAGTCAGTGATAAAAGTTAAATACTGTTTTTCCATACAAAATGCATAAGTTTTGGGATCTGTCTCTCAGCTTTTGGTAGTCCGATTTGGCTGAAATTTGAATGATCGAACTACAGAGCCCCAAACTTAAGCATTTTGTATAAAAAATTTGGTTATTAACTTTTTCCATCAGTAGTTCCATTACTGGAACCCGTTGAAAGGTGCAATTTTTTTTGCAAGAGCTTAATTATTTATATGCTTTTCTGATCAGGTCAGAAAAAGCTGAAACTTGGCAAATCAACAAATCTATAAATTATACGTAGATATTGATAAGAACAGTGAACAGTCTTTTCTAATATTTTCAAATATTTATTTTATTTGGTTGCATCTAAATTGCAAATATCGGAAGGTCAAAAAAGCATGCAAACCACTTATAGTTTGAAACAAATTCTTTTATTTTTATTCTGTTAGTTTCAAAATGTATCACATCAGTAAGGTCACAGCTTTATTGAAGAATGGTTGAGAGTATGCTCGCAATGTAGTTTTTGTTTACAAAATTCAGCTAAATATGGTTAAAACTATGTTGATTCAACATTGTTCCGTTCGATTTAGTTATTATTACAGCAAGAAAGATTTTCACTGCGGATCACTGAACGATTGAATATAATTGTCCCATTTACCTAGAAAATGCAAGATGCGACAGAACAGTGTACCAGATGAGGAAGTTATTATGTCGCGCACAACATGCATAGCTCTACATTAGCCATTCCGTGACAAACGGTTGGAACGCGTGCCTCTATCAATCAGCGCTAGCTTTTCCTCCCACATAATCAGATATAGCGATGGTATTGTCATCACCTATTCCTCACCACAAGTCATCACTTGTCTGCACGATGATGAGAATCCGCTGACGAAACGTGTCCTAGCGAATGGAAATGCTCTATAAACAGCAATCAATGCAACGATCGCTTCTGTTTCTGTTTTTTTCCTACCCACAATGGTTGGACTCTGAACAAAAAGGTGACCAAAACTACCAATAATGATTTTTAGATTTTATATAAGTTCTTTCAAATATACCCAATACATAATATTTTAGATCTTCATTGAAATTGCACTAAAAGTCGAATTAATTCTTCTTAAAAAAAAATGTGTGCATAACCTGTTGGATAGATCGTCGGGGTGCCAGTGAACCGAAATTCATCCTCCAACCGGGATCGCTGGTCCGCGCCTCAGCAACCAACTGGTCAACCAGGAGAGCTCGAAAAGCAGCAGCGGAGAGCGAGTCGTCATAGAGTAGCGAGGTGCACGTGGACGTCCAAAAGAAGTTCAAGAAACTCTAACATGAGCCAGCCCGAGAGTAGAATGCGTCGTTGCACAGAATGGTGCGGATATCTAAGATCCTGACAACTTAGAAGGATGCCCCTTCCAACAAAGCTATTCAGTAGCTCAAAGGCTATCATTGTTTGAGCCATAAAATATGATTTCTTGCCACCAGGCATGAAACTGTTTTGCAAAAAACTCAGGAACTTAAAAAGATGACGTCTTTGGCATATTTGATCAGTAGCTCAAGGACTATCATTTTTAGAGGCCGTTGATTCAAAATTTTGCCACCAGGTAGTGCTGGTGAGCATGAAATTATTGTTTTCAGATATCTAAGTAGCCTGACCACTTCGAAAGATGGCGTCTTTGGCAAAGTTGTTGAAGGCTCAAGCTTCAATCATTCAATCAACAGCAATAATCGAAAACATAAAACCATTTTTCGTGCAAATCTAAAGAAATCCTCATCAAAATCTTTAATTGAACTACAGATAGAAAGTGTAATGCAAAGATAGATTTTCATTAACATTGCTTCGATTTTGAGCAAAAAAAAACTGGTGTTGAAAATTTTAAAAAAGATTATGGTTCTTTTCCTCTTAATAAGTCAAAGGCAATCATTGATCGAGCTATTTGATTCAAAGTTTTACCACCAGGTAACACCAATTAGCATGAAACATTTATTTATCAAATATCTCAGCAGCCCGATCATTAAGAAAGATCGCGTTTTTGGTAGAGTTGTTCAGTAGCTCAGTAGTAGTAGCAAAATCTCGAATCTCTTACCTAGATTAATGATAGTCTTTGTGCTACTAAATAACTTTGCCGAAGAAGCCATCTTTCTAAGTGGTCAGGTTCCTGAGATATCTGCAAAACACAAGTCCCATGCTACTGGCGCAGACTGGGCAAATTTTGAATCAATTTGCTCGAACAATGATAGCCCTTGAGTTACTGAACAACTTTGTCGAAAACACCATATTAGTAAAGTTTCATGCACACCAGTGTCACCTAGCGGTCAAATTCTGAATTGAATGAGGTTGTTATCAGATATCGCTCAACTTTCAGATCAACTTTAATGAAGCCCATGTTTGAGGGTTCCCATGCTTCGAAATTATTTGAGTTTTGAGATTTATCAGTTTCAAATTGTAGTCTGCTCGAATCTTACACAGTGCATCTATTATTAGACGACTTTTATGTACATTTGTTGAATTTACCCCATTATAAAGGGCTATACTATCAATAAAAACTGTTGATTATTGCCTCTAAGAATATTCTTGAGGAATACATTTTGGGTTGATGTCGATAGATATCCTTGTTGTAAAATGATAGCATATAAATCACAGCTGTTGTACAAAGTACAACAGCGCGTCAGCCCGATGGTTAAAATGCAATAGATAGTGCCAATATGTGTTCAGCCAATTTTCATGTGAATTAATAAACTAAAACTTTGGAGAAATATTAGAGAAAATGATTGGTTGAATTCCCGGAGGACTTAGAAGTTCGTAGCAACAATTTTGAGAGAAATTACTGAAGTAATCTATGAAGAAATCTTTGAGGTAGTTTCAGAAGGCTTAAAACAACTATTAATGGCATTACGTCCAACAGATACAAGTCTTTTCTCTCAGTGTTCTATGAGCACTTATACTTTGTATATCTGGTACGAGATACTCTATGCTCGGGGTAGTCGAGAAAACAGGTATCCTGATTTTTTTGTCTTAGAAGAAATCTGCGACGAGATTACTTATTATTTTGTGAATAAGTAAAACTGGAAGGAAAGTGTATGAAAACTATGGAAAAATATATAAAGGCGTACTCAAAGGAATATCCTAACACAAATTTCTGGTTGATTCGTCGAGAACTTCTTAGTTAGAGTATTTCCTGATTCCTGTGTGGTCTTTCTGTCAATGGATGTCAATTTGAATTTCAGCAAGTGCTGATTAACACTTCAAATGCACGATTACATCTGATTTCCACAAAATTTGAAATACTTTTTACAGCTCCACAACTACTAATATAGACGAGTGTCACTGAAACGTTGCTGAACTGATGACACATTTCATCTTTTTCAGCCTCCTCGGTATAGTGTAGTTGTTTCATCGTGATTTCCTCATCATTGCATTACGTGATTGCATCTTCTTCCTGGAGCGTCTTTGTTTCATCGTTTATGGGACTTCTCGTCGAGATTACCCTGTTTCGTTCCGCAAATCTTTCGATATCCTGCTCTGCTCCGGACACCATAGCGACGCCAGACGCCGAATGCCGGGGACGAATAGTAGCACAATATTTACTATTCGATTTGAATTTCTCAGTACGGGATTCAACAGTAACACGTGTTTTGCTTTTTGTCATCGTTGGATGGACGGGGAAATGGCACTCAGGAAATTGAAGCATCCAGCAACGTCGAGCTCACCGATCGGTGCTGAGAATTCCATCCAGAATGAGTCGAAAAAAAATAAAAATCGTTCTCGATAGTCTTCGATTTGGAGTGAATTTTGCACATGTTTTTGGTATGGTAGAATAAGTGTTTTCCATAGAAAAACTGATATTTTGACTCAAGTGTAACTTTTGGAAATGGCCTATAAATGTTTGTATGGAACTTATTTGAAAAATTCTAAATTTAAAATTTTAATTTTTTGTCAAAATAAATACGTTTTGATGATACAGTAAGCATCTTGAAATGATTCTAAGCCATAATGATTATATGAATAATTTCTCTAGAAGTAACCATTTTCGAATTAAAGGTTAAAATGGGCCATTTTCATTAGATATTCGTGATTCTCCATCAAGGAAAATAAGTAAGGCGGCATCCATTATTACGTAACGCTAAAATTGCAAATTGTTGACCACCTCCCACCCTCCGTAACGCTTTTTGTATGAAAATTAAAAAAAAAATGTATGAGCCGTAACGTTTGAGCCTACTCCTCCCCTCCCCTACAGCGTTACGTAATTTGTGGACGACGCCTAAGTGGAAAGAAATATGGTGTTTACTCTTGTTGTTGTTGTTCTTAGCAAAACATTTTTATTAAAAATTTCTCCATCATGAAACTTTTGTCCTTAACATCTTTTACTATCAAGATTGTATGGTGAAAATTTAAAAAATATTAAAAATGGGGTTTTTGTGTAATTTAAAATTTAAGTTTTATTTTTGTTTTTCTATGAAAATAAATAAAATATTTTTCAGTGTATATTGTTTTCTTACAGTCCAAACGGTTCACTACAACTTCTTCATAGAAACTTTTCTCTAAAACCAACAGTTTCGGGGTTAGAATTTTTCAAATAAGTTGCATGCAATAATTTGTAGGCCATTTTCAAAAGTTACACTTGAGTCAAATGATCATTTTTTCTATGGAAAACATACCAAAAACATGTGCCAAATTTAATCCAAATCGAAGATGGTCGAGTTCTGTGACTGACCGATTTGACATGGAATCCGTCTGCTGCTCTGTTACAGCTACTTCTGGTGCTGCAGGGCAAATGCCTTCATTTCCGAGGAAAGGAAAACAATTTTCGTTTGACTTGATGCTTCTCGAGAAGAGTGCGATTGATTTTGAGGATATATGAAAGTTAGTTCGAGAAGGAGATTGGCCAAAAGTGCGTGATGAATCGGTTAGGCTCTAATTGGTCGAGTTAATTTGCTTTGATTTGAGTAGACGATGACCTCGAGGGCATTGTTGGCACTGAATTGAGTGTCATTTATCTTCTTCCTTATGACTTTTGTTTCCAATCAGAAAGATGTATGACTCTCAGCTTTTTTTCTTCTTGACATTACGTCCTGACTGGAACAAAGCCTGCTTCTCAGTAGCAGGGCTGTTACAAGAATCTTAAAATCGTATCCGCGAAAATCGCGACATCAGAAATTTGATCCGCGCCTAGGAACTCCAATCCGCGCCTAAAAAAATCTGTTTCATTTGCATTATTTACAACTCATTATTAAAAATGCGTAAACGTGCTTGATCAAAAACTAGTTTTTAATGTACTACGTGATTATTTTCGCCTTATCTTAAAGTATCTACAATTGAGCAAGACAAAAATACGGTAGGTATACGGATTTCTGTCAACACTAAGGGTGGAGTTAACTTATGAAATATATTTAATTTACTCCAGTTGCACCACTAGGTAGAAAAAGGCAAAAACGGAAAAATCCAATAATTCGAGTTTTTCTTGGAGAAAATCGTATTCAACAATATCACAGAGGGTTGTTCAAAGACAAAAGTAAGTAACCGAGGGACTTTGTAATTTAATTCAAAAACGGTAAGTCGGGGAAAGTTGGTCTGTTCCACAAAGTTGTTTAATTTCAAGAAGTCACAAATTGCAGAACATACCAACTTTCCACGACTTACCGTTTTCACATTAAATTGAAAAGTCTCTCGGTTACTAACTTTTGTCTTGGAACAACTCTCTGAAACTCTATGTAAAATGACTGCAATGTAATAATTTCCTAACAGGCAAAATTTCAAGTTATTTTTAGTAAACTGCGCATAAACAAAGCATTATTTTCACAAAAAAAAAGTTTTCAAAAGCTTAACAATGTAGTATAATGAGGAAAACCATTGTAGGTAAGACTCTGCGAGATAAAACGAACAAAAATCAATTGTTGGTGGGAACATTGTTGAGGCATGTCATGGAAAATAAAAGAGATAAATTGCGCCACCTCTTTCCGGGTGTGTACTGGTTTATTTCCAATGTAGCTAAATGGGGGATTCATAGGAACTGAAAAGTGATTTTCACTGTAAGTCACGTAGGACACTGAAACCTATGAGGCACGAACATTCTTTTAAAAAACCAGAGAAAAAACACACACAAATGCAATAATGGCGACACAACACAATCATAGAATACGGACACAACTGTTAAGAAATTAAGTATGTAAGAAAAGGTAAAACGTTGACATATCAATGATTAACTTGTTGAATAATACATTAAAACATACAAATGCTAAGCAGAAATTCAGCGCAATAATGTTTCGTAAATATTTCAGAACATCTGTTCTCTGTGACAAGCGAAGCATCCCGAGCCACGTCCGGTGATTCATTCATGCCAACTCATCATCCTTATGGTTTGCTGGGTGGAGCGTTGCACAATGGTCGGACAAAAGGAAAATTTTAGCCAAAACTAGCATTGAAGCTTTAATCTTTAAAGCTTTAGAAATATCTAGTCTTAACATACTACTTGGCGTCTTTATTGTTTCAGAAGGGACTGTTCACAAAATACGTAAACTTTTGTACCGTGATTTTATTAGGAAGATTTTTTTAAGAAACTCAAATTAAGTTTGTGTCTGATCTGAATGTGTACAAATATATTACACCTGAATTTAGTATGAACCATTTCGTCAAAATTTAGGTTTTTTTTTTCAATAAAAAACTAGAAGCTTACTATTGTTGAGT